>NW_005202368.1:92044-148239 GCF_000372725.1 Emiliania huxleyi CCMP1516 | reverse complement strand
CCCCCCCGCGAGCAACCGGGGGTAGGGGGGGGGGCTTGTGCGCGGGAGAGAGTTTGCCTGGATGAACTCGCGGACCGAACTCGCTCGCTCCAGCCGCAGCTGCTCGTTCACCTGCTCACGCCAGAGGATCATCCCTGGCAGCCGGCCTGCCCGACCCCCCCTCCCCCCCCTCTACCCCCGCATGCGCGTTGGGAGTGCCACGTTGGGAGCGGCACCAGCTGAGCCCTGCCTGCACCCCCCCCTCCCCCCCCCCCCCATTTCTCCGCCCTTCCTCCCGACGCGCACCTTTTCGATCGCCTCGAGGGAGGCCTGCCGCTTCATGCCGGCCAGCGAGGCCCTCTCGGCAGGCGGGATCACCATCGCCCCGCCGTCGCAGCGCTGCCCGCACCTGAGGCATACCGGCAGTGGCGTGAGTTGTCGGATATGCGCGAGGCGCAGGAGGGACAACGAGCGGCACGCACCGCTGCCGCTCGAAGCTGTCCACCTGCAGATGCTCCCGCCGCTGCAGCTCTCCGAGTCCGAGCGGTGCGAGGCCGTCGCTCGGCAGCTTTGAGTCGTCGAGATGTACGCTGTGGTAAAGCACGTCGACGGAGCCAAAGCGGACGCCGCACACCCGTGGCATCGGCGAGCAGCCACCAGCGGCGCCGGTCCCACTGCTGCTGCCCACCTCAGCGGCGGCGGCGACGGGCGACGGCGGGTCGGAAGAGGCTGCCGCCAGGCCGCAGCACGGCTGATGGCTGTCGACCCGCACCGAGCTCATGTCGCGGGCCCCTTTTGGCAAGTGCTTGCCAGCCAACAAGCGTGGGAGCCTTCAATGAAACTAATCACAGAAAAAGTATTCAAACAGCTCTCGGCCCAGTGGGGATTTTGGCCTAGAACGCGCTGTCCGCGCGCGGCAGCGGGCCCTCGCGCCAGTCGCGCTCGCCGTCGCCCGACTCTCCGCCCGCCAAGCGGGCCGCCTCCGCTGACTCGTCCGGCTATGAAACCGATACGCCGGACGAGGTGCAGCAGGAGGCGGTCCGCAGGGTATGCGGCGCGCTCGGCATGAAGGAGCAGTTCGAGGCGGCGATGGCGGCGGGCGAGCTGCTCGAGATGCTCGAGAGCTTGCCGCGAGGGGCGGTCGAGGCCTCCGTTCGGCTGATGCGCGGTTACAACCGCACGGGCGAGTGGCCAGAGCCCATCCTCACCAGCCCTGCCCCGCAGCGCGGCCGCTCGCCAAGCCCCGTCGATGAGTGGTCAGATGGTTAGTCAGGGGACAGGGGAATATCAGGTTTTTCGAGACCAGACGCCGAGCAAAAAAGAAACCCCGGAGCTGGAACAAAGTACCTAACCGGGCAATCATACCGGACAATCAGGTTGAGCAGCTGTGAATAGAGTTCCTTCCCACTTTTTTTAACGTGCTTGATACGTCAACCCCTTGCTTGCAAGCCTAGATGCTAGAGACACCTCACCCTTTTAAGCCTAGGGGGGTACCCTAAGCCGCGCGGCCCCGCATAGGCCCACGCATCGTTGCTGTGTCGTGCTCGTGGATCGATCCGACGGGCTATCTGATCCCTCCCGATGAACTGCAATGAATGGGCAAAAACGGGGTGATTTCGGTCGTCCGTCATAGGTAGGTAGGTAAGGGGGCGACCGCGAGGTGGCACGAAGGTTGAAGCGAGAAGCGGAGAGAGACTGCGAAGAGAGATAGGAAGAGGCGGACGCCCAAGGGTGGGCGACGGCTAGCGAACCACACCCCTCTCCTTAAAGTCCCTGTGTGGTGGCGGCGTGCCGTCCTCCCATCTGTGCAGATTTTTTTTTTCTGGTGCCCGGCCGCCGGGACACGCAACACGTGCTTGCGCAGCCTCGATACTGGAGACGTCGGCCACCGAGTTCATTTTATACAACGACTGGGACACCAACGCGGTATGGGTGGACGCTAGACGGGCGATCACGGTTTCACTGAAAAAGAAAAAACACCCGCTGTATGCCGCGCGGGCACGGCATAACACGCGGGCTCGCGCAGCTCTCGATACTGGAGACACAGGCCCTCTCCCCCTGTCTAATCGCTCCCCGTCCGGAGCGGCTGCGCTCAAGTCTCTAGAGAAGCTCAGGGTCGGGTCGGCGTGATGCGCAGCAGCACCGCCGGCGGCCATGCGCCACCATCGCGTTGCAACTGTCATGCTGCTGCGATGGGTCTGGCCACCGCCGCGCTGCTCGCCCTCCTCCTCTTCGAGACGTCACGGGTCTCTGCCAGCCCAGAGCGGGTGCTCCGGCAGGCGCGTCACACTCGCCGTCGGATTGGCGGCAGCGAGCTGCGCCCCTTTGAGACGCCGACTGATGATTCTCGCCTCTCGGCGGCAGACATCACTCTCCTCATCAACAGCGGAGCCCTCCCGTCGCTCTCTCCGCCTCCGCCTCCGTCGTCGCTCTCTCCTCCCAGCTCGCGGCCGCCGCCAACGGCGACCGCCCTGAGCGCTAGCCAGGCCGTCGTAGTAGCACACGGCAACGCTGATGCCCAATCTCGGGTGATCTCGGCTGATGACTGACTGACCAGGCTGCCCTCGTCAAGTACATGGTAACGCTCGGCTTCGCCACCGCCGAGGCGCAGGCGGCGGTCGAGGCGACGCAGCCGCAGAGCGAGAGGGAGGTGCACGCGAGAAGGCGCAGCGATGGGGCCTCCGGCGGACGCGTCCACGACACGTCCGGGACACGTGTGCCGTAGGTTCACGAGAAGGCGCAGCCGTGGAGCCTCAGGCGGCGCGTCGAGGCCAACCGCGCCGAGTTCGGGTCGGAGCGCGAGGTCCATATCTCCCCACATCTCCCCACATCTCCCCATATCTCCCCATATCTCCCCACATCTCCCGATTTCGCGTCGGAGCGCGAGGTGTCCTTGACAGATGGAGAGGCGAAACACGGGTCTGGCCGCACATCAGGTGGTCTCATTCGACCACATGGACATGGACGGGTACGCGCTCCGCTGGGGCTCCGACCACATCGCCTCGTCGCTGGCGGACTGCGGCAGGCGGAGACATGGGGAGATATGGGAGATATGGACCTCGTCACTGGCGACTGCGGCAGGCGGAGATATGGGGAGATATGGGGAGATAAGGGGAGATATGGACCTCGTCGCTGGCGGACTGCGGCAGTCGGGCCTCGCTGCTCACCTTTTACTGAGTGTGGATAAGACAGACACCGCGGCAGTCGGCGCCTCAGTACTGCTGATATCGCGGCAGGCGCTGCCTCGAGCTGACGCCGGAGCAGCCGTACTACATGCCGTGCAACGTCTTTGTGTTTTGCCCGCTCGAGATGTGCTTCGCGCCGGCGCAGCTCCCGAAGGGGTCGCGCAAGGGTTGGTGCTGGCTCAAGAACCAGCCCGACCCGACCGCGCCGCAGGTCAACATGAACGGCACGGACCGGAGGACGCAGACGGGCTTCGTGGAGTGGCAGGCGGGGGTCGTGGTCAAAAAGGGGAGTCGCGTGCGGACGGACATCAAGTCGGCCCGCGCGTCATGGTGACTCTCTGTGTGTTGCGGTGCCGCGTGTGGCCTAAATAACAAATAATAAATAAAATCTTACACGTCTTCCTGTGTGCCGGCACAGGCTCCGTGCAAGCCGTCCAACGTGATAGGAACGAGTGTATCGCTTCGACGGATCGACCGTGCTTGTTATCATGACCGATATGACGTACACACAGTGACCGACACAAGAGCAACAAACAAAACGCTCTCAACCTGGCAACCCTGTCTGCACGTCTCGCGCGCGCGTGAACAGGGCTCCAGGCCCCAAATTACGTGTGAGTGTTAGAGTTGTTTGGTATTGCTAAAAATCTCTCTCTCTCTCTCTCACAAGAGACAGACGACAGACGACGACACACAGAAGAGAGAAAGACTCCTTATCAGCTGGTCGGCCGCCATGTGGGCCTCCGGGCCTGCTGCGGCGGCGCGGCCGGTTGAGGCCGGGCTCGGCCCGGCCCGCGACGGCTGGCCGCCGACGAGCGCGCTCGCGCTGCTCGTCAAGATGGCGGCGGTGGCGATTGCGGCGACAAAAGTTCAGGCGTACAGCGCTCAGGCGCCTGTCGTCTTTCGTCTTTTGTCGCATTTCGCACACGCGCACGCCGCGCGACCCGCGTCGCTCCGCGAGGGCATGAGCCTTCCGCGATTCGAACCCGCAGCCAAAAGCTGCTCGCTCGAACCGCGGCCGACTCTGCCACCGCGGCCGCAGCTGCTGAGCTCTCCAGAAAACTGGTGCCTCATATGCTGCCTCCCTGCGGATGCTGCCGGCGAGCCTGGCGGTCCGCTGTACTACAAGGAAGTGCTGACTCGATTTCTACTCGAATTCTTCTACCCCCACGACTCGGAACGCGAATGTGACAGGACCATCGGGTCCTTCAGCCTCCAAAGCGGGATCACCCGAGAGCAGCTGAGCCTGCCTCTGGCCTCGCCTCCCTCTCCTTCAGGCATTCGTGGCATCCTATGGGTCGTCCAGAGTATCGACCTCTGGCTTGTCAGCCGGTCACTTGATGACGACCATGAAGTACAGCGATCGCCACCTCGCTGGCCTCTCCGCAAGGCCCCCCCGACCGCGTCGAACTCATCGGCGCGGGCTCTCTCGGCTACGGGACCGGCCCCAGCTTCGGCTGAGGGCTAACAAGCTGCCGAGCCCAAATCACTGTGAGAGTCGTGATTTCTTGTTGGTTAATAAAAATCTCTCTCTCTCTCGACACACTCGGAGGGGGGCAAAAAGATAAGAATCTAATTTTTTGGAGACATGATCAAAGGGAGGTGTGAAAGGGAGGTGTGTGAGTGAGTATCTTGATACGAGGCGCAAAAGCTGGCAACGCGGCGGCGTCCGTCATTCACACGCCCTTACAGTGAAGCGCCGTTCTCGTCCGCGTCTTTCCACGGAACGGCCCGCCCAGCACCCGGGTGCAGGGCGCGACAAAATTGACCCTCTTTGGCAAGAGAGAAGGGCGCCCCAGACTGCGACGGCGCCGACAAGCGCCTGACAACATGCTGCGCCGCCATGCGCTCGAGGACCAGAACACGACGTCGCTGCATGCGCGCGCACGCGAGTGCCGCGTAAACAGCGCATGATGCAGCGTCGGCCCGGCGTCATGGAGCACGTGCGGGCTCTCGAGGCCGACGTGTCGACCCGCACGAGCGACCTGCGCCCGGCCGCGCCTCGCGGCTTCGCGCGGCGGAGCGCGCGCGCGGCAGCGCCGGCGCCGGCGCGGCCGTCGCTCGCAGTGCTCGTGCGCGGACAGACCTTCCGCGGCGAGGCGCGCGAGAGCTTCCTCATCGACCGGTGGAGCCAGGCGAGCCGCGAGCGCGCGCAGCGCGAGTGCCTGGAGTCGCTGGTGGCGCGGCTTGTGGTGCCGTACGAGCGGGCGGGGCACACGGTCGACGTCTTCCTCACGATGTACCGCGAGTTGGGTGGGTCGCGCGCCGCGCTCCTCGATCCCTTTGGCGCGCGCGTTGCCGCGGTGACGACGGTGCTGCAGCGCTCGACGGCCACACAGCTGCTGCCGCTCGGCGCGGCGGTGCGCGCCTTCCTCAACTGGTGCCACGCGCACGCGACGAGCTATTCGGCGGTGGCGATCACGCGCTTCGACGTCTTCTACAAGGCCGACCTATACGCCATCCTCGGCGACGCCGCCGCTATCGACGGCTTCCGGCTGCTTTGGCGCGAAGCTGGCGGCCACTGGCGGCACCACTCGGACCCCGTCGCCTCGGAGCGCACCTTCCCGCTGAGCGCGCGCTCCGACTGGCGGCGGAGCAACGTGCGCGCGCCCGACGCCCTGATCGCCTTCCCGTACGCCTACACGCGCTGCTTCCTCGCCTCATCGCGCCACGAGTTCTTCCCCGTGCGCAACAAGAGCTGGCCGCTCGGATTCATGCACAACATGGTCTTCGGTCTGATGCGTGCGCTGCCCTTCTTCAGCGGCAAGGAGGGCGGCGGCGCAGCGCACCACCTACCCGCAACAGCGAGCACGCCGCCGCACGCCGCCGCCCTCGCCCGCTCCGCTGCCGCCGCCACGCCGCCCGCCGGGGCAGCGCCTCCTGCCAATGCGCCCATCCCGCCCGGATTGCGATGGCTCGTGCGCGGCCAGTTTGACTCCAACCCGTGCCGCTCGACGTGCATGCTCAACCCGGTGTACGATCTGCTCCCGCGCATGGAGTGGGTGCGTGCCTCGGGCATCTGCCAGTCGCCCTCCGACTTTGCCTACGATGAGGCCTCCGATTCGCTCTGCTGCCCCTCGCCTAACTATTGCTGCCCCAACTCGCTCGCGTCGTGCGCGCACCCCGACGCGGTGCTCTTCGACGCCATCTCCGCCAACGTCTCGCGCGACGCCATCGCGCAGCTCTGGCCGCTCACGCAGGGCCGGCCGCGACGATGGCTCATGACGCCACGCTCCATGCGCTATGTTGCGGGCGTGTGGCGGCAGGCCGCTGCCGACGCCGAGGGCGCTGCACGTGTGCGCACGCTCTCGCCCTTCCACGCACGCAGCCTGCGCGCACCGCCGAGGTTGCGCGAGGCCGCCGCCGTCCTCGAGCAGCAAGCCGCCGCGACGAGCGAAGGCGGCCCGTGCGCCGCCGGTGCGTCGGATCGGACGCCCTTTTGTCGCGGGTGAGGATCGGGCGACCTCCGATAGACCTGAGGTGAAGAGGCCTGGACCACAAGGCGTGGAGTCAAACAGATTTTATCCCCGGGTCGCGGAACCGGCGGTCCGCGGTCCCCGGGAGCGGTTCCGCTTCCGGGCGCGCCGGCGCCGGCGCGCCGCGGGCGCGGCGCGCCGCCACCGGGCGCGCGGCGGCGCGGAGCGGGCCCGCCTGCTGACTAGTCTGCTTATGTTCTCAGGTCAGTCAGTACACTGGCATGACCCAATTCCACGCGTCTCCCGACCCGGGCCGCTGCATGGCCAGCGGCCACGGCGTCTGCTGACCCAGCACACGCCGGCGCATCACTGCCGCGCTCGCCGCCGGGCCGCGCAGCTCTCCACACTCCAGCAGCCGCGCGCTGCCTAGACAGTAACACACGCGACCGCTGCTGATGGGCCCACACACGGCGCATTGCGGCCCGCCGTCGGTGGGGCACTCCCGTGGTCCCGAGGGCACGGTGCCTCTCATCCCGGCAGTCGCATGCGCGCAGCTCATGGGTCGGCCGACCGCAGCCCCCCCGCGCGCCCAACACTGCGAGCGGGGCGCGCTTCTAAAGTCAAAACACCAACACTGCAAGTGAGTGTCAGAGTGTCGGAACTCGGTGGGAGCATCCGTCATCATTCCCGTTCACACTCGCTCGAAAAAGTGAAATTTCGTTTCACATGAAATGTGAAGTGAAAGTGAAACCGATTCGCTGTGTTTCCATGTGAAATCACGTACCCTGGGCCTGATCCGATCGCAGTTCGCACCGTCCGCCGCGCCCCCTCCCCCCTGCCCCCTGCTCTCAAGTCTCGTGTGGCGCCACAGAGAGGAGGGAGTGTGACGCCGTGTGCCGGGCGAGCCTCTCCCCGCCCTCGAGTGCGAGGTGCGGCGAGCATGTGGCAGCCAAGATGTCGCTCTCGAGACCCCGACGACCTCGCCTCCGCCTCCGAGGCGGACAAGGGCGACGGCGTCGGCGGCGATGGCGGGAACGGCGTCACTTGTGACCTGTTCGAGCCGGACCCCACCCCCATGGAGGACCTCTGAGGTCCTCCCCAGTCTCACCCCACCTTACCTCTGCCCCCCCCTCCCCCCACCCCTCTGCCTCCCATAGGGCAGGATAGCACTAGCATATGCGCCTAGTGCGCACACTGGGCCCACATAGATGTGACCCGCCCACTCGAGTGCGGCGCCCGGATGCTCTTGCTTGAGAAGACACCACAAACGCGGCACGGCCCGTTTTGGCTGTCTGCGGAGATTTTGTCTTAGCACACACAGTGAGTCATTCGGAGTCATTCGATGGCCAGAGTGCGATTGTGTGTGTGCGGGAGTTTGTCGGGAGGGATCGAGAGCGCCACCCAAAAGGAGGCGGACAGCCATGGAGGTCACCGAATGGAGGGCGGCGAACGGCACGATACGAAAAGGCAGGGCGAGGCGGATGGAGAAAGAATTGCCGAGGAGGCCATGGTGGAGGGGAGGGACGGGAGGACGAAAGAAGGGCGAGGAGGACGAGCGGCCCGCACAGGCCGCGAGCAGACAGCGCCTGCTGGCCATTTCGAGACATTCGCAAAGAACGCTAGCTACATGGGAGGGCTTCGTGAAGGATGGATTGAAAACATTCGAACAAAGAAGAGGCGACGGGAGGAACCGGCAGAGGATGCAGTGACGTGACACACACACACACACACACACACACACACACACACACACACACACACACACACACACACACACACACACACACACACACACACACACACACACACACCGCTCACCCACGCGCACCGGGCCTTGCACTTTGAATGCCGTGGGGCTCCTGTCGTTAGACGTGGAGACGCGAGGGCGGTTGCCCCCCCTTGCCCCACCACCTCGTGTGTGTGGAGAAGTTTACCTTACCTTACCTTACCTTAGGTGTGTGTCATTGCTGGGTGCATGGGCAGTCCCTCGCCATCCACGGCGCCATCGCAGGCTACCACCTCCATGTCGTTGTTAGCACGCAGGCATCGGAAGTCTGCGGGTGTCACAGACTTGAGCGCGCGCCACACTGGATCGATGTCCCCGGGGTTGCCGTTCAGTTGGAGCGCGCGGATGGCGGGCAGCGCTCCACGCCGGCGGATGGCGGCCGCGAGCCGGCGCATGCCCGCGTCGCCGATGGCATTCCGCGCGACGGAGAGCCTCTGCAGGTTGAGCATCACGCCGCTCGCGACGACGCGTGCCAACTGCGCGGCGTCGTCATCCGTCCAGCCCAAGTCCTGGAAGATGAGCTCGCGCGCCTCGGCGAGCCGCGCAGTGAAGGCCTGCGCGTACAGCCTCTGCACGACGTGCAAGTCGGCCTTCTTGCTCGTGAACGACTTGCCGCGCAGCCGCCGCGCAAAGTCAGCGGGCAGCAACGGCGCTTGGCGGCCGGCTCTCAGCGCGCACGCAACGCGCAGCTCGTGGAAGGCCGAGTGGTCGCCGGAGGGGTACTGATGCTCCGCAGGGTGGAGCACGCCCAAGTCGAGCACCAAGCGAAAGTCCTTGAAATTGGCGATCGATGCCTCGAAAAAGCACTGGGACAGGGGAGGAGGGGAGTATAGGGGCGGGGGGGGGGCGGGCTGGCGCGTGGACCTTTAGTCAGGGGCGACCTCCCTCAGGGCAGCGCGTGGCGTGAGGTGCGCGCACCCAGCCTCGGTCCTGGTAGTCCGCCTTGTTGGGGCGCGAGCCACTTGCGAAGGTGTAGCCGAGGGGATAGTCCCCCGGCAGCTTGGTCAGCTTGAAGACAGGGGTGAACAAGTGGCTGTAGAGCTCCGAGAGGCTGTCAAGCGCCTTGGTGAAAAGAGCACGCTCAGCATCGGTCCGCCGGCCTTGGTTGTCCTTTTGATGGAGCGACATGAAATCGAGGAAGATGCCAAACGTGCCACCCCACTGCTCCAAGTACGCTGCCACTGCTTGTGCCAGAATCTTCAGGTTGCGGCCTAACGGGTCGCAGTGGTCCGGCTGCAACCATGGATGCGACACTACGAGAATGCGCAGGCAGTCGCCGTACGTCGACACCACCTGGTCCATCTGCTGCAGGTCACACAGGCTGAGGAACGCCTCGGCAGGCAGCTCCTGTCTACGGCGAAGCAGTGGTGCCTGCTGAAGCTGCTGAGGTGAGTACGACCAAGGTTCGCCAACGGGTGGTTCCATCCCTGGGATCAGCGCAGCGCGGGAAGGCGCTCGGTCGTGCATGACATAGCCCGCGCTCCTCAGAAGGTATCGTGCGTCCACAAGGCGCACGGGGCTGTGCTTCAGCTCCGGATCGACTTGCAGGAAAGGCTCGAGATTGCTTCCGCCGAGCCGCACCCACGAGGAGCTGGCCTTTTCCGCAGCCAGTGTGTCATGTTCATCGGCCTCGATGTGCGCAGGCCGCTCGTCGTCACTGGGCGCGAGGCCGCCGGGGCTCCCGAAGGCTGTACCCATTTGTTGGTATATGAGCGGCGTCTGCAGCAGGCCGCCTCGCCGCCCCTGGGCCAGACCGTTTTGAGTAACCGGGGGCCCGCCGGTGGCAGGTAAGGTAAGGTAAGGTAAACGTCTCCACACACACAAAGTGGTGGGGCAAGGGGGGGCGACCCTCGCATCTCCACGCCCGGGACACGGGCAGGAGCCCCACGGCATTCAAAGTGCAAGCACCGGCCCGGTGCCGTGGGTGAGCAACCTGCACCCCACTCCTACTCCTATAACACAACCCCCACAGCGTGGTCGTCTACGTGTTCAGAAACACCAAGCAGCGAGGCGAGGGTGAAGGGGTAAGGGGCTGTGTGGGGCTATCTGTGACCATCTAGCCTGGGGGGATATGTTTCCACCCAAGAAGCCCGTTTGGAGGGATGGGCGGCAGTGTGCGGGCGGTGAGTGCTAGTCCTCTCATCAATTTACAACGAAACGCCCCTCCCTCCCTTCCTCCCGGGGCGGCATCTGCGCGCACACGGCGGCTTGCTCAGAGCGTGAGGCGCACGCATACGGAGGCGCGGGCGTGCGCGGGGCGGGCGAGGTGACGGGAGTGTGGCGAAATGCATGCAGATCAAATGTTTACTCAACGCCGACCCTCTCCGCTCAGTGTGCAAGAATGGTGCGCACACTCCACACACGGGTACGAGAGCGGGGGGGGCAGTGGACAGGGTTCAGGGATGTGGGTGGCCGGACACGAGATGTAACACACACACACTCGCGCGGGAGGCCTAGGTGGCGTCCGCCGCGGCTGGCGGCGCGGGCGCGCAGCCGGGCAGGTGCAGCGCGTGCCCCAAGCTGCGTAGCAGCGCCGGCACCGGCCGTCGGATGACGCGCCACGCGAATAGGCTCGAGAAGAGCGCGGGGGCGACGCGCAGCGCGGGGCCGAGCCGGTTGAGCCCTCCTCCGCCGGGCAGCACCGCCGACCCCGCCGCGAGCGCGAACATCGCCAGGTCGGCCGCCAGCCCGCGCCACCGCTCCAGCCTCGACGACGCGTCTCGCAGCGCGAGCAACCTCTCGATCTCGTCGCGGCTCGCGCCAGCCTCGTCCCGGAGGCGGCGGCTGACGGCGCGCTCCTGCGCGAGGGCGGCGGCGTGCTGGTGCGCGAGCCGCCGCCGCGCCGCCTCCCCCTCCACCGCGATCCGAAGCTGCTCAGCGTACGGCTGCAGCCACGCGGCCGGGTCGTCTGCGTCCGCCACCGACGCGAGCCGGGCGAGGAACGCCTAGGCGGGCGAACGGGGACGTACGTCTCCCAAGTAGTCCATCTAATAAGACCTAGCAGCTTCGGCCGTTGATTTTCCTACTCTTTTGCTCCGGCGGGCGCCTTATAGGCGCCCTATAGGCGCCCTATAGGCGCCTACACGCGATTTTAGGCATCTAGAGGGCGCCTCGTAGGCAGCCTTGGTGGCGTTGCGGAGGAGGAGCTCGAGCGACGCGGCGGGCAGCGCGACCGCCAGCTGCCCGCGCATCTCCGTCAGCGGCGGCGCGACGCGCGAGAAGGCGCGCCGCCCCGAGGTGACTGCGGCGCTCGCCCACTCCTGCATCAGCGCGTAGACGGTGGCCGTGAGCGAGAGGCCTCGCGGCGCGCCGGCCTGCAGCTGCGCGACGAGGCCGTGGAGGGCGGCGGCGAGCAGCTCGCCCGAGAGCGGCGCCCCGCCCACCGCCTTTGGCTGCAGCAGGCCCAGCGCGCGCTGCGCCGACGCCGCGAAGGAGCCGGCAAAGGGTGAGTCTGCGTCCGGCAGACCAGACGCCGACGCGAGCTCTGCGAGGTCAACGGCGTCGGGCGCGCGGACGGCGGCGAGGGTGCGGTTGGGGAAGAGGGCCGCCAGCGCCGCCCGCGTCCCGTCGAGCGAGTCGGCGCGCGGCGCGAGCGCCTCGTGCAGGCTCGCCTCTGCCGGAGGCGCGCGCGGCCGGCCGGCGGCGGCGGCGGGCGGCGGCGGGCGCGGGCGAGCGTCACGGAGCAGCGCGAGGAGGTTGGGCCCGCCGCCGCCCGCGCCGAAGGCGTCGGGCGCGAGCGCGCCGCGCACGTGCGCCACCCCCTCCCGCAGCCGCTCCAGCGCCGCCTCGTTGAGCTCGCGCATGACGTTGAGCACGACAGTCGACGAGGCGAGCAGCGCGAGCGCGAGGCTGTCTTGCGCGGCGCGCGCGTCGGCGCGGTGGGCGGTCGAGTCGAGCCCGGCCGTGTCGATGAGCACGACCGACGCGCACTCCGTCCCCGGCAGCCGCGCCCCGCCCGGCGCAGAGAGGTGCCGCATCCAGAGTCCCTCGGTGCCCGCGCCAAGGACGTTGTGGTCGACGCCAAAATTGCCGGCCGACGAGGCGGTGGTGGCGGGCCAGCGATCGCGCAGGTGGTGGTAAAAGAGGTTGAGCCAGGTCGACTTGCCGTCGCGCGCCGGGCCCACCGCGCTCACCACGCAGAGCGGCGCGGGCAGCCGCGCGAGCGCGTGCAGAGCCGCCTCATTCAGCGCGAGCGTGCCGTTGGAGGGGTGGTGGCGCAGCAGCGGCAAGGGGGCGCCGTCGGGGCAGGCGTCCTGCGACACGGCCCACCCGCCCACGCCTGGCCCCGCCGACGCCGCCGCCGCGTCGACCCGCCTCTCTGTGCGCGGCAGCAGCGCGGCGGCAGCGCTCTCTGTGCGCGCGAGCAGCGCCGTCGAGCGCGCCTTGGGCGTGCGCGAGGCGAGGGAGGGGATGGAGGAGGCGAGCGGCAGGGTCGCCGCGAGGGCGAGCGCGTAGGCGAGCGCCCTGTGGGGCGGCATACGTTGGTGCGTATGGCGAGCGGCTGCCCCGCGACTTCCCAGGCCCGAGCTGTGTGGGTTGCGGGCGGGTGTGAACATTTGGGTCCCGAAATGTACTCTCGTCTTAGGTGTACTTTTTGTTTGTTGGCAAAACAAGACACAGAGCTCACACAGAATCACAGCGGGAGGAAAGCGGCGAGTCGCAATTCCTGGGGTCCTTGTGGCGGGCCACCCTGTCCAGAGAGGCATGTGGCATGAGTGCCAATCTGGGCGGTCTCTGGGCGGTCTCTCTTTCGCTACGTGTTTGGTCCCGTCGGCGGGCAGGCTGGGTCTGTCAGCAGGCGGGGGGGTATGGTCCGTCGAGGTGGGTTGCGCGACCGTACCATACCATACCCCGCAAAAAGTCCGAACCCTGTGGGGTCAGCCAGAAAAAACTCGTTGGCTCCCGCGCCGCGCTGAGGCAGAGTAGCCCATGCACAAGAGTATTTGATTCACAGCGGTCGTGGCCTCTCAGCAGGAGCAGCTCTATATGAGCGCTCCTAGGCCGCATCCGCCGCCACCCTGGCTGCAACCGCCCTGGCCATAGACCCGAACGACATCGGCAACGAGCATGCCGTGATCGACGTGCCGACGCAGGCCAACCGCTACTTCAACCAGGACGAGGAGCTGGCCAACTACCAGTAGGCAATGCTCGAGCCGCCGCGGTGTGCAGTCCGAGGAGGGGGGGGGGGGGGAGGCACGCGGAGCATCGGAGGACAAGGAGCTTGCCAGCGGTGAGCGAGCTCTGACGTGAGAGGCACGCCACCCATGCCAGCGCCGCAGGACCGGCGCTGGCCGTGGCGTGCGAATATTGTAATATGGCTAGTGCGTGTACCATCCGTACACGTGTGACGCGGGCCGACGGCTGTCTCTCGTACTGACGTATGCATCTACAGTGCACAGATCGGAGATGGCATCCCCCCCTCTCCGCGAAAAGGGTGTCTCCCTTAAACCCAAAAGTTTAGGCAAAAGCGAAACGGGCGCTGGGGCCGCGGCCGCTTTGAAAGGTTACCCTCATTTCAGTTTTCACATTTCACGCGCACACTCTCTCGACTTTACCCGGCCCCAGCGGAACCACGAGTCCTTGCGACAGCGGGCCCACCGCCGTCGTCAGAAAAAAGACGGAGTCACAGCAGCCGGCGCTGCAAGATCCCTCATCCGCCGCACGCACGCACGACACAGCTCTCCCATGCCCCGCTCCTCACGCGGCCACCGGCTGGGGCGTGCCCTTGTCGACGCCGCCGTCGTCCGTCCGGAAGGCCGGCCCGAAGCGGCCGGTGATGCCGGCGGCCTGTGCGCCGTCCGAGTTGTCAAAGAGGAGGACGTTGTTGATCGGCGCAACCTGCCGAGAGACAGCCGAGATCTAGCCGAGATCGACGTCGGCAAGGGGCTAGTCGCGAGATCTAGCCGAGAGCTAGCCGCGCGCTAGCCGAGAGCTAGCCGAGATGTAGCACATCCACAGCGTACGCCACTCTGAAGCCCGGCCGAGCTGCTCAAGAAATCGATTCATTGACAGGTCGCTAGCTCTCGGCTACACCTCGCGGCCTGCCCCTTGCCGGCGGCGATCTCGACCAGCTTAATCACCTCGGCCGCCACGGTGCCTCCGACGATGGCGCACATGGGCGAGAGCTCGGTGGCGGCGTGGCGCACCTATTCAGTGAAGGCATTGGCTGCGGCTCTCGGCTGCTCTCGGCTGCTCTCGGCTGCCTCTCGGCTGCTCTCGGCTGCCTCTCGGCTGCCTCTCGGCTGCCTCTCGGCCGCTCTCGGCCGCTCTCGGCCACCTCTCGGCCGCTCTCGGCCGCTCTCGGCTGCTCTCGGCTGCTCTCGGCTGCTCTCGGCGCCACGGTCGCGACGTACTCAGCGGTGAGTGGCTCCCGCAGAAAGGTCTCCTTGAGCCCGTCCTCCTCGAGCCGCTCCGCGCGCCGCGCCTCCACCTCCTCCTGCCCTCCGCCCCGCAGCAGCAGCTGCAGCGCAGCGTACAGCCGCGGGGTGCGCCTGTCCAGCGAGCGCCAGCCCACCCGGAACGCGTCGCGCAGCGCGGGGTAGCGGACCACAAAATGCTCCGGCGGCGGCGGCTCCTCGTCCTCCTTCTTCGCCTTTTTGACCACGCGGTGCGTGTGCGCCATCAGGTCGAGCGCGCAGAAGCCGAACAAACCAAGAGTGCCGGCGGCCAGCAGCTGCGGCATCGCCCCCGATCTCGTCGGCACAATCTCATGCGATCCGTTGCCCTTGGCTTCCGGCGCCTCGTCGCGCAGCCGCTTCTTGCCGTTGCCGTTGCCGTTGGGTGCCGCCGCCGGCTCACCGCCGGCGCCGCAGAGCCGGTCGGTGGCGGCGGCAAGGTCGTCCACGCCCTGAAGCCCGTGCGTGCCGACGACGATGTGGAACGAGCGGAGCTCCTGGTCGGTCAATGTGTATGGGACATGTGCATAGACACGCACATGCACATGTATGTGTATGGGATATGTGTGGGGCATGCGTATGGGACATGTGGATAGGCCTCCTGGTCGGTCAGCTGCTCGAGCGGCTTTGGGATGCCTTCGACCTCGACCGACGGGTTGAGCTCTTTGAGGCGCGACGCCATCGCCTCGGCCTGCGGACACGACGCAGCGGTGGAGATGAGGGGCGAAGGTGGGACGGGGATTACCGTCGCCTCGGCCTTGGGGTGGAGGGGCAAACGCGGTGAGCTCTGGTGGAGGGAACGGGAGCGGGAGAGAGAAAAGAGGCGGCTGGGAGAAGAAAAGAGAGACGGCGGTGCAGCGGGGCCTTGTTGCTGCCGAGGTTGTCCTTGCTCAGCGAGAAGACGCCGCCGTGCTCGAGGTCGGCCTGCGACACCGCGTCCGGGTCCGCAATCGAGACGTGCCCGATGCCTGCGCGCAGCGCAAGGCAAGGCTCGTTCACGACGCTCGGAGAATACGAGGGCCGGCGCAGGCGGTGCATGCCGCCGGTGGGCGCGGCGGACGAATGGGTCTGCGGCGGCGGGGGCGTGGCGGTGAGGGCGGGCGGGCACCGGCGAGGACGAGGTTCTTTGCAATCTCGTTGCAGAGGCCGGTAGCGCGGAGGAGGAGGAGGCGCGTGCCCTGGAGGCCGCGCTGGGTCTCGAGCCCCCACAGCCGGATCTGCCGGTCGTACCGCTTGGTGTCGATGTCCGAGGTTGGAGCGGGAGCCGGAGCAGCCATTGGGTCTACGATCGCTTCCCGCGCCGGGCGTGTTTTTTTGACGTTAGCAGTGTGCCGAGAGGGGGTGTCTTGTGAGCTTGTTTGTGTTGTGGTTCTGTGTGTCGCTCCTGTGTGACCGTCATCGCCCGTCTAGCGTCTGGGCGTGCGGTTGATATATGATAACTGCACTCTAAGTGCTCCAAGTACGAGACACTCCCTCGCACAACAAGGCTCAAGGGGCACGGGACTGGCGCGCACTGGCACTAACAAAAAGAATTAAATACTGTCTCACCAGGTCACCCCACGGATCGCGCACCTGTACCAATGAAAAGCCACTCCAAGCTCTCGTATCAGCAGATGGCGAGCACTGATGTCGCCGTGCCGCCTGCCACCGACCTGAGCTGAGTCGTCGTCAAATCGATGCCAGACCCGGAGAAATCCGCGCCATTGACATCGGCGCGACTGCCTCCCACACGTTCGTAGCTGGGTTGTACCTCTCGACCGAGCTGCAGGCGGAGAGCTGGCCAGCACACCCGCCCACAGCGTACAGCTTGCCTTCGAGCACCGCAAGTACGAGGCGTGCGCGCTGTATCGCCATCGGCGCCACCGCCTCCCACACATTTAGCGCGGGGTCAAACCGCTCGACCGAGCTGAGGCGGCCGCCGCCGGCGCCGTAGCCTCCAACAGCATACAGCTTGCCGTCGAGCACCGCCACGGCGTGCTCCATCCTCGCCGCCGCCATCGGCGCCACCGCTTCCCACACATCTGTCGCAGGATCGTACCGCTCCACCGATTCCAGCTCGCTGCTGGCTTCGTCGCCGCCACCAATGGCGTACAGCTTGCCGTCCAGCACCGCCACGCCGAAACCCATCCTCACCGCAGCCATCGGCGCCACCGCCTCCCACGCGTTTGTCGCCGGATCGTACCGCTCCACCGAGCAGGTCACGCCGTCGTCGTCATAGCTGATCTCGCCGCCCACAGCGTACAACTTGCCGTTGAGCACCGCCACGCCACAGAGGCTCCGAGTCGTCGACATCGGGGCCACCGCCTCCCACGCATTTGCAGCCAGGTCGTACCGCTCGACTGAGCTGAGGTGGTCGCCACCCACAGCCGCACAGCCGCCCACAGCGTACAGATTACCGTCGAGCATCGTCGTGCCGACAAGCCGTCGTGCCGTCGGCAACGGCGCCACAGCCTCCTCCTCCCACACATTGATTGAAGGGTCGTACCGCTCCATCGAGCTGAGGAAATTGTCACCGACAATCGTAGTGCCATAGCCGCCAATCACGAGCAGGCGCGGCCGCTCGCGCTTCACCAGCGTCTCCTTCCAGCCGCGGCGCCACGCGCGGCACGTCCCCTTGGCGGCGTGCTCCTTGATCGGCAGATGGGCGAGGATGTGCGGGGCGAGGTCCGGCGAGAGGAGGACCTCGGAGAGCACCCACTCGGGCTGCTCCACAAGCCGTGTGGCGTGCTCGTCCGCCACGCGCAGCGCGGCGTCGCTTACGCCCGCCTGCGCCTCGATGATGGCGCACAGCTGCTCTGGCGAGAGGCCCGCGACGCGGGCGCCGATGCGGTGGGAGGCCATATACACGTCCTTCAGCCTGACCGAGGGCTATTTCTGCGCAGCCCGATTTTTTTACTTTTTCACTCTCCGATGCGAGCTGGCCGGCGGAGGAATACACGCATATGCTCTGAGGTCACAGTATGGGTTCGGCACCTGTTCACAGCAGTGTGAAGGTAGGGGATGGAAAAAAGAAACCGCGGAGTGCCAGTATGGATTTCTTTTTCGGCGGCCAATCCAGGCTGGATTTCTTCTTCGCGGCGAGGTAGGGGATGGAAAAAGAAAAAGGGGCGAGGTGCAATTGAGAGTGCGCCCACTGAGATTCCCTTGATTGCGTGGGATTGCGTGTGATTGCGAGCAATGCAGGACCTCAGCTCGGGAGCATGGATTGCATGCAAGCAAATTGCAGGCCCTCCCATACTCAACTAGATTTCTTTTTTCCACTCTGCTAGTTGCAGACTGCGACTAACAGGTTTATCCGGGCCGCCTCCCGCACTGCTGCATGCCGCCCCCCTCCCGCCCCCCGCCTCTCCGCGGCGCGGGGAGCCACGCGCTCCGGGCCGGGCCATGCCGCCACCCCTCCCCCGCGGGCCCCGCGCCGCGCCGTTCCATCGAGCACCACTGACTCGACTGCGCTGCCGCCGCAGGATGGCGCGCAAGAAGCACGTGCACGCGATGCGCAAGCTCCACATGGATGGCTTCCCGGAGTTCGAGCGGGACGGCCCGGTCCAAAAGCGCACTCGCAAGGGAGGGTTTGAGACCGCCGAGCGCAACAACATGGAGGCCGCCTTGGCCGCCTCGGCAGCGGCGGAAACGCTCAAGGAGCTGGCCTCGCCCCCCCGCCGGCCGGTGATCCTCGAGGGGGAGCCAGTGCCCCTCGTCCTCCCGCCCCCCGTCCGCCGCATCGAGGCGCCGCGCGCCGCCCCGTGCCCCGCGCCCCGCGCTGTCTCATGCGCCGCCGCATGCGCTGTTGACAGGCACCAGCGTTCGACCCCCTCGAGTGGGTCTCGCTCAAGGAGTTCGGGGGGTTCACCCGCGGCGCCAATCTCCGGGCCGAGCGCATGGAGGAGGAGGCCGGCAAGCAGTGGCAGTTCATCGGCAAGCACTCGGACATCCTCAAGAACCTGGCCGAGGGGCAGAAGCGCTTTGCCGACTACGAGAAGCAGCAGGCCGCCCGGGTCCTCGCGCTCACCCTCAAGAAGCAGGAGCTCGAGACCGCGGTGGACAAGGCAGAGGCCCGCCTCGCAAAGCTCGAGGGCGGCCTCCTGTCGCTCCAGCAAGCCGTCTTTCCCCTCCGCCCCGGCGCTCGCCGCGGTCGCCCTGCTCCCGTCCGTCTCCCACCGGCCCGAGCCGGCCAGCAGCACCGCCGCCGTCGGCCGGCGTGCAGCGCTCGGTGTCTCAGTCGCAGCAGCCGCGGCGGCGGCGCCTTCCCGCGCCGCAGCGGAGGGCCTCTTCTATTCGGACGGATACACGTCTGCTGCGGGCGGTTGGACGGCGCACGAGGGCCCGTTCGACGCCAGCTACTTCAGAGACTTCCAGGACTCGAAGACCGCGCCCGGGTTCAAGTACAAGTTTTTGCGAGAAGGCGGAGGCGAGAAGCCGCAGCCGTTCCAAAAGGTGTTTGTGCACTACACCGGCTACCTCACCGACGGCATGGGTCAGCACGGGGCTGTCGCGCCGGCGTCGCGCCGGCCGTCGCCTGGGCTGCGCTGCGCGTGCGCACGCGATTTCGTCTTCGTCCCGGACGGCAAAGGGCCCGAACCCAGCCGTACCAGCGCGGCCTGTCGCTGCGGGCCCAACATTGCCCTAACCTGCAGGCCCAATGCCCAAGAAGAAGCCGCAGCTGCCGCTCTGCACGTACGGCGCCGCCTGCACCAGACCCGGCTGCATCTACCGCCACCCTCCCAAGGGCGCCGTGCGGAAGAGCGAGATCGTCTGCAAGCCATTCCTGTCGGGATTGTGCGAGTTCAGGTCAAGGTGCCAGAACATCCATCCCGGGCCCGAAGAGGCGGACAAGCTGCGCCGCAACAGCGCCGCAAGTACGCGCGGAGAGCGTGCGAGTGGGGGAGCGCCTGTAAAACCCGCGGCTGCCTATACCGCCATCCGGCGCCAGTCGACACTATTGCAGGAACGCTCGCGGCGGCCAGCCTCGGCGGCGGTGCCAAGCACGCAGCAGCAGCCGCGCCGGTCGGCGGCGAGCTGGCGGCGCCGGCGAGCGGGCAGAGGCGGATGCCGCTGCTCGCGGGCGGTGTGTGGCAGGAGGACCTGTTGGCTCTACTACGATGGCTCTACTACGATCGCTTCCCGCGTTTTTTTTAGGAGGGAGGGGGTGATGACGGGGGGTCGTCTCGTTCAACCATTTCGGGGGCCTCAACCAACAAAGAGCCGGAACCCTCCATGGTCTCGGGCGAGGCGGCGGCGGGAGCGAACGCCGCGGCCTCTTCCAGCTTACTGGGCAGCATTCCCGCAGAGGCGGCGAATGCGGCTGCGGAAGGGGACGAGGCGGCGCTGCTGTCGTGGATTGACAGCGGCGGGCAGGTCAACGCGACTTGCGTGGCGGGCAATTTGAGCGGCATCACCGCGCTGATGTTCGCCGCCGGCCAAGGCCACGAGCGGGTGGTCGAGCTGCTGCTTCAGCGCGGCGTGGAGATCAACTTGCAGAGGAGCGACGGCTGGACCGCGCTGATGCTCGCCGCCCAGCATGGCCACGAGCGGGTGGTCGAGCTACTGCTGCAGCGCGGTGCTGAGGTCAACAAGCAGAGCAGCAAAGGCGGCACCGCGCTGATGGGCGCCGCCATCGACGGCCACCCCGCCGTCGTGCTTCGCCTGCTGCGGGCGGGCGCGGATACGAAGCTGCGCGCACTGAACGGCAAGTCCGCGCTACAGTTTGCCAAAGAGAAGGGCCACGCCGCGTGCGTCGAGGCCTTCCGGCAGCACATCGCGGAGGTGGCCACGGCGGGGCGGCGCGAGGCGGCGGCGGGCGGCGCGGGCGGCGCTTCCTCGGGCGAAGCGGCCTCTTCCGGCTCAGTGGGCAGCCTTACCGCAGAGGCGGCTAACGCGGCTGCGGAAGGCGACGAGGCGGCGCTGCTGTCGTGGCTTGACAGCGGCGGGCGGGTCAACGCGACTGGCGGCGTAGGCAATGTGAGCGGCATCACCGCGCTGATGTGCGCCGCCCAGGAGGGCCACGAGCGGGTCCTCGAGCTGCTGCTCCGGCGCGGCGCGGAGATCAACCAGCAGGACAGCAACGGCGACACCGCGCTGATATCCGCCGCCCGCCGAGGCCACGAGCGGGTGGTCGAGCTGCTGTTGCGGCACGACGCGGAGGTCAACGTGCAGGGCGGCAACGGCGGCACAGCGCTGATGAACGCCGCCCAGAAAGGCCACGAGCGGGTGGTCGAGTTGCTGCTGCAGCGCGGCGCGGAAATCAACAAGCAGGACAGCAAAGGCGGCACCGCGCTGATTGCCGCCGCCCAGAAGGGCCACGAGCGGGTGGTCGAGCTGCTGCTGCGGCACGGCGCGGAGGTGAACTTGCAGGATAGCGACGGCGACACCGCGCTGATGTTCGCCGCCGCCAACGGCCGCGAGCGGGTGATCGAGTTGCTGCTGGAGCGCGGCGCGGAGATCAACATGCAGAACAGCGGCGGCGGCACCGCGCTGATGGACGCCGCCTACAACAACCACCCCGCCGTCGTGCTCTGCCTGCTGCGGGCGGGCGCAGACGCGGCGGCGCGCACCAATAAGACGGCGCTGCAGTGGGCGAAGGAGAATGGCCACGCCGAGTGCGTGCGCGCCTTCGAGGAGCATGCGGCGGCGGCGAGGGCGGCGGAGGCGGTGGCGAGGGAGGCGGAGAGAGCGGCGGCAGAGGCGGAGGCGACGCGGCATGCCGAGGCGCTGCTGGCGGGGGAGGAGGCGGAGAAGGAGGCGGGGGAGCGCGCCAGGGAGAGCAAGAAGGGGAAGAAGAAGAAGAAGAAGAAGGGCGGCGGGGGCGGCGGGGGCGGCGCTGGGACGTCGCCCGAGGAGCCCGAGGATGAGGCAGCGCTGGCGGCGAGAGAGGATGCGGAGTTGGCGGCGGCGCTCGAGGAGAGCGCGAGGCTGGAGGTCGGGGCGACGCGTGCGGCGGGGGATCAGGCGCGATTCGCCGAGGGCGCTTCGTCACCGGCGGCGGAGGCGCCGCCTGAGGGAGAGGAGGAGCCGCCGGACGACTTTATCTGCCCAATCACGACCGAGATCATGAGCGACCCGGTGATGGCGGCGGACGGGCATGCTTACGAGCGGACGGCGATCGAGCGCTGGCTCGCGACCAAGTCGACGAGCCCTCTGACGGGCGGCGCGCTCGAGCACCCATACCTCACACCCAACCACATGCTGCGCCGTCAGATCCGGGACTGGGAGGGGGCGCGCAAGGCAGTTTGACCGTGCATCCACCCTAGTTCACGCGAGGGTAAGCACCGGTTGAGGCTTCAGAGTACACCCCCCCTTGCCCCACCACCTCGTGTGTGTGGAGAAGTTTACCTTACCTTACCTTACCTTACCCTTCAGAGTACAAACCGCTGTCGCGCCGGCCGTCGCCTTGGGCAAACGCGATTTCTTATCTTCAGAGAGGCTTGTGTCTTAAGAATTCTTATCTTATTCCCGGACGGCAATGGCCCAAGAAGAAGCCGCAGCTGCCGCTCTGCACGTACGGCGCCGCCTGCCCAGGAGCTGCGCCGCAAGTACGCGCTGATAGCGTGCGAGTGGGGGAGCGCCTGTAAAACCCGCGGCTGCCTATACCGCCATCCGGCGCCAGTCGACACTATTGCAGGAACGCTCGCGGCGGCCAGCCTCGGCGGCGGTGCCAAGCACGCAGCAGCAGCCGCGCCGGTCGGCCGCGAGCTGGCGGCGCCGGCGAGCGGGCAGAGGCGGATGCCGCTGCTCGCGGGCGGTGTGTGGCAGGAGGACCTGTTGGAGACGGAGGAGCCGCAGGACGCGCCGTCAGTGAGGCCGCCGCAGAAGCAAGGGACGCCGGAGACGCGCCGAGGCGCCGCCTCGGCCGAGGAGCGTCCCTTTTCCTCGCCTCCACTCCGCGCGCCGAAGCGGCCCCCACGGGTCCTCTCTGTCCAAGGCGGGGCCGGGATCGCCGCCCTCTCCGCTGCGCTCGACGAGGCGGTGTCTCGGGGAGAGCCTGTTGCGTTCGACTGCGAGTGGCGGCCGCGCAACCGCCACGAGAACCCTTCCGACGACGACGGCTCGCTGCAGCTGCTGCAGCTCGCCACGCGGCGCGAGGCTTTTGTCGTCGACGTCGCCGCCTTCGCCTCGCCCGGCGCCGAGGAGAGCCGCTCGGAGCTGCGGCGCTGCCTCCTCCGCCTGCTCCGCGCCGAGGAAAGCGAGAAGCTCGGTTTCGCCTCCGGCGAGGACCTTCGCCGGCTCGAGACCTCGCTGCCGGGCGTCACCGAAGGCGCCGCGAACATGCGCGACTTGCAGCGCGCCGCGACGAGGGCGGTCGGCTCGCCGCGCCGGACGGTGGTTGGGTTGGCCGGCGCATGCGAGGCGCTGCTGCGAGCGAGTCTTGACAAGTCGCGCCAGAGCTCCGACTGGGCCGCGAGGCCGCTGTCGGCGGAGCAGCTCGAGTACGCGGCGCTCGACGCGTTCGTGCTGCTCGAGCTGGAGGAGGAGCTCAGCCGGCTGGCGCTGCTCCCTCCGAGCCCGCCGCGCGGCGACGCGGCGGAGGAGGCGGCAGAGGTGGCAGAGGCGGCGGGAGAGGAGGCGGCCGGGGCGGACCCGCCGCCGGCGCAGCCACTCGACCTGCTGCTCTGCGCCGAGTGCGCGAGCGACTCGGCCGCCGGCGCCATCGACCCCGACGATGGCCTCTTCTACTGCGACGCTTGCTGGCGCGCCTTTGAGGCGGAGGCCGTGCCACAGGCCGTGCCACAGGCCGCGCCGTCACCGCCGCGCGGGGAGGGTGCCGCGGTGGCGGCGGCGGGCTCCTGGGCGGGGCGCGTCGGCGCGGCGGCGAGCGCGCTGCCGTCCGAGCCGGCGTCGCGGCTCCCTCCTCCTCCTCCACGGCTTGCACCGCCGAGGGTGGTCCGCTCCTCGAGGGAGGTTCGGATCCCCGCCGAGTCGTGGGTGGACTTGGCGGCGCGCGCCGGCGCCAGCGCCTTTGCGATCGCAGACCCGATGGAGCGCTTCGCCGCCGTGAACCGCTGCCACCGCAGGCCGGACGGCAGCGTCTGGCCGCTCACGCTGCTGTTTGAGGACGAGGCTGGCGGCGGAGGGGCAGGAGGGGGGCTGGTGGACCTGCACTTCCAGTCGCGAAGCACGGTGTCGGCGGTGCTGGAGGAGGTGCTTCCTCCGATGCTCTCCCACCACGCCGAGGTTTGGGTCGTGACGGGCAGCGGCCACCACGTCGCGCATCGCTCGCACCAAAAGCAGGGCGGGGTGCTGTGGGCCGCCGTGGACGCGCACCTCGGAGAGGCGCTGCCCGGCCTGAGCGAGGTGGACAGGCGCTGCTGGTACAGCTACCACCCGGCCAAGGACCACAACGGCTACCACTGCGCCTTCCTCGTCCGAAGAAGGCGGCGGTGAACCTCTCGTGAGCGTGTGTCCAGCTGATGCGGTTTTCGTGTTCACATCGGATCTGTGTGCGCATGACGTTGTAGTCGTAAGTCGATGTTAATACGATGTCTCTCGAGTCTGACCTGCAGCTCGGGGTAAGCTCGCAAAGGGAGCACTAAAAGAACACAAACAAACAACAACTAAAAGAAAGAAAACAGACAACCCACAAGGGAGGGGGATGGGAGGACGGCACGCCGCCACCACACAGGGATTTTAAGGAGAGGAGTGTGGTGCTAGCCGTCGCCCACCCTTGGGAGTGTGCCTCTTCTGATCTCTCTTCAACGACTACTAGTGAGCGGAAAATCTTTCAAGTGCCGGAGCCTCCGGTCTGTCCGTCTTGGGGGCACTCGCTGTGTACAGCGTTTGGCAAGAACCTGCGCCGATGTCCAGATGAGGATTCCTAAATCGTTCAAGTCCATGGTGTCGGCGGCCGACGCACCGGCGGCCGACGCCGCACGCCCGTCCGTCGCCGTGCTGCTGGCCGGGCAGATCCGCAGCCTGGCGGAACCGCCCGTGCGCCGTGAGCTGCTACTCAACGTGGTCCGGCCGACTGGTGCGAGTGTGCTCGCGCACCTGAGCCCAGAGCACGAGTACAGCGCGTGGCACAATTTCAGCGTGGGCAGTGTTGCGCGGGACGTTACGGATGACGCCAGAACCGAGGCTCTTGCGGCCGCCCTCCGTCACGACCTCCGTCCGGTCTACCTGTGCATCGAGCCCGACGAGGTCGTGCGCAATCATCCACGCTGGCGGGGTGCCTTGTTGCACCGTCCACAACGCTGGTCAGTGCTCTTCTTTCGTTGGCTGCTCCTGCACGGTGCGCTCCAAGCGGAGGAGCGGCGGCGTGGAGCCGCCTACACGCTTGTCTTCAGGCTGCGGCCCGACCTATTGCTGACGTGCACGCTGCCCGAGCCTACCGATGTGCTAAACTGGATGGGTGCCTACTCGGCGCTTCAGCACGGCGACGCGGCGCTGCTCATGAGGCGGGATGCGGCGGACGTCGCGCTTCGAATCTACCTGCACGCCAACGCCACCGCGCCGTGCGCCGTCGCGGTCGAGATTTGCGTGCCCGGGTTGCTCGCGCTGCGCGGCCACACCGTTGCCAGCATGAAGCTCAACACGGTGGCCTTGGTACGGCCCGAGGCCTTTTGCGGCCGGCCGTCGAGCGCGCGGCTGCCCGAGTGGCTCAGCTGCGGGCGGAGCTCCCTCAGCCAGGGCCCACCGACGACGAGGCCGCGCTGCACCGCGACGGCGGCGAGGAGTGCCACCCAGGCCTGGAATTTGACGGCGCACGTCCAGCATTGGCGGGAGCGGCATTTCGTTGCACGAGCGAGAAAGAACGTAAGCGTTGGCGCAACTGGCGTTGGTCGAAACTCGAGCTGATCCATCTGCTACGGGAAGGTTTTCCGGATACATCACAAAGATGTCATCCTGGTCCGGGAGCGCCCGGTCGAGCGCAGCGAGAATTTCGCCTCTCGGAAGCGCCGGCATGGATTCTCCTCCATGGATCCGCCGTTGTCGAGAACGTGCAGCAGATCTTGCATTGCTGATGTCCTCAAGCTCTCCCCTGCCCACGCACGAAGTCGGCAACCGCCTCCCAGTCCATCTCGCCAGTTACGGGATCTGGAAATGTGTCGCCAGCCGGAGCGGACCGAGGGCGGCTCTCAGGCAGGACGCAGGCGGCTGCGGCCCTTGAGATCTCAAGGCTGTGGCCCTCGCCGTCGGGCGGCACCGATATGTGCAACGCCGTGTCCTCTGGCAGCTTGTGCTGTGACGAGGGCCGCAGCCTGATCTCAAGCCTCCTGCCACTTGACGCTAGCATTGAAGGCGCAGGTGCCCCGTGTTTATTTTTGCCTTTCTTCGAGCTCATCGCGCTTGCCACCCACGCGCGGCACGTACAGAGGATTAAAGAATTCTGGGCAAAGACTGGTGCGCACTGGCAATAACACAGGATTTAATTAACGAAAAGGCAGCCACAGCGCACAGGCTCGCAGCGAGATTTTGCACTTGGAGCACTTGGAGTGCAGTCATCAACCGTACATCCAGGGCCGGGGAGCTCAGAAGCGCACCCAGCGGGCCGGATGATTGGCATCGGGTTGCGGGCAAGAGAGCCCTAGCCCCGGGGGTGCGCGTTCGCAGGGGAAGGGCCTGACAATCTGTTTTCTTTTCTTGTAAAAGTCCACATAAACCGCCGCGCGGCTCGCGCCGCTCGCGCCGCATCGCCGCCGCCTCCACCGCCGCACCCTCGCAAGACACGCCGCCGCCCAACTGCCTCCTCGACCTCCCCACGGACCTCCTCGTGCGCGTCGTCTCTCGCTGCGACCCCATCGACATCGCTCACATGTCTGCCTCCACTGCCGCTCCCTCGCCAAGCACGCCGCCGCCCTATCGCCTCCTCGCTCTCCCCACGGAGCTCATCGTGCGCGCCCTCTCTCGCTGCGACCCCGCCGACATCGCTCGCGTCGCGGCCGTCTCGCTGCTCTTCTACGCCTCGCTCGCGCTGGAGGGCATCCGCTTGCGCCTGCAAGAGGCCGGCTACGAGCCGCCGGCGCAGCCGGAGGACGAGGGCTGCGCCGTGCGGTGGCTGTGCTTCTATGCCTTGCTGCGCGAGTCCAACCCGCCGGCGAGGGCGGCGGCGGGCCTTTGGCACAGCGTCTTCATCGATGGCGAGGGGCGGCTCTCGTCGTGCGGCTCGGCAGCGGAGGGCCAGGAGGAGGAGGACGAGAGTAGCGAGGAGGAGTTTCCAGGCCTTCTCGGCCACGGCGAGGGCGTGCTGCAGCTTAAGACGCCGACCCGTCTCCCTTCGCTCGGAGGCGAGCGTGCGATTGGTGTGGCGGCGTCACAATACTTCAGCCTCGCTCTCTCCGCCTCTCCACAGACCGAGAGCGAGACGGCCGACACCGACACGGCCGGCGGCGCTGTCTGGTCCCGCCTGGTGCTGGGGTGCCTCGCACTCCGCCAGCTTCGGTCGGGTGGCTCCTCGGCCAGCAAGGTCGGCCCAATCAAGGTTGAGGGGCAGAAGCGCTCGAAGAACGCGGAGAAGGACGAGGTCCTGGCCCCGGCCGGCGGCAGCACCGCCGTTTGGCACACTCCCGTCGCCTGGTGGAGCAGCACGTCTGCGCCGACGCTACTGCTCCTACTCGCAGCCTGCGGCAGTGGGTTGCTGCTGCTCCGCCTCCTCGCAGCTGACGGCGGGCTCAAGTGGGCGCGGCGCTTCGGCGCGATCGGGCTACTCGGCATGTGGGCGCGGCGCTTCGGCGCAGCCAGCGGCGGCGGGTTGTTGGGCATGTGGGCGCGGCGCTTTGGCGCTGCCTCCGGGCAGCGGGTCAACAAGGCGGGTGGTCGGCTGGTGGTCTTTTGGCTGTTGCTGCTCTTCTTCATCCCGGCGGCCATGCCATGCCCACTCGGTGACGTCTGCGCCACCGGCTTGTGCTCGATCACCGACGGCGGCTCGTGCGCCACCTCGCCCAACTACCCGAACGGCTACGGCAACAACGAGGCGTGCACCATCAGCGGCGTGCCTCAGGTCGGGCTGGTCGTGATCGCCTTTGACGTGGAGGAGGAGGACTTCCCGAACAGAGACTACGACGGCGACGGCGACCCCACAAATGACTGCCCCTACGACTACCTCCTCGTCAACGGCGTGAAGTACTGCGGCACCTCGGGCCCCGTCGGGGTCGTGCCGTGGTCGGATGGGAGCATGACATGGGTCTCCGACTCTGATGACACCAGGCCAGGCTGGAAGGCGCGCTCCCCTCTCTGCTTCTCTAGCTCCCTGCGCACTGCCTTCCTCAGGTCTCGCGCTCACCCAGCCCCGGTGTCCAGCCCTATCCCCCCCTCCCCTCCCCGATTAAAGCAGGTGTGCTGGCCGCCGCCGCCGCCGCCGTCGTCACCGCCGCCGTCGCCGCCGCCGCCGCCGACCCGCCCGCCGCTCCAACCACTGCCGCCGCTCCGGCCCAACGAGGTGTCCGCAGCGACAGAGAATGAGCTTCGCTCCTTGATTGACAAGGCTGTGAGTGAGGGTCAGGAGGCGTACATCTTCGTCGCCCCTGGCGCCCACATCATGCTGGGAGCGACGCCATTGCCGCCGCCCTTACCGCCTTCGCCCCCTTCGTTGCCGCCGTCTCCGCCGTCGCCGCCGTCGCCGCCGCCGCCGCCGCCGTCGCCGTCGCCGCCTTCCTCGCCGTTTTGGAGCACATGCGCTTGGTTCACGTCCAATTATCACACCGATGGAGAACATGCGATCGGTCACGCCGACTCGCCGGAAGAGTGCATCGAGCTTGCGCAGACCAACGGCTGCGAGCTCGCCAATATCGACAGCAGAGGCATCGGCACCTGCTGGTGCCAGTTCCTGCATGGTGAGGACCCGGTAGAGCAGCCCGACGCAACGTATCGAAATTGCGACGTGCGCAAGTCGCTGCCTCAATTGCCGCTCACTCCGCCGCTGCCGCCGCTCACTCCGCCGCCGCCGCCGCTCACTCCGCCGCCGCCGCCCTCACCGCCCTCGCCGCCCTCGCCACCTTCGTTACCGCCGTCGCCGTCGCCGCCGCCGCTGTCCTACCCTGGCTGGGAGAGCTTCCCTTCTACGGGCTGGTGTCGGAGCGATCTCGACGAGGAGGTATGCGAGGGACTTGCTTCGGACTGCTCCCTGCAGCGCTGCATCGACTCTTGCACCGACGATTATTCGAGCACGACGAACGTCGAGTACCACTGCGATGATCCCAACGACTGCTGGTGCTACTGCCAGTCTGGCTGCGAGTGTATGGAAGACGTGGGTGAATCAAGCACGTGGGCGCGCGTGGACACTCTTGTGCTTCCGGAAAGGTGCGAGGGGGATAGACGCCGCGCCGCAGAGGTGCTCGACTCGTCGCTGGAATGCAGCGGCAACATCTCAATCGTTGTTCGCAGCGAAGGAGTTGGCGCGACTATCGACGGCCAGGGTCGCTCGCGACTCTTTTCCCTCTCCGGCGGCTGCAGCCTGACCCTCCAGGGGCTGACGCTCGTCAATGGCCACTCCGAGATCGGCGGCGGCGCCATCCAAGGGTCCGGTGCGGGCTCCCTCAAGCTGGCCGACACGAACATCAAGGATTCCGTGTCCGGTGGAGATGGCGGCGGCATCGGCATGGTCGACAGCGGAGACGTCGAGCTCGAGAGGTCGAGCCTCTCTGGCTGCCACGCGGAGGCCGACAGCGGAGATCTGTCGCTGATCCCAGTGCATCTGCGCTGGGCTATCCTGTGCAGTCAGGGCAAGTGGGGGCGGGGTGGACAGCCCAGCGCAGATGCACTGGGCGCACAATATAAAATCGTAGCCTTTTGTGTCTTGTCGGCTGGTGAGATCGTACACAGTAATTTTCTGCTCGTGCTTGCAGCGGAGAGGGAGGCAGAAGCGGGATGACATCCGACGTCCCCTGCAGCCACCCGCACCCAGCCCGGAAACGCACAAAGACCCTGCCTCGACGCCAGGCGCACGCTCGAAGTCGGACTCGCAGGCCTCTCGACTGCAGCAGCAGCGCGCCGCGCTGTCTCTCAGGCCAGCTCACGGACATCCGATCGGACGCTGCAAAGGAGCGCTACGCACGCACGCCTCGCCCGCTCCACGCGCAGCACACCTCCAGAGAGCACGAGGCGCAAGCGTTGCGGCAGTCAGCAGTCGGCAGTCGCACCAACGCTCAGTCAGCGCAACGGCCGAGTCCCAACCGTTGCCTCGCACACAGCTGAGTCGCCCAGCCGTCTCATGCTGCCCTGCTTCCAGGACTGCGAGCGCGCCGAGCCTGCCGGTTTCCACTTCTTGCTCGCCAGACATGGACGGTGACTCCGACGGTGAGCGTCTGCAGCCTGCACCACCACCACCGGACCCCGCACTCGGCCACCGCTCTGCAGTGGCTTCCTGACGCCCACGCCACTGCCCTCGCCTCTTTGCCCTCGCCACAGCCCACGGCCCCGCATTGAATCCTGCCACTTGCTGACGGCACCAAATTTGCTGACGCAATTCATGGCCGTTTGCAGACTCGCAGGTCCCCTTTTATGCAAAAGTCAGCCTCACTCAACCGAGCGGAGTCACGGTCAGCGCTAAGAATGGCCGCGCTGAATGCTGCTGGAAGCTCACGCTTGGAAGGCTTCGTAATCTCGTCGGCCCGTCAGAATCTGGCATACCGGATGAAATCAAGTGCTTTTTCCGCACCCGGGAGCAAGGGCTGGATGTGCAGAGGCGCGTGCATCGGGTCGGCAAGTCCGCAGCTGCACAGCGCGCCGTTCTTGCAAATGCGAGCGACGCCGTCCCCGTCCCTCCCGCAGTCGGGCAGCAGGCACCGATGCCGCCCGGCTGGACCTGCGAGCGGCCCAGTTCTAGTGGAGTCCAAGGGCTCTACCACGGGCCCAATGGGCAGCAGGCAAAGACTGTGAAGGGCGCGTGGCACGCGCACACCGGATCCTCCTCCGCCGTCCCCGTCGCCATTGCCGCCGCCAAACGAGCGATCATGATGCCGCCACATGTGTCGCTCGGCTCGGCGGTGCAGGTCGGCTCCCTCTCGGGCGTGGCGCGAGAGGTCCGCTTCAGCGGGGAGGGGGTCGAGGTCCTCGTCACCTTCGACGGCGGCGTTGAGGAGTGGAAGCCCGCGGTGATGGTCGAGCTCGTCACCGCCTCGAGCTCAGCGGCAGCAGCCAGCCCGGGAGCAGCGCCGTCGCTCGGCGGCGGCAGCAGCAGCGCCATCGAGCCTGTCGTGCGGCGCCTGCGCGAGGGGTCGAGGGTGAGCGTTTGGTGGGCCGCCGATGGGAAGGCCTACGTGGGCACAGCGAAGGGCATCCGGTTCAACGAGGCAGCTGACGTGGGCGGTGTGGAGATTGACGTCCTGTACGACGACGACGACAGGGAGTGGGAGCCCGACGCCGGTGTCGTTCTGCTCAGCGCGCCTGCGGTGCCCAGTGACGGCGGCGGCGACTCGGCGCCCAGCAGCAGCGCCGACGCGGGCGGCAAGTCGGTGCCGGACGGGCAGACGCTGGTCGAGTGGGCGCCGTTCATGAAGCCGGGCGTATCGGGTGTGCAGTGCACCGTGCTCTCCCACTTCAAGTGCGACGACTACGGCGAGCCAGAGATCGTCTACGCCATCGGCCTCGGCGTGCACTACAAGGGCGTGTCGCAGCGGACGGTGCGGGAGGAGACGCTCTCCACGGGCGAAGTCCGCATCGTCACTCAGCACGCCATCGGAGCCACTACGCACCGGGGCTGGCAGTGGCTGGACAGGCAGGTGGTCGTGAGCCTCTTCACCGGGTTCCGCTACAGCCCCAGCTCGCCGCACTGGGTCCTCGACCTCTCCCCCGTCCGCGACATCTGCGAGCTTCCCGACGCCATCGAGCGCGTCACGTGCACCTTTGAGTACATGCTGCCCGGCGGCCTCGCGCCGCGCTCCATGTACGACGAGGCGCGCACCTACTCGGAGTACCTCGCTCAGTGGATGGTGAAGGCGCTGATGTGCGCCATCCTCAAGCGCTGGCGCCTCGGCGCGTACGACCAGGTCCGCCCTGCCGTTTCCTCCGCAGCCCTCCTCCGCATCGACCCTTGCCTCACTCCTCCGGCACTGCGACCGCAGGAGGACCTGAAGCTGGTGCAGCCACACATCTCGGGTCTCTGCGTCGGCTACGTCGCTCCCAGCCTCAACGGCGCGCTCGCCGAGTCGCTGCAGAACGAGATGGGGTTTCAGCAGCTCATGGGCCAGGCCTTCGACGTGTCGGCGCTCAAGAAGGCGAGTGACATGCTCGACGCCGTGATTGTTCACGGAGGCCGCGACTTTGAGACGCTGCGGAAGGAGGGCATCGTCGACGACCGGGACCGCTGCTGGTGCTCGCTCAAGATCCTCCGCTACTACTTCCACCAGAACCAGGCGGGGAAGCAGCCGGACTGGCAGTCCGACTTCTCCTGGTCGACGTCGGTCGTCGTCCCGCTCTGGCTGCAGCGCATGTACGGCCACGGCGAGCGCGACGCGGAGGACCAGCTCGAGTTCACGCAGCTCTTCGGCCCGGCCATGCTCGAGGGGTACGAGGCTTCGGGCGACCTCGACCGCCTCCGCGAGGAGCTCGAGCGCAACAGCGGCGTGCTGCCGTCGCCGCTCTCGAAGGAGGCGTGGACGTGGCAGCGGAAGGCGCGGAAGGCGACCGGTGGTGCGTCCGCCACGACGCCGGCGCTCTCGGCCTCGCCCATGCCCATGCCCTCGCTCGCGCCCACGCCCTCGCCTGCCTCGTCCTCGCCGCCCTCGTCGTCTGCGTCGACCTCGGCATCCGTCGGCAGCAAGCGGGTGCTGCAGCCGGACACACGCGCCGCGAAGAGGCCGCGCGGCAGCGGCGAGGGCATGGCGACGACGCCCGAGCCGCCGCCGCCAGCCAGCCAGCCCGCAGCCTCCTTCGAGCCGTCGGATCGCGAGCGGCTCGCCGTGCTCGAGATCGTGCTCCGAGGAGAGGCGATGCCGGGAGCGCCGATGCCGCGACTCGAGGCGCGCGAGAAGCCAAGAAACACTGGGATAATAGCACTCCTCCGCCACCTCACCCTTGCCTCGCTCCCCTTGGCACAGGAGCTCGAGGTGCTCTGGCCCGCGCCTGCACCAGGAGCGGCCGAGCCCGTTGAGGCCCCATCGATCGCTGATCGCATCGCCACCGTCGAGGAGGAGGCCCGCGAGCAGGAATGGATCCGCTCGAATTCCCTCTCGTGAAAGCGTGGCACGTACCGTCCACTTTCGAGCATGTCTGTCCAGTTTCGCATTCCGCCCATGGCTGGTGGGACGTCCTCGCCACTGTCAAGGCCTCGCCGACCGTCGCACGACCGTGGTCGTGGAGGCAGCCCGCGGAGAGTGCTGGACCCGACCGTCGCAGCCACTTGAACCCTTGGATCGGACTATCGTCGGTATGTTACTCCGCACTTTCGACCGCACTCGTTTGCTAACGGTTTTTGCTGAGTGCTCTTTGCTGACGCACTGCTGTGACGGTGCTATGGTATATTGTCGGGAGACGAAGCCAGTCTGGTCGTTGGGCGTCACGGGTGCAGGACATGGCCACCTCCATTGACACCTCCACTGGCCATTGGTACCGAGCCGCTGCCAAAGGTGACGGCAAAAGCCTGAGAGGCAGCGGCTCGGCACGTAGGTAGCAAAATGGATCCCTGGGATCGGTGGAGCATGAGTCGTCAGGCGCTAAGTAGGAGACGCAAAAGCTGACGGCTGTCTCTGCGTTTGCTCGCTGCTGTCAACGGCGGGTGTTGAGAGCTGCAAGCGTCCGAGACGAGGGCGGACGCAACGGCAGTGTGGAGCAGCGAGGAAGAGGCAGTAGAGAGAGAGAGAGAGAGAGAGAGGGAGAGAGAGAGAGGGAGAGAGGGAGAGGGAGAGGGAGAGGGAGAGGGAGAGGGAGGGAGGGAGGGAGGGAGGGAGAGAGAGAGAGAGAGAGAGAGAGAGAGAGAGAGAGAGAGAGAGAGAGAGAGAGCAGCGATGCATCGTGTCAAGTGCTCCTTGCCCAATTCGGTACCCGACGAGCGCTGTGTCGGTCGCTTTTGCCAGAGCGACAAGCTGCGAGGTTACGCCAGAGGAGCCGCCGCCCACAAGCGCCGAGACGTCGCTGCGAAGTAACGCAGCGACGGTGGTTTACGCCGCCAAAACCTGGAGCTCAAACGATTGGCAGTGAATGACCGAGGCCCACGCTCTCATCGCCACGCAGAATGTGGTGGCTGGCGAGGAGGCTACAGCACGCAAGCTGGCGATAGGTCAGACCGCGGTCGAAGCCACCCCTCGTGAGAGAGACGAGAGCTCGAACGGCATCCAAGCAAGGAGGTGACTTCAGCTGCTCTGCCCATTTAGAATTTTATTTTTTTTCATGCGCTCTGTGGTGAGCGGGTTCCAGGACGGCAGCAAGTCCGCTCTACTAAAAGCGGAAACAACAACTCAACCGCGCCGTGAGGCGATTCCGGATCTCGTAGTCGCAAAAGTCGGCGACGGCGCGAACAGCCTCACCCGGCTGCCTCCACCTCGGCGCGAGCCACGTGCACGACCGCCTTGTCGAGGCGGCGGTACTCGGCCGACGGCGGTGGAGCAGCAGCAGCAAACCACCAAATTTTCTTCTGTTTTTCTTTTTATGGCCTCCCAGAATACTCACTCTACATCGGAAGGGCCTAAAAAGAAATCGTCGAGCGCTCCGTGGGCAAACTGTGCACGAGGCGCGCGGATTCGCGGAGAGCGGGAAACCCTGTCAGAAGTCCTCCTCCGGGAATGTACGTAAAGAGCCACATACATTGAGAAACCTAGGCGCGCGTCCAACAAAAAGTTTCTTTTCAACACCTTGATCAACATCAGACGACTCAAGGATAAGCGTTCTGGATTTCTGGGGACAGGACGCGGCACACACGGGGTACAAACGCCAGGCAGGCCCATGTCCCCGCAGTTTTCACAGCTCTTGGTAGGGAACCTACACTCGGGTGAGTCTTTCGGTGAGCGCGGGTTAGCGCGGGTTAGTGCTCACTAACCCCGCACGGGTCAGTCAGCACGGGTCAGAATGGGTTACCATAACCCGGCACTAACCCGGCACTAACCCGTGCGGCTGGGGGGCATACGTCAGCATGGGTTTGCGCCAGGTTAGGGGTGGGTTAGGGCCGGGTTAGTGCAGCGCACCCCGGGTTAGAGCTGGCTGGCGAGATGAATCGCAAGACCTCGAGGGTGATTTTGGGGACGTGCGACCGTTACGCCCGGGCCGGCCCACCAAATAAGGCGGGCGCCACGATTCGGACTGCGAGGGCACGGTGTGTATGGAGGCGCTCCCACCCATGCGCGCTGGGCGAGTTCATGCCCGTTCGTGGCGAGTTCAATGGTGACGTGCGCGGCACTAATCTGTCCTGGGGCAGCGGCGAGGACGGCAAGCTGGGACACGGCGACAAGGAGGATCAGTGGCAGCCCAAGAAGATCGAGGCCTTTGCTGCCCAGCGCGTCGTCGCTGTGTCGGCTGGAATGCCTCACAGCCTCGCCCTCACCGCCGATGGCGCGCTCTGGAGCTGGGGCTGGGGAGAGGATGGCACGCTGGGCCACGGCGACGAGCAGAGTCAGCCGCTGCCCAAGAAGGTCGAGGCCTTGGCGGGGCAGCGCGTCGTCGCTGTGTCAGCTGGAGAGCACCACAGCCTCGCCCTCACCGCCGACGGCGCTGTCTGGAGCTGGGGCTTTGGATCGCAAGGCCAGCTGGGCCACGGCGACTGGCAGAGCCAGCTGCTGCCCAAGAAGATCGAAGCCTTTGCTGGCCAGCGCATCCTTGCTGTGTCGACTGGAGGCGACCACAATCTCGCCCTCACCGCCGACGGTGCCGTGTGGAGCTGGGGCTGGGGAGCCGATGGCCAGCTGGGCCACGGCGACCAGCAGAACCAGCTGCTGCCGAAGAAGATCGAGGCTCCGACTGGGCAGCGCGTCATCGCTGTGTCGGCTGGATACTTCCATAGCCTCGCCCTCACCGCCGACGGCGCTGTCTGGAGCTGGGGCGATGGCCACTTTGGCAAGCTGGGCCACGGCGACCAGCAGCGCCAGCTGCTGCGGAAGAAGATCGAGGCCTTGGCGGGCCAGCGCGTCGTCGCTGTGTCGGCTGGAGGCCACCACAACCTCGCCCGCACCGCCGACGGCGCCGTCTTCACCTGGGGCGCGGGCGAGGGCGGCTGCCTGGGCCACGGAGAGGACCTGTCCAACCAGCTGCTGCCCAAGAAGATCGAGGTGTGGTCGCAGGAGTGAGAGGGGGGCGAGGGGCGCGTGGTTCATACAGGAGTGCGGCCGACTCGGGAGAGGCCAAGATCCGGATAGGGTGGGAGGGCTTCACAAGCGCTAGACTAAGAGCACAGATACTGTGGTGGCTGGGGAGCTGGATGGCGTGAGTCGTGACGATCTGACGGGCCCAGGAAATTCTTTTTCTGGGCTGCCTGGAACCCGCACACTAACGCCGTAAAAAGCCGTACACGTGTACGTCTACGTACCACGAGTGCTTCCGACAGAAAAAGAAGATACTTACATTAAGGTAAGGTAAGGTAAGGTAAACTTCTCCACACACACGAGGTGGTGGGGCAAGGGGTGGCAACCCTCGCGTCTCCACATTATTTATTCGCCAGCGAGGGATCGCCGACCGCGACGCTCATCAACTGCATCGGATACTAGTCTGACAGCAAAAGGCCGAGGCGGACGCCTTTCTCTCCCGACGCGCGCTCCTCTCGCTGCAGCTCTTTCCCCCAGTCGGGGGTGGCCAGGGCTGGCGCGGGGCAGACGGTGCGGCATCCCTTCCTTCACCCAGCACCCAACACGCCAGCGCTCTGATTACAGCTCCGACTTGTCCGCCGACGTTTCCTTCTTCTTCTTCTTCTTCTTCTTCTTCTTGGCCTTCTTCTTCTCCGGCGGCGGCGGCGGCGCCTCCTTCGCCCGCCGAAGGAACTCTTCGCCCACAGGCCTGTTTGGTGGCGCAACAGGCTGCGGCTGCCCGCAGTTGCCCGAGAGCTTCGCGAGGCCGGCGCCCGCCGTTGGGGAGCCGCACACCTCGGCGACGAGGGTGTCGTGCGACGAGTAGGCGTCCCCAAAGAGCTTCTCCGCCAGCTCCGAATCCACATCGTCCAGCACACGCTGGCACGCCGCGCCGGCCGTCGCGCACTCGACGCCGCACCTGCACGCAGCTGCCGGTGTGAAGAGACGCCGTCCAACTCACAGGTGCCGCGGTCCAATGCACTCGACGCCGCACTCGCCATGCGAGCTCATGCGCTTCAGCGCGACCGTCCCGTCGGTCTGCTCCTGCATATCATAGTCGTGGAGCCACTCGCCGGCCTCGGCGCTCGTGTCGCAGAGCGGTGCGATCGCGGTGAGCAGCGACATCTCCGACGCACCTACAAGGACATGTCTCGGACCTGTCTCGGACCTCTGGACGAGTGCTGCGTAAACGACAGCTCTTGACGCACCCTTGCCGCCGGCGCGGAGCGTCTTGGCGACGTGAAACGCGCGACGCACCGTCGCCTTGCACGCGGCGCACTGAATCAGCGGCACATCCTCCATTCGGGGCTCCGGCTTTGGAGGAGGGCCGCCGCCCATCCCGCCCATCCCGCCCATCCCGCCCATCCCGCCCATCCCGCCCATCATGTCGCCCATTCCGCCCATGTCGCCGCCGCCCATGCCGCCCATGCCGCCCATGCCTCCCATGAGAGAAGAGAGATCCGGCTCCTGTGCGGAGGCGAGAAACAGCAGGCAGGAGAGCAAGAGCGAGCGATAGGCCGGCGACATTCGGTGCTACCTGGACTGGCGCCGCTGCCGTGCTCTCTGCGCCGGGGCACACGTGGTGGCTGGCGAGTACTCGATGCGGGCGATGTGTCACGGGTCCCCCCTCACGGGTCCCCCCTTCGGGGGGGCGAGGGAACCCGTGCTGGGGCGAGCCTCGGCGAGACTGCGTCAGCTGTTCCCACAGCAGGCTGGAAGTACCTCGCCAGCGTGGAGAGCGTGATGTTTGTTTTCTGTGAACGCTGCTTCTCGGTTGCCCTTGGCAAGGGTCTCGGTTGCGCAAGGGTTATCCTCACACAACGTCCTCATTTTCGAAGTCGCAAACACATCTCGGCCGCGTTCCGGCGGTGGCGTGAATGCTTTAGCATTCTCGCCCGCTCTGCTGAGGGGAGGGGCAGGACGAGCGGTCGCCTGAGGCGCCCATCTCTATCCACCCTCTCTTGGTTTGCCAGCGGGGCACGTGGCCAAGGACGACGTTTCAGGATCGCGCGTCCGCTTGTTTGCGCACGCGCGTTCTCGTCCACGCCACTGTGCTCCCGCCCTTTGATCTCTGTCGCCGGTCGCTGATGTCGGCCATTGAGACGCTTGTGGAAAGGGCGCTTACTAAGGCCACCAAGGACAGTGCCGTGCATGGCGTGGACAAGGATCAATACCTGTTGTGTTCCTCTGTCGTCAAAGCCGGTGAGCGTAATTACTATACCGTCAAGGTGCTGCAGACGGGACTCGACGAGAGCCAGGCCAAGGCGGCCGCTCTCGCCCTGCTGTCGCAGCAGTACGGAGGCACCGCCTCGGGTGGCCCCGCCGATGCGGCAGAGAAGGTTGTCAAGACACTTGAACGTTTGTCGTCATCACAGTTGGGTCACTTGGCCGCGGGCTGGGCCACGCAACTCGGAGAGGCATTCGCCAACGCGGGCATCCTTTCGACAGTGGAGGCTGGCTCGCTCGCGGGCCGCACCGGCAGCGGCAAGGTGCCGCTCGAGAGCGGTGAGGAGGCGCAGATGCCTTACACCGTCATTCAAGGACCATCCGAGGGCATGTACGTGCTCGAGGAGAGCGGAGCGCAGGGCGAGCCCCGACGCTCGGTCGTCCTCAACACCTTGCTGGTGAGCCTCATGCTACAGCCGGCGCAGGCACACGTCGTCTCTAACGCGACGCTTGTCAAGGTCGACGGCTCGAGCAATGCTCTGGCTGTTTTCCGCAAGTTGCCCAAGTCAGGCAGCGCCGCCGAAGGCCACGTCTCGCAAGAGGAGATCCTCCAGTTAGCAGACGGTCTTCCGGCCGCGGGCGCGGTCTCGCTCTCGGGAGAGGAGCGCGTCAAGACGTTCGCCCGAGCTCTCGAGGCCAAAGTCTCCGGCGGCGAAGGCTCTGGCTGGGAAGGCTCTGGCTGGTTGGCCGCTGTTGGGGACAAGGCGACCTACTCCGTCTTCGAGCTTCGGAGTCAGCTCGAGAGGCTTGGCCCCGACTTCACGCCGGTCGCCGCGCTGCCCGCACCCAAGTCGCGCACGGAGTTCTTCACGCGCAATATCCGCGGGGAGAACTGGGGCGACTTCGCCAAAAGGGTCGCCCCTCTGATCGAGCCCGATGAGCAGCGGTGCACTTTCATTCGCTCCAGTGAGGTGGTCCTTCGCGACGCGATCGAGCGATGGCTGGAAACTGGGCTCGACAGCCTCCGGGACGCTTCTCTCGCGTCGCTCGCCCTTCGCACCGACTGGTCGGTGGACGCAGCGTGCTCGCTGATGTACCAATTTGCGATGGCCAAGGAGCAGCAGCGGCTCGCCCCGCCCACTCCGCCACCGGGCGTGCCGCCTCCGATCCTTACGCAGCCGATCATCAAGATCACGACGGGCGCATCGGGTGAGGGCAGCGACGAGGCCCTCTCCGCGGCCGCTGCCGCGCAGAGCTTGACGCCCACGGAGCGCGCGTGCGTCAAGAGGCTCGCCGCATTCGCCGCCATCGATCGACGCCCCAGCTGAGCTGCGCAACCTCCTCACCGTCGACCCGGTGTACGGCGACCGCGCCACGCGCACGCCGCTGTTCCGCCACGCCGATGGCTCCGCCATCACCGAGGCGCAGGTGCGGGACATGATCAAGCGGCTGATGCAGCGCGCCGGTGCGTCGCCCGCCGAGTTCGGCGCCCACTCGCTGCGCATTGGTGGCGCGACGGCGCTCTTCAAAGCGGGCGCCTCCCAGATCGACATCATGACGATGGGGCGGTGGTCGTCCGACTGCTACCGCCTGTACGTCCGCGCCTGCTTCGGTCACGCCGTCGAGTGGTCGAGGAAGGCCGGGTCCACTAGCGTCGACGACGTCGCCGAGGAGTACAAGGAGGTGGACTGTTACTGATGGAGGTGCCTGACACGCGATCGCGTGGGGGGGGACTGCGCCCTGGCCGTTCCGGGCTCACGCGGTGGTCACCATCCCGGAGAGCGAGGGGTAGGGAGCAGCGCCTCCCCCCTCACCACGCATGTCAGGCGCGGCCGCCGCCGAGCGCGGCGGCCGCCCAGGCCTCGTGGCCGATTTGTTTGTCTCGCAAGAGGAGCGCATTTCTCAATTCAACTACTCCTCTCCTTCGAGACCCTCTCGCGCTATGAAGGCGGGCGAGAGGAGGGAGGGGCCCCTTGCAGAGCGGCCCCTTTTTTTGGCAGAGCCGCCGAAAAGTCAACCACCCCTCCCGGACCACTCATGCCGACTACGCTACTCATAGCGGCGGCATCCTTCTACAAGCGACGAGACGTGGCACCGCTGCCGCCACCGCCACCGCCGCCGCCGCCGTCCGTAAGCGACGTGCACCTCTTCATAGTGATCGTCACGTCGGCAGTCCTGCTGCTGCCTGCACTGCTCGTCGTTCGAGCTCACCTCACGACGATGCCTATGCCGCACCTGAGGTTTCGGACGTTGCTGGTTGGGCACATCCTCGACGGGCGCCTAAACATCAACGAGCGCCACCGTTTCTACGCTCGCCAGCACGCATTGTTGGGCTCCGCCTTCCGGCTCCTCGGCTTCTTTGGGAAGTCGGGTGCGGTGTATGTCAAAGACGTGCCCGGCTGGTATCGCAAGGCCGACTCAGACCGCTCCGCCTTTGCCGCCGTGGCGCCCAGGTCGTTGCTGGCACTGCCGATGGGCCCAGACTGGGCCATGCAGCGCAGGCTGGTCGCCCCTCTCTTCTCGACCTCCTCGATCGACTCGTTCCTCCCGCTCGTGCACGCCAAGAGTCTCGAGCTGTGCGAGCTGTGGCGCACGCGCGCGTCCTGTGAGCACGAAGTGCCCGAGCAGGACGTACACGAGACGCTGAGCAGCTGGTCGCTCGACATCTTTGGCCATGTGGCGTGTGCGCACGACTTCGGCGCCCTTGCGTCGGCTAGCGAGGAGCGCCAGAGCCCGTACGCCGCCGCCGCCAAGGTCATTCTGCAGGAGCTCACTCGTCGCTTCCTCCTGGGCAAGCTCGCGCCGCTGCAGCGTGCGAAGACGCGCGCCTTCAAGGGTGCGTTGCAGCTCTATCGCTCGACGGCGGAGGCCATCCTGCAGCGAGCGGCGGCGGGGAGCAGCGAGGCGTCGGGCAGCCTGGCGGCGAAGCTCGCCAAGTGTGCCGAGAGCGGGGGCTCGGCGCTCACGCCGTCCGCAGTCGCCGACGAGATGACCGGGCTGCTGCTCGCGGGGCACGAGACGTCGAGCAACACGGCGACCTGGGCGCTGCATCTGCTCGCCACTCACCCGCGCGAGCAGGAGCAGGTTCGCGCCGAAGTGGCCGCCCTCGACCTGCGCCGCGCCAGCCTCGCCGACCTCTACAAGTGCTCGCTGCTTCAGGGCGTCATGTTCGAGGCGCTGCGGCTGCGCCCGACGGTGCCGCTCGTGCCGCGGCTCGCTCCGTCACGCGCGACCATCCACGGCTACTCGGTGGCAAAGGGCACGCGCATCGTGCAGAACAAGATCGCGATCTGTGAGGACGCGTCCCTCTTCCCCGAGCCGGCGCGCTTCGACCCGAGCCGCTTCGGCCGCGGCGAGTACGGTGCGCACGGCGCCACCATCGTCGCCTTCGGCGTAGGACCGCGCCTCTGCGTCGGCTACCGGCTGGCAGAGGCGCAGGTGCTCTCACTGCTCGCGCACGTGCTGCGCGACTTCAGCCTGTCGGCCGGCAGCACCGAGCCCAAGGAGGCCCTGAACGTGACGCTCCAGCCGCTCGACGGCTTGCTCCTGCGGCTCACGCCGCTTTCGGCTCCGGTGGCCGTTCGCTCAGACCACGACCCACCGGCAACCTGAGGGACTGTCTTTTTGGCTGTCCGAGGAAAATTGTTGGTAGAGCTTCGATGCTCGGGGGGGCGGCGGCTGTGAAAACGCCCGTGAGTGCGCGCGCTTTCGCTCGCACCCGTCGGCGCTTCTCTCCTCGCTCACCACCGCAAGCCGGCGGCGAGATCGCACCCGTCGGCGCCACATCCCAGCAAGCCGGCCGATGCCGCCGCAGAAAGCGGCCTCCGCCTGCCCCCGCTGCAAGTTCTTCTGCCGCGACACGCTGCTCGAGGACGAGCAGGACCTCCGCGCCCGCGACGAGGAGGAGCAAGCGCGGCGTGAGCTCTCCCTCGCGCACGGCGGCTGGGTGTGCGACTTTGCGCCGCCGCGCGTGCCGCCGAGCGTCGCCAAGCGGGTGCAGGAGTTTGTGCAGCTGCGGCCGGCCGTGCTGCACAGCGACGAGCTGATCGACAAGAAGGACGCCCGCCAGGTCGAGCTCCTCCTCACCGAGCTCATCGCCCACAACACGCCCGTCCAGGCACGCCGCAGCCCTCGCGCCTAGTGCTCGTGCGGCTCCTCCCCTGGCGGACGAGGTGGGCGTGCGGGCGAGGAGGGCCTTGCCTAGCCACGGCCGTCCTGGCCGCAGCGAGACGCCGCGAGGCGGGACGCAGCGAGAGAGAGCAGAAAAGAGCCTCCGCACCCCCGCCCTCTTCCCGATCGCCCCCGCCCTCGCCGCAGGTCGTCTTCCTGCAGGGAGCGGTTCCTCTGCAGGCAACCCGCGCCGCCGGAGCTCCCCTCCTGCCACCCCTCGGTCATCTGCATCGCCGCCTCCCTCCTCCTCCCACCTCCTCCCTCCTCCCCTCCTCCCCTCCTCCCCAACCCTCCAAGCTGCCCACTACCGCATGGCGCCTGTCCCCGCCTCCGCTCCTCGCCCCCCACCTCGCCTTCGCCTCGCCTCGCCTCCCCTCCTTCTCTGCAGACCAAGCCGTGGCTCTTCGCTGCGCTCTGCGACCTGCTGCGCAAGTGCCCCGTCTGGTCCATCAACCTCGGCGAGCTGCGCTTCTCCGAGGAGCAGTGCGTCCGCCTCGGCGCCACCCTCGCCGCCTCGGGCGTCACGCACATGTTCTACGAGTGCACCGTCGCCGGCCGCTGGAAGGACGAGTTTCGCGGCAACCCTCTGCCGGAGCAGAGAGAAGCACGTGCCCAGGACACTGTGCAGGACAGCTCCGAGACACGCGTCCAATAGGCATTATCCGGCGGAACCGAGAGAAGCACTCCCTGTGGCGCCTCTCTGCCGACTGCCGCCAGAACGTCGTCGTGCTCTCGGCGATCAAGAACTGGTTCTGCCCCACGTCGCACGCGTGCAACAAGCGGTGGGTGCAGCGGAACCGCGACGGCTACACCGGCGTCGACCGGCTGCAATGCGAGAGTTGCGGCGCGTGGAGGCGGCTGCCCCGCGGCGTGACGGCGTGGCGGCGCGAGTTCTACTGCCACTACAACACGTGGGACAAGTACAACTCCTGCTCCCTGCCCGAGGAGGACTGGAAGCGCGAGGAGCCCGCGACGGGCGACCGCCTCCGCCTGCTCGTCGACGGCCGCTGGCGGCGCGCGACGGTGCGGCGCATGCCGACGGAGGCGCAGTGGGCGGGACACAAGCAGCGCCTGCAGCAGGAGGGCGAGGCTGGCGCTGCCGGAGGCGGCGCGAGGGAGGAGGAGGAGGCGGCGGCGCCGCGCGCAAAGCGCGCGCGCAAGCCGGTGAGATGTGCGAGGCGAAGCAAGGCACCGCTCACTTCACAACGAATGAACGAGTCGTGAGTCATTGGTAGGTGGAGATGTACAAGGCGGAGCCGTGCACCGCCCTCTCTCGCGCGCTGCGCGTGCAGAGCTGCGAGGACCAGAGCGAGCGCAAGCTCTACCGGATGGTGGAGGTGGAGGCGGTCTCGGAGGGCGGCGGCGAGGGCGCCGCCTCTCCCGCCGCATGGCTCGTGCTGCGCCTGACCGCGCTCAACCACAAGTCGCTCTGGCGCGGAGAGACCGCCGAGATCGCCCGAGATCGCCCGAGATCGCCCGAGATTGCCTGAGTCTGTGCGCCTCAGCCACAAGTCGCCCTGGTGCCGCTCCGGGCGTGACGGCTCGCCACTCCCTTCGCCGGGTGCGGCGTCCCCTCACACACGGCCGCCGCCGTGAGAGCAGGTGCTTCGAGCACGACGAGCAGCCGCCCGCGCCAGAGCCGGAGGCGGAGGAGGCGGACGAAGGGGCGGAGGAGGAGGGGGAGGGGGAGGAGGAGGAGGAGGAGGGGGAGGGGGAGGAGGGGGGGGAGGCGGCGAAGCCGCTGGCGGCGGGGAGCGTCGTGCAGTTTGCGCTCGACGGCGTGCACTGGTCCCCTCTGGCGCTGGTGCGCGTGGCTGGCGAGAGGAGGGAGGGAGAGTGGCACACGCTGCGCAAGCACCTCGAGCAGGAGAGGCTGCGGCTCGAGGCGACGGCGGCTGTCGGCGGCAGCGGCAGCGGCGGCAGCGGCGGCGGCGACAGCGGCGGCGACAGCGGCGGCGGCGATAGCGGCGGCGGTGACGGAGGTGGAGCGGGCGGCGGACAACAGGCGCGAAACTTTGCGCGCCTGAGGCCGCCTGCCTGCCATGTCGGCGGCGAGGCCGGCGGCGGCGAGGGGGGCGAGGGGACGGCCAGTGCCGAGCCCGGCCGTCGCAGCGCTTCTGGCGCCGAGAGCGAGGAGGAGGAGGCGTCGGCGGTGGCGGCGGTCGAGATGGTCGACGAGAATGGCGTCTCTTCACACCCGCAGCCCTGAACAGGTCTCGGCAGCCAAGTCGCGGAGCCGGCGCGCGCCTGCTCCGGTGCGTCGGCACTGTCCGAGACGCCGCGCCTCGGCGCACCTCGGCACGGACTTCGGCATAGACCTCGGCTAGACTTCGGCAATAGACCTCGGCAATAGACCTCGGCGCACCTCTGCGCACCTCGGCAGGTGCGCACGTACGACTCGTCCGAGACGTCGGCCGAGTACTCGCGCCGCAAGCGCGAGGAGGCGCGCAAGGACGACGAGCTTCGGCGCACCTTCTGGCGTGCTTCCCTCCCCTTCCCTGCCCTCGCCTCGCCTCCTCGCCTCCGCTCCCTCCGCTTGCCCCCTCTCCACTCTTGCCCTCCCCCAGACTCCGCCCCCCCTCTCTCAGGTGGGCCGAGATCCTCGAGTCGCCCTTCGCCACCAAGCACGGCCAGGTCGGCAAGGAAGTCTGCCTTCAGCTGCACGCAGACACTCTCAACAAGATCTGGAGGCTGTGAGGCTGGGAGGAGGTTGGCGAAACAGGTGGTGGCGTAGCGCCGAGGGCGGCGATGGCGGAGGGGCCGTATCGCGCGCTCGCGGGCGGCGTCGGACGTCGCGTCGCCACGCCCGATCGGCGAGACGGGGGCACTCCCGGTCCCTGCACAATAGCTGCACACGTTGGGACATGGGACCAGGGCGCGGCCGCGGTCTGCCGTGGGTGCGGAGATGGTGGGCCGCGCCCGGGCTAGCGGTACGTTAATCGTTATGCATGTCGTGAAAAGCTAAAAAGGTATCCCGCACCGATTGTGGATTGATGACATGACTGTGAACAGTTTTGCGGGGGGTACCCTCACTTGTAGTGAGCGTCGGGCTGGTGGTTCGACACCGAGTTTGAAAGATCTGTTTCTCTACGTCTCTCTTCACAGGAAAATCCTGTGAGAAAAAAGCGAAGAAAAAAGAAAAAATCCGCCGCGGCCTTAGCCGACGGTACTCCGAAAGCGCCGGGTACAGCCCCATGTCATCAACGGGTGCGCTCAAGCCGGGCTGCCAGGTGCACGCGATCACGTGTAAGGTACCCAACGCGGAGGTGGGCGTGTTCGAGCAGCTGCTGGCAAAGCACGAGGCGTTCATGCGCGAGACGCACCAGCCGGGCGGCGACTCCGAGCCTCACGCAATGGTGTTCACGTGGTGCAAGTCGGCTGGTGAGGAGAGCACGCTGTACGGGCTGCACGAGTGCTACCGTGGCGCGAAGGGATGCACCGAGCACCTCGTCGTTGCTTCGGCGAAGGCGCCACAGCTCCTTGAGGAGTTTGGCGCCATCGTCGGCAAGCACGCCAACTCGTGGGTGACATTCGCGCCGGTCATCCACACGATGAAGGATTCGATGGTGGAGGGAATGGCAGCGGTCGACTGCGACAAGAAGATGTTCCAGCTGCACTTCAACGTCGACGAGGGCTCCGACGCCGAGAAGGAGATGGACGCTTTCGCCGCCGACCACGCCGCCTTTATGGAGGAGACGCACACGCCCAACGGCAGCGGTGCTGAGCCTTCGCCGCTCTACTTTGTGTGGACGAAGAGTGCGCAGTTCAAGGACCCCTTCGACCCCTCCAAGGGGAGTGAGCCCAAGGTGCAATTCTCGCTCACCGAGATCTACAAGGGGCAGGAGGGCTGCGACGCGCACATGGCGGCCGGCCAGGCGAACGCGCCGCTCTTCGCGCGCTTCCAGGCGGTCGTCGAGAAGCACTCGGTCGCCACGTGCATGATGGCGGACGTGATCCGCTCAATGCGCTGAGCGGAGCGGTGGCGCGCGACACGAATTCGCGAGCGAGGCGGCGCGTGCAGGCCGGCGCGCACAGCGAGCTGACCGCTGGCGCTCGGTGGCGTTGCGTCTGTGCTGGATTAGCTAGATGGGGTAGATGGGCGCGCGACACGAACTCGCGAGCGAGGCGGCGCGCGCAGGCCAGCGCGCAGCGAGCTACCGCTGGCCACGTACATCGGCCCTGGACTCTCTGTCTCTCTTGAAAGCACTTGTCTGGAGGAGGCCCACGGTGTGTGCCGTGACCGTGTTCTTTCTTTCTGTCTGCGCCCTTGGTTCTTCATTATTTAGTCTCTTGGGTCATGCTCTTGCCGCAACTCGCGTCCGAGTTAGTCTCTAGTGTGGCGGTGCACTTGCGACTTGGAAAGAAAGAAAGAAAGAAAACAGACAACCCAAGGGAGGGATGGGAGGACGGCACGCCGCCACCACACACAGGGATTTTAAGGAGAGGTGTGTGGTGCGCTAGCCGTCGCCCACCCTAGGGAGTCTGCCTCTTCCTATCTCTCTTCGCAGTCTCTCTCCGATTCTTGCGACTTGGAGCACGCGAACTTGGCGGCGCGGGGGTTTCTTTATCCTGTGGTCGGGCCAAGCCGTCGCCCGCGCCTCGCCTGTCGCGCGTGAATCGCGAATTCTTTATCTTTCGTCGCCTAGTACCGGGTAGTCGGGTAGTGTGCGGCGCGCACACACGAGCATGAGCGACAAGAAGATGCCCGCGTCCGACAAAACAGCGATGGGCGTGGCGAAGCAACGGCTGATCGAGACTTGTATGCCGGAGGCCGAGCGAGTGGTGACAGATCCGTACGCAGAGTACTTTGTCCCGGGCGCATCCGTGATCAAGTGCATGGGTGGGCCTTGCAACGTCTGGCTGGGTGACAAGATTCTTCCAGGAGTCCATCAATTGCTGATCGCTCGTACGCGCCACTTTGATGAGGAAGTGATGGCCGCAGTGATGGCCGGCGCGACACAATTTGTCATGCTGGGAGCTGGCTACGACGCACGCGGCTGGCGCTTACCGCTGCCGAAGACGGTGAAAGTGTTCGAGGTGGACCAGCCCGATGTGCAAGCTTTGAAGAAAGCCAGGCTTGCCGGGGTGCCCGGTCTCGCGCTCGACGCAGTGAGCTTCGTTCCAGTGGACTTTACTGTGGACAGCTTAGAGACGGAGCTCAAACGCTGTCCCGGCTTCGACCCCGCGGCGAAGTCAGTCTTCCTGCTCGAGGGTGTGACGCAGTACATATCCAAGACGGCGACATCGAGCACCCTGAAGAGCCTTGGCAAGCTGTGCGGCCGTGGTTCGCGAATCGTTGTGTCATACGTTGACCAGAACACGTACGACGCCCCGGCAAAGGTGTGTGGGTCGGGCTATCCAGCCCCCGAGAAGAAGGTGGGCCTCCTCGTCAGCTTGGCCGCCAGGGTGAGCGAGCCATGGATCAGCGGCTGGTCGCAGGCCGACTTTGCTGCCTTCCTCAAGAGCACGAGTACCTTCCCGAAGGTGTTGTCTGACGTGTCGATCGACGTGCTCGGCGAACGCTACTTTGCGCCGCTCGGAAGGCCGATACCGGCCGAGGAGCTGCTGCTGGTAGAACGGTACGCAGTTGCCACGAACTAATGCCAAGAGGAGCACACAGATTTTTTAATGTCCTACGGGGCTACCTGAACACCACAGAGTGCCTACGACGAGGGGGTGTCAGTGGAGAGACCACTTCACAGCTGTATGCCTTGCTCCTTTAGGTGCTCTTTAGTATGTTCTGACTCATCCGTCCCTGACTGCCTGAGTACACTCCCTTCCTGTTGTCTTGTACTTGGCGTCCTGTGGGTGTGTTCACAGTCTTGTGTGAATTTCGGCGTCCGCCGAAATTCAAGGTCCGTCGGTCTCTTTTGACCGCGGCGTTAGAGAGAGTCTTTGCTTGTCATGCCTTTTGCCTTCTCTCTGGCGCTCACGCTCCTAAAAATAGAAAGAAAAGAAAACGGAGAACCCAAGGGAGGGATGGGGGGACGGCACGCCGCCACCACACAGGGATTTTAAGGAGACGCTCCCGCTGCTGCTTGATGTGTTTATTCTTTACCATGGCAGGACGCGTCGGGGTCGCCTTAGCACAGCTTGGTCGCAGCGAATGGAACCACCGCGAAATGAGACGCCGGACGAGCCGCCGAACCTCTGCTGCCCCATCACGCAAGTCATCTTCCGCGATCCGGTCTTCGTGCCAGAGGCGGGCACCACGTACGAGCGAGGCGCCATCCTCACATTCTGGCGGCAGGCCGGTGAGCGGCGCGATCCACTCACGAACACTCCTATCCGGTCAGACGTGCTCTACACGAACTGGGACAAGCGCAGGGAGGTTGCCAGCTGGCTCGGCGAGCACTTGGATTACACGCCGCAAGGCTGGCGCTCGCGAGATGACATCCCTCAAGGGAGGCGGATCATCTTTGACCCACCCCAGTCTGATCGCAACCCGCAGCAGCTGCTGGCGGCCGCGCGTCGTTTTCCCGGCCTGAGCTCGAAGACGTGTGCCATACTCGCTTGCGTCATCACGGCAATCTCATCGGGGCTGGGCGTCAACATCAGCGCTGAGCTCGTCAGTATTGCAGTTGGCAGCGCGCAGCCACCGAGCGACGATTCGTGCAACGCAAGCCCATATGGCAAAATCAGTGGGCGAGAGCCCACCGCTCACGGCATCATAGCCGCCAGGATACTGTGGATCGACGATGCGGGCCGGCAGAAGCCGTTTTTCTTCGGCGCCAAACCTTCTACTTCGACGCCTGGCTTGTCGAGCCGCCTGCAGATCTCCGTGCTGCAAACTCCCTCGGCTGAAGCTTCCGATAGCGCCCGCGGCGGTTCGCTGATCACGGAGGCGCATACCAACGCTGGCGACGGCGCTGTGTGGAGCCGCAGCGCCGGCAGGTACGTCACCGTTTCCGCCCCCGGCGTGACCTTCAGCACCATGGTCGAGCAGTACAAGACGCTGGCGGCGGCTCACGGGTTGCGACTGGACATGCCCCACGGTAGCCTCTTCTCTGGGGACAACTTTGCGAGCCTCGTCGTCCTCGGGTTCACCACGCTGTGGACGGGCAGCGCGCTGCGTGCGGACGCCCCCCTCCTCTTCACCCTCTTCTCATGCCCGTTTTGGCACGTGGGCGCGTCACTGCTCGCCAACACCCTGCGCGCTCTCCTCCATCGCTCGACGCTCGCCCTTCACGAAGGCGGCATCCAGGTCGAGAACGAGAGGTCCACCCTCGCGGAGTACTTCGACCTCTTTCGGACTTCGACGTGCGCCTTTGTGCCGTGGAGCGACGTGTCGGCCGGCAGCCTTGAGGAGTCGCTGCACTTGACGGTGACGCACATCATCAACGGCGTCGAATCTGGGCTGCTCGAGGTGCGGACGGTGCGGGGCACGCTCGCGCTGACAGGCGGCGCCGATCTGACGATGAACGAGCTGCGCAAAGTCCGCGAGCTCCTGCTGCTCTGGGCGAGAGAGAAAGGGCTCGGGGTCCAATCGGTGGAGGCTCGCCAGGAGGCCTAGTCTTGGTCTTTGTTTCGATACCGAATCTTTTTTCTTCGCTGCTTTGTCGCGAAGCAAGGCGCCGTCCCTGAGCAATTGAGCGGACTGACAGGCAGTTGTGTGTGTGTCGACCTCACGCGCGTGAATGCAACACATTCCGGCCATGGCATTGCTGCGGGCGCCCATCGTCATCATCGAGCCCACTGCAGTGCACTCGCACAGCCTCATCCTACTTCACGGTGCCGCGCACATGCTTCCCGCCGAGACTCGTAGTTTGCGTGAGATGTTGCTTGTCGAGACTCGTAGATTCGTGAGATGTCGCTTGTCCGTAGGCATGCACTGCGACGGCCGGATGTTTCAGCGCTTGCCGCAGATTCTGACGGCGCTCGGTGGCAACGCGTCGGGCACGCGCTTCATCTTCCCGTCGTCGCCGGTCCGGACCATCTCCTGGCCTCAAGGACCTGAGTCCGGCGTGCGTGCGTGGTACGACTACTACACCGCGCGCGGCGGCTCGATGCGCCACGACGAGATCAACCGCACGCACCTGAAGCAGATGACGCAGGCGAGACGCTCGCAGTGCAAAAACCGCTGCGGGAGCGCACCGTTCTCAGCTCTCCGAGCCGTGAGCAGGCCGTGCACCGGCTGCTCGACGCCGAGGTGGCGTCGCTCGGCGGCGACCCTTCTCGCGTCGCCATCGGAGGCAACTCGCAGGGAGGCACGGTCGCCATCCACGCGGCCCTGACCTACCCGAAGCCGCTCGCCGCCCTCTTCTCCCTCTGCTCCATCCTGCTCGACGTAACGCCCGCGCCGCCCGCCCTCGCCGATCGGCTTCCGGTCTACGTGTTCACGGCAGAGTTCGACCAGGAGTACGCGCCCCGCTTCCAGCACAAGTGCTTCAAGCGGCTCGCAGACGTTGGCTTTCGACTCTTTTCGCATGTCGAGCCAGGCGCCGCCCTCTCCACACACCTCTCCGCTGGCCCACCTCGTGTCTCACGCCTTCCGACTCGCCTCCGACTCGCCTCCGCCGCCCTCTCTCCACCTCACCCGGCCGTCGACAGGCCTCGACCACTACACCACCTCCACCGCCGAGCTGCACCACGCCGCCGCCTGGGCCTCCCTCGCGCTGCACGGCCGCCCACTCCCGCCCGTGACGTACCGCGACGTCCCCTCCGCCGTGCCGCAGCCGCCGCTCGACTTTTACCACCGCGGCGCGGGCGCCATCCTGTCGGAGCCGCCCGACGGAGGAGCGGCCGGCGGCTGGTGGGCCTCCTGGTGGGGAACAAGTGGGCGCGTGGGTGCGAACGCTTCTTAGTTGTGTAGCATGTTGGACTGTGAGAGTCTTGAGCTTGACTCTGTGTACCTTTCTCGCCTTAGCGACTGGACATCAAGGCGTGGCGCGTGGACCGTCACGTGTGAGAACGCACCCAATCGAGCAAGCATCGGAACGAGAAAAAAGTGACGGTTTTTGAGACACTCTTCTGTGGTGTTTTTTGGTGTTCACGTGAGTGTGAGAGACGTGTGTGGTGTGTGCGAGTAAATACACCCCCGTTCGTTTAAGCCGTAGCTGCGAATAGCCGTCGAGCGTCGTTTGTTGATGTTGTGTGTCGTGTTGTGTCGTGCGCCGCCAGAGTACAGAGAGAAAGTGGAGCTCTGAGCTGTTGTGTTCAGCGCAAAAGGCCTCTCGTCACTCTACATTACCCGCTCTCCACGCTGTGAAGAGAATTGTCCCGCTAGACAAGCGCCACGCTACGCACCGAAGAGCTCCGGTGCTTCATAGAGAAGGAGGAGGTACGCGCGTACACGTCCTTGGCCGCGACCTCCTCGTCGGGCGGCGCCGGCTTCGACGGGAAGATGATCTTGAGCGCGAGCTGCACGAGCCCAAGCGCAAGGCCTGTTCACAGCCTAGGCATATGACATATGATGTCGACCACTGAAAACGAGCCGCAAGTGCGAGGCCGGTAATATTGGGCCCGTACACGGCGGGGTCGTTGATTGAGAACACGCCATACGCGCTCCAAAGGCTGCAGTTGATCACCTGGAACGCCGTCATGCTCGCGAGGATCGAGCCGGCGTCGCGCGTGGAGATAACGGTCCTGGTGTCCAGAAGCATCAATGAGCAGGAAACGTACCGGTCAGGCTAGCGGGAGCATTGAGGAGTAGATCTCTACATGCATATGAATCTAGGGCGTCGGCGTGATGGTCGAGAGCGGCGAAGCGAAGAGGATAATACAGAAGCCGGCGGCATAGATGCCGAGTAGCGCGCCAAAGTCCTCAGAGGACATGCCCGAAAAGACAAAGTACGTCCAGAGACAGAAGTTGATGAGGCAACCGACAAGGAGGAGACCTTGGACGCTCCGAAGGCTGGGATGGCCCTTCATCATGGGCAGCATCACGACGAGCGCTCCAATGGCGGCGAGGCTGCCGGGTGCATTGCTTGCAACCAAGAAAGGGTTCTGAATTATCAGGCCGTAAAAGACCCAGGCGAGAGTGGACAGGACAACGAAGGTTGCTGCAGGAGTCAGGGAGATGAGCGTGGTTGGAGCTGCTGGGAATTGCCTATCTTATCTCCCTACTCTCCTCCCTCTCCGTCTGCAAACACCTGGGAGCGGATTGAGCGGGCCCAGGTCACCGATCCGCTCGCGCGAGAGCACGGCAGGAAGAGGGGCTGCGTAGAGGGCGTTGGAGGTGAAGATGCCGGCAATGGGAGCACCGACGCCGAGCAAGTCGACTCCCATCCTTCCTCTCGGAAGCAGCCGGAGGTCCTGGCGGCAGCCACGCAAATCCGCGCAAGCGCCGATCTCGGTAGTATCCCGCTAAAGTATCCGCCCGTCCACCGTCGCGCCCATGGACGAATCGGCAGAAGCCTCTCCATCCGTGACGCCTCCATCGCCGCCCACCGACCTTGCGAAAGTGCGCTCCACACTCACCAACCCGAGTGCACAACCCGAGCATTCGTTCAGCGGCGGCGCAATCCCGCTTTTCGTGTCACAGGTGCGAGCCGAGATCGCCCGCCGCCTCGTCGATCCCTCGCATGACGATGGGTCCCTCGCTCCGCTGTTGATCCGGCACGCCTGGCACCAGCTGCGGTGAGTTGAGCATACAGTACGGCATCCACACTGGCCACCCTCAGGTACGCGTGGCACGCGAGCGGGACGTACGATCGGCACACACGCACCGGCGGCTCCAATGGAGGGACGATGCGTTTCGAGACCGAGCGCGCCGACCCAGAGAATGCAGGGTTCAGTAAGGCTCACGCGCTGGTGGAGGCACGCATCTCGTGGCCAGGACGTAGCGTTGGATAGCCGTCACGAAGCCCATCGTATCGTAGGCTGTCAAGGCACTCTTTCCGGCACTCTCGATGGCAGACATTATCATTCTCGCAGGCCACGTCGCCATCGAGCACACTGGTGGTCCGGCCGTGCCATTCTCGTACGGACGGCGCGACTTTGGTGTCGAAGAGGCGCGGGCGATACACGGCGCGACTGGGTGCCCGTTTGGCGATGGCAAGCACAACCCTAAAGGCAGCCGGCTGCCAGCGGCCGATTTGGGGCCGCGGGAGGGGTGCGCGGCGTCGGCTTCGATGGCGGAGAAAGAAAGTCCGACGATCGATGCGATGCGGGGCACGTTTGATCGGCTCGGATTTGATGATAAGGAGACAGTCGCACTCATTGTCCTCGGCCATCAGTACGGCCGCTGCCACGGCGACGCCTCTGGCTTCGAGGGCGCATGGCGCGAGTGCTAGAGATGTTCAAGACTACCCCAGCATAGGGATACCCCGCACCAGCGTGTGGACCCGTTCATCAGGTACGCCTTTGACCCGACGCATTGGAACTGCTATGAGAGGGGGCTGGGGTACCCGTCGGCGTACACGCACGGCGTCGCGCGTGGTGGTTATCGGCTGAGCCCTGGCGTTCTGGCGGCGCGCAACCAGCGCCAGTACGAGATGGACTTTGGCGGGGGCGAGCCGTTCATGATGCTGGTGAGCGACATGTGCCTGTGGTACGACGAGGTCTGCTCGAGATTTTTCCGCTGCGATTCTTTTCTATTCGTCTTGATGGCCCACCAGTCATTAACGACCCACTTCCCTCCTCCCTCTTCCGCAGGAGTACCGGCGTCATCTGCTACATTACGATAGTCACCGCAGCGAGTTCCGCCGCGATGCGGCACTCGCGTGGAAGAAGCTCACCGAGCTGGGTTGTGCTGGCACCCTGGTGCCGGAGAGGGAGACCAAGGCGGCGTGACGCGAGAGCGTGCAGGCCGTGTCCGCGCGTGCAGCTGCAGGCCGGCGTGGCGAACTCGCGAATACCAATACGGACTAACGTACGACCTATAGTACTTATAGTACGCGCCGCTGCGGTCGCGCGCTCGCGGCCCAGCCGCTCCCGTGCTTCTCCGCTTGTGCCTTCTCGGTTCTCTCGCCCCTCTAAGCGCTCCGCCCGCGCGCCGCGGGTCCGGGTTCCCGGCGTTTTGACATTTGAGAATTTCCACCGTTGATGTGCTCGTGTGGGAGTGGGCCTTTTGCCTCTCCGGGCACGCTACTTGTACTGTTGCGTGTGTGCAGAAGAAGGCGTACTTTTAGAACGTCCTGTTAAATCTCTCCACTCCTTCCTTCTGACTGTCTCGCGGTCGCCAAAACGCCAAAGTTAATCTGTCAGTCCGCCGCCGCCGCATCGTCATCGTCGTCGATGAGTATCAGGTCGCGCTTGAGCCGGACGCCACAACAAAGCCAGCAGAGGTACTTGAAGGGCACCTCCTCGCCGCCCGTCTTGCGCACGTACACCCGCCGCGGCACGACTGCCTGCAGCTTGTCCGTGTCCAGCACCTCGCGCGCAAAGCCGACGTGCAGCACCGAGATGGGCAGCAGCATGACGAACGGCTTGCCTGTCGAGGCTAGCGCGCGTAGCACCGCCTCCTTCATCTCTGGCGAGGTGTAGGGCGGGTTGTCGAGGATCAGATCAACCTTTTTGAGGAACTTTGGGTTGCGCACCTGCACGAAGAAGTCCTCCCGCTTGTGGTGCACGCGCGTGAAACCGAGCTCACGCAGGTGCTCGGCGCACGCTCCGTCGTAGTAGAAGGGCATCCAGATCCGCTTCTCGCGCGCTGCCGGACCGAGCACCTCAGCTATCGCCGCCCAAGATCTCCGAGCGGTCTGCCAATCGTCGGACGCGCCAGCGCCACCGCCGAGCCGGCCCGAGGTGGTAGCCACGGGAGGGCCTCGAGAACTGCTGCCACCGGCGTCGTCTGGATCGCGACGTCGTTTCTTCGCCATTGTAGCTCTGACAACGAGGGAGCAGAGCAGGGGTGGCTCGCCAGGCACGAGGGAGCGCGCACCCAAGGGACCCCGGGGGGGGGGTGTGTGAGTATAGAGCTCTATGAGCGACCCAGCTCGAGGGTTGCTCTCGACTCTGGCCTTTCGGGTCACGTAGCCACACCTCGCCTCCTCGGTGCGAGTGGCTGCCAGTTCGACTCTGGGGAGGATCGAACCATCAACAGGGGGGGACTTCGTGTTCGAGCGTTGTTCGCTTTGCTGCGCCTGGGGTCGGTAGGCAGGTAGGTACGTGAATGTCGGGAGACCGAGGGCACCGCACACAGCGGCAACAGAAGACCCCCCCTAGATCCGGCTAGTCGCAGACAAGAAGAAAACTTCGCGCCATGCCTGTGCAGTCCGTGTGTAAGCCCTGGTGTATGGACCGGTATGTACGTGTACGTACTTTTCAGTGTATGTAGCTCTTACGTACATTCCCGGAGGAGGACTGCTGCTTTTAGCTTACTGGGAGAAAAGGGAGAGGGTCTCTCTCTCTACGTGTATGTATGCATCGAGGGCAAGAACAGCCAGGCTCGGACTGGACACCAACATACCGACGCGGTCCCTTTCTCCTGTGGAGGCTCCCCTCGGAGGGCGCCTCAACTTGAGTAGCGTCCTGGGTGGGTGGAGGTCCTCGGCGGGCGCTGTGAGTTTCGCCGATATCGCGCAGCAAAACGAGGTTGATCGGTGGGCGTCAGCGACGCACGCCTCGCAGCACACCAGCGCCCCTGCCGCGCCACATGCCCCTACCTGCTCCACGCAGTCCAATCCTCCCGATGGATTGCCACGCCCGCCCCGAAATTCCCGCACGCTCTCCGCGCCGCGAGCGGAGCGCCGCTCGCCAGCCTGCCCACGCCGCAACGCCCCCCACGCGCCGCTGCACAGATATGAAGCTGTTCGTTCGGCTCGTTCCCTTTGCGCTCATTGGCGTCGTCAGCGCCTTTGCAACGGGCATGGAGTGCATCGACACTCCCCCGGCGACGGTTAAGGGCGCAGCTTCCCTGCTGGAACTGGGTGGTGTGGAAAGCTGCGAAGGTTTGGCCAATATTGGCTACTGCTCCCACGCGGAAGGCAAAAGAGTACTGCTGCGAGACCTGCAAGGATGCTGAGCCAGTAAGAGGGGTGAGAGGTGGGTTCCTTTTTAATTCCCTCTTTTCTACTTTTCTTTTT
>NW_005202368.1:78604-80360 GCF_000372725.1 Emiliania huxleyi CCMP1516 | reverse complement strand
CGTGTGTGTGTGCGCGCGTGGGCAATGTGCGAGTGCGTGTGTGTGTGTGCGCGCGTGGGCAATGTGCGAGTGCGTGTGTGTGTGTGCGCGCGTGGGCAATGTGCGAGTGTGTGTGTGTGCGTGTGTGTGTGTGCGTGTGTGTGTGTGTGTGTCTGTCTGTCTCACCGAGGGCGGGAGCTTCTCCCCGAGCGCCGCCATGTCCTCGCCGTAGCCGTACGAGAGGAGCAGATCCGCCTCGTCAACCACCAGAGTGTGCAGCCGCTGCAGCGTCCCGCCGCCGCCGCCGCCGCCGCCGCCGCCGCCGCCGCCGCCGCCGCCGCCGCCGCCGCCGCCGCCGCCCTCCGCCGCCAAATGGGCGAGCAGCTGCGCGGGTGTCGCGACCAGCACGTCCGGCTGCCGTCCCGCCCGCATCGCCGCGCCGTCCGCCGCCGCGGCGAGCAGAGAGACGCGCATTGAGCCTGCGCCGGCGGCGCCGAGCAGCCCACGCGCCACCCCGTAGACCTGCTGGCACAGCTCGCGCGTCGGCACGAGGACGAGCGCGCCGGGCGAGAGGGTCGGTCCCGGAGCCGCGTCCTGCCGCGTCAGCACCTTTTGCAGCATCGGCACCACATACGCGTATGTCTTTCCTGAGCCGGTCGGCGCCTTTGCGAGGACATCCTTGCCGGCGAGCGCGAGCGGGATGCAGCGGGCCTGGACGGGCGTGGGTGTCTCGAGGCCAAGCTTCTGGACCGCCTTGAGCAGCCGCAGGTCGAGCCCGAGCTCCTTGAAGGAAGGGCAGCCCTGAGCCATTCGCAATCCGAGCCCGCGCACTCGAGCGAGTCGTCGTCGTCGCCCTTCGCAAAAAATATATCCAATATATTCGACGCCCTTCAGGGCGTGAGGTTAATGAGTCCTCCAAGTGCTCCGGCGCGGTTGATAACCTAAGCAGAGGACATCCGCCATAAAAACGGTATGGCGGTGGAGTGCTCTAAAGAAGAAAAACTGCGCCGGATGGGCTCGCGGTGGCGACTCTCTGGCTTCGGCCGGTAGTCGACAAGCTGCCGAGCCCAAATCACTCTGTGTGCCACATTTCTTGTTGGCTTCTAAAAATGGGCGACTCTCAAAGCTCCCTCTCACGACACTGGCGCGCACTCACTGACTGACACTTGCTCGGGAGGTGCCAGTGCCAGCGACGCCCGCAGCGGTGTATTCTTTTTTTGCTTGGCCGGACCTGCCCCTATGGACATGGAGATGGACATGGACATGGACATGGACATGGACATGGGGAAGAGTTCTCTCTCACAACATGGTATTGCTAAAAATCTCTCTCTCCCCCCCTACCTAGCAATGTCAAAACAAAAAACAAAACGACGGCGTCCTCGCCGCCTCTTGACAGCGTCGCGGCGCGAATTAATTTCGACTGGCCTGCAGCATCGAATGAACCGAAACGAGGCACGAGGGCGACGCACTTCGTACGCTACGAGGAGATACAATTAGGCAAGGCAGCTGCGCAGGTGATGGTCCTGTTTGCAGTGATTTCTCGTCGCGGTAGGTCACGGAACGACACATTGTCACCGGTGGGGGGAAACGTAGTGGCTTGGCGCGAGGGGTGGCACTGAGGGGAGTGGCTCGCCCGTGCTTAGCACTCCTGCGCCTTACGATATGGACATGGGTGTGTGCATGTGCATGTGGGGGACGAAGGGGTCGGGGGGGGCGACAGGGGACAGGCCGGGGCATGCGTCTCGGGCGACCCGAGGGGCCTTCTCTGCGCACTGCA
>NW_005202368.1:75246-78118 GCF_000372725.1 Emiliania huxleyi CCMP1516 | reverse complement strand
TCAAGGGCTGCGGTATACTCGGTTCTTTGGCCTCCCTTGGGAGGTGGCGTTCAACATCCGTCTCCAGCCCTTGCACGAGCGGGTCGTAGAGCGCAGAGGACGCAAATTTAGGGAGTCGGAAAGTGAAGACCTGCTTACCACCTTGATAGGTGAGCGCTGGGTACCCTTGCTCCATTGCCCGCCACTCTTCCCCATCGACAAACACCTCGTCCGAGAGTTCAAGGGTGATGTCGTTGCCGCGCTGGGCGTTGGTGGCGAGCGTGTAGCGCTTCTCGCCCGCGGGCAGGGTGCCATTGACCTCGCTCGAGCCTTTGATTTCGATCTCGAGCTCGAGCCCAGCGCCGGTCTTGCCCATGCAAGCCTTTCCCATGTCCGTCGATTGGTCGTTCTCGCCGCTGCAAAAGGGCCAGTTGAGCACGGAGACGGAAAACTTGACCGTGCCGCCAACCACTGCCCACGACTCGTTGTCAGTTGGTGTGATGATGCCGTCGTGCTCAAACACGAGCACATCAACCTGGAGCACGCCGGCGTCGCCGCAAGGGCGGGACTCGAGCCGGCGCCGCTGGGGGTTGGGGCTGCTGCTTGGGCACGTGAGGTCGCACTGGTTCTCGTCAAACAAGGTCACGTTGAAGACAGTCTGCCAGGCAGGCACGCCGTAGGCGTAGGTGCGGGTGGGCGCATACACGTCAAAGTCGGTGCTGGCAAACTGCTCGCGCGAGTGCTTGCAGTTGTTTGGTCCAGATTTCCCGATCTGCGTGCCAGATGCATCGAGCTCGTAGATGCTGTCCATCGTCACGGTGATGCTATTGTCGCCGTTGGAGAGTGTGAGCTTGCCCGACTGACCGAGCACGTCGACAGTCACGCCGCCCGCAGCGAGTGCGCCGGGCGGCGGGGCGGGCGGCATCGGCGGATACGCGGGCGGCGACGCTGTGGGGCTGGCGGTAGGCGAAGCCGTCGGCGACGCTGTGGGGCTGGCGGTAGGCGAAGCCGTCGGCGACGCTGTGGCAGCGAGCGCAAGAAGGTGAGCGAGCATTGCGGGCTGAGGTGTGTATGGGCGTCTTGTGTTGATGGCCAGACCCGCTCTCCTTTGTTGCATGGGACGTGTCCCTATAGCGAGCTGATGCCGTGTCTCGGATAAACCTGATCGACCAGCTCCAATCCTTCATGAGCGCGATCGGATTTTAGCCGATCCCCTCTCTCTTCCGCTCGCGCCCAAAATAAAAGATTCCCGTAACCCCGGACGACGGCAGGCGAGACGAGGAGGACGGAGGCGAGGGCAGAGACAGCGCCGCAGTCGACGGAGGCGACAACGATGGAGAAGGGGAGGGAACGAAAACGCGCACAGAGGATGAGGATATAAACTGGGACGACGCAGTGGGGGGGATAGACGAGGGAATCGAGGGGCCGGAGGGCTTTCGCGACAGCGACGATGCCGTCGTCTTCAGACGCCGTCCTCAGACGCACAAAAGCTGACGCCAGCTTGTGCGCGTCGCCAGTGCCTTCCCCTCTCTCTCGTCGAACCCACCACCGTCCCCTTTCTCCTCCTATCTCGTATCTGTCATAGTGTGTGCCTGCTAGTGCCTGCTGGGGGGGGAGCAAACGGCTTCAGATGAAGCTGCCCCCAGCAGGCGTTGTGACGGATATCAAAAAGTCTTCCCTACAAAGAGGCCAACGGACCCGAGATAAGAAAAAGAAATTGGGCCGCGCAGCCGACGCCGACGACGAGTTCGCCAGCCTGATTATGTTGGCGGGGCCGCTCGGGCCGAAGTGGAAGCTTGCATCCTGCTCGGGCGCAAAGTCTTGCGACGCCAGCGCCGGCTCCGGCGCCAGTGCAGGCGCTAGCGGCAGAGCGGGAGGATCTGCCGGCGGCGGCAAGCCCGCGTCGGCGGCTGGTTGAACGGGTCGGGGTTCAGATGGATAGATATTCGTGATCACACAGGCGGGAGCGGGCTCATTTCAGTGTGGCGTTTGTAAACCGGCCAAACAACGAATTTGCACATGTACATGTTGTGCATGCACAACATGTGTCGTGTGCGCGTGCCTTTTAACAAGATGGCGATCTCCCATGCGGACTAGGACGCGCTACGCGCCACACGCCACACAGACATGACGGACCTGACGGTTGATTGTTCGCGTTGACGCTCCGACGAAGGGAGGGTGGGAGGCCACCGCTCACGGCTGTGCACAGCTGCTGCCGATCTCTGACCTTCTAACATCTACCCTACACGCTCCATGCTTCATGCTCCATGCTCCCTCGTGTCACAAGCCGCGGCAGTCTCACGCTGACTGCACACCGACGCCCGTCCAGTGGCGGAATGGCAGGTCGAATATGCGCGCCCGAGCGTCCTTGGCTGGGCTCGGTATCGGCACTGGAGACGCTGAACGCCTCTTGCGGCTCATCCTCTCCTGATCGACAGGCGTGCTGAGCCTGTCGCTCACGGGGCACCAGGAGAGGGTGTTGAAGGCGTCCAGCCGGTGCTCTTGGCTGCAGTAAGCGCGGTCGCAGAGCATGAAGACGGCTCTGCCCTTGTGGATCTCGCCCTGGCAGCGTGCGCAGTAGAGGCGGTTCATGGCGACTGTGGTGGCGTCGGCGGCGGCTCGAAACGCGTCGGCCGGCGTCTCCTGTGATCGTCGGCGGCGTCGGCGGCTCGGCGACGTCGGCGAAACACCAAGGGCAAGGAGAGGGTGGCGGCTCGACGACCAATTTTTCGAATAAAAAAACGCAGATCAAAACCCGTTCCCAGGGCTTGGGCTATCTAGCCCGTAATCCGATCCCGATCATCTGGCTCGCTGGGTGCGCTTCTTAGCTCCCCGGCCCTGGATGTGCGGTTACTGACTGCACTCCAAGTGCTCCAAGTGCTGCCTGCCGAGT
>NW_005202368.1:73572-75146 GCF_000372725.1 Emiliania huxleyi CCMP1516 | reverse complement strand
CCCGCTTGAGGGCCGGATCTATTGCTGTTTACCTGCCCTTAAAATAGAGACCCGACGGTATCCCGTTTCTCTTATTCGTACAACGAGAGCGGCGAGGAGGGCCTTCAGGGACTATGAGCAGACTACCCTTTACACTTGCTCGTGGGCCAGCCAGAAGACTGTTGATCATGTGTGTGGAAGAGGACATCTCTCAAATCGAGGCACTCTGGGGGAAGCAACTGGAATTCTTTTTACTCTGGAGGAAGCAAGAATCGAGGCCCCCCCCCTCTCCAAGGGTGAGAATATGTGTCGTCTGATGTGTCACTGCGTGCGTCATATCAGTCTTGATAACAAGTACGGTCGATCCGTCAAAGCGATACACTCGTTCCTATCACATATTCTCCCACCCACCGGGACGCAAAACGCTCTTGGCGAGAGCCACAAGAAGGCGTCCACACAGCAAGCCACTCGTCGGACAGGCGTGCTCGCTCGATGTCGGCGAGCGCATGGCGCACGCCTTGGACGGTGGCGAAGCCAAAAACACCGATGGTGGCCGTCCGCTGGCGTGAGCGGCGGCGGTCGAGACCTCACCCTTCGCGACGACCCAACCTTACGCGGAACAACCCAACCCAGGCCCACAACCCAACCCAACCCAAAAAGCACGATTCTCCTTTCATTAAAACTCATATGTCCTACTCAAAACGAAGACGCCGAAAGAGGCGGCACGATCACTATTATGCGTTGCAACCTCGAGAGAGATTTTTAGAAGCCAACAAGAAATGTGTCTTCTCTTCTAACCTCGACGAGAGGGCCATGAGATGGGTTGGCTGGTGCGACACTCCTCGCTGACACTATCATTTCTACCATGCGCTGTCCCCAGACTCAGTCTTTGGCTCGGTGCGTCCGAGAGGTCTGCTTCAATGAGCGCGCAATCCCTACCAGCACGGTGCAAAAGAAATCCCGGGTCAGGGACGCTCGCTCCCCGACGCCGACGAGTTCGCCAGCCAAATGTTGGCGCCACACAAGCTCTTCCGACAGGCGACACGGCGTCGCCTGTACACGCAGCTGGCGCCCCGCGCATTCTCCGCCGCGAGCCGACTCGCCGCTCCCGCCTCGCTCGCCCGGTTGGATCTCGCGCGCACGCCGCAGCCGCTGGCAGCGCCGAGGCGTCGGTGGCTCGCGACGGATGGAGAGACTGTGGAGGTTCCGGTGCCGGAGATGGGCGACTCGATCTCGGAGGGGACTATCCTCTCGATCGCAAAGAAGCCGGGCGACTACGTCGCGCTCGAGGAGACGGTCGCCGAGGTTGAGACGGACAAGGTGACGGTCGAGGTCAAGTCGCCGCACGCTGGGACGATCAAGGAGATCCATGTGGCGGTCGACGAGAGCGTCGAGGCGCGGACGGCCCTTCGCTTCGCTCTCACGCGAGCCTCGCCACCGTGTCCCCCACTCTTGCCCCCCCTCCTCCCCCCCCCGCCTCCCCTCCCCCACCACGCACCCCCCCTGTCTTTTGCAAGCGCGTCCGCTCTCCCCTGTCGCCCCTAGTGAGTCGCATACACAGACCCTCCACACCTCCACGCTCACCACCGCACCGC
>NW_005202368.1:26680-51868 GCF_000372725.1 Emiliania huxleyi CCMP1516 | reverse complement strand
GCGCACGCGCAAGGGCGAGTGAGGCGAGCGCTGCGCAGCATGCCACAGTTTGAGAACAGAGAAGCCGGTGTGGACTGCTTGCCCCTGATGCCCACAGCCTGATGCCCCGGCACTCCACACACAAGGATCAAGGGACTAGGGTGGCCAGGGGGCAAGGCCAGAACCTCGAAAAAAAGAAAAGAAAATTCAGGCGCGACCAAAATCCGTCAAGAGGACGCACCCCCCCCGGCAAGCTGCATGGGGTCTGCAAGCGCCTTTCTGTCACTGGTGCTTCTCTCCCTCGGGCTCCTCCTGCTGCTGCGGAGCCACAACACCGCGGCGCCAGGTCTGCGGCGCAGCGGGACTGCTTCGACGGCGCTGGTCTTGGAGCGAGTAGCGGTAACGGACGTTCGGTCTGCGGTCACAACGGCGAAGCTCCGGCTGCAACGCGCTTCCGATGGGATGCATGGCGCACAGACGGCGCTCAGACATGCACGGCTGCAGCTGGGTGGAGGAGGAAACGGGCAGTCGGACCGGCTCTCGGTCTTCAACCGTGGCATGTGGCTCGACGCTGGTGGCAGTGGCGGCAGCGGTGGCGGTGGTGCCACCGGCGGCGGTGGGGATGGCGGCGGCGGCATCGGTGGTGGTGCGAGCCGGAGGTCGATCGCGCGGCGTGTGTTTTGCATCACCTTCTCCGACGGCCGCCGCGTGAGCAGCCTCTTCCTGAAGGTGCTCGCGGCGACGGTCTGGCGCTTCTCGGGCTCCCCGCTGCACGTCCTTGGCCTGTCGGGCGCCAGAGAGCCCGCCGTCGCTAATCGGTGGCGCATCGAGCGAGCCAACCTCACGGGCAGTGACCCAGGCAAGCTGAAGAAGCTCTTTTTCCTCGGCGCGCTGCTCGAGAAGGACCCGCCGCTGCCGGGCATGCGACCCACCGACCTGCTCCTGTTTATGGACGCGTTCGACGTGCTCGTGCAGCGGCCGCTGCAGCTGCTTCCCGCCGCCTGCGACCCTAGAAGCAGAAGACGCAGTCTTGTGTTCCGACTAGCGCTCGAGCGGGCACGTATTCCGCTGTCTTCCGCCGCATTCGGCTGTACTCACTGTCCTCGCACCCCTCGTACTCACGCGGTGCGCCGAAGACTCTGCACAACACCGTCTTCCCGCCCTGAGGTTGGCGTATTCAGCACGTAGGCCTACGACGCCCTCGCCGAGGCGCACGGTCTGCCCACGGGGGTCGACCCGTTTGTGCTGATGGGGGAGCAAAATTGCTGGCCGTGGCCGCACCCGCCGGGGTGGCCGGCGGAACGGCTTCCCAGGATGGCGCAGCGCGTGCTCCTCCCTCCGCCGCCGCCGCCGCCGCCGGGCGCCAAGCCGCAGCGGCACAGGCGAGGCATCGACATGGGGTACATGCGCGGGCGCTCCTTCTCCCTTCCAGACACGGGCGACGAAGAGTGGCGTCTCGGAGGCAGCGGAGACGGCAGCGGAGGCGGTGGTGGCGTAGGCGGCGGAGGTGGAGGCGGAGGCGATGGCGGTGGGGGCGCTGGAGGCGGCGGTGGCGGTGGCACAGAAGGCGGCGGATGGAGAGGCGGCGTCCGGCTGAGGCGGAGGTCTTCGCTCTTCGATGCATCTGATCTGTGCCCGGAGCTGCGAGTAGTTGAGAACTGTTGATGGTTCATCATCACTCAATGAATGATAGGCCTCTGATCTGTGCCCGGAGCTACGCCGACGCTCCAGGGCGGACGCGGCACGTAGCAGCGGGGGAGGAGGAGGCGGGGTCCTTGTGGGTGGAGCAGGCGGCGGAGGTGGTGACAGCGGCAGAGGCGGCGGTGATGGCGGCGGCGGCGGCGGCGGCGGTGGAGACGGAGGCGAAGGCGGCGGCGGCGGCGACCCTCAGCTCGCGCGGTGGCCGTTTCCAAACTCGGGCGTCTTCCTGGCTTCGCTGACGGCAGCGCGTGCGATGCTGGAGCAGGCGCGGCAGCACCCACGCGCACCGTTGCACTTTGAATGCCTTGGCGCTCCTCTTCTAGACGTCGCCTTTGCCCTTGGTATACCACGGTGTGTGTGTGGAGAACTCAAGCTGTGACCTGACCTCAGGCGCGGAAGCTTCTCCTCGACGGCCACTTCGAGGACCAAGGCATGCTCGGTCTCGCGTACCTCTCGCGCGCCGCGCCGGGAGGCCTCGCAGACGACGGTGTGTCGGCGATTGTCGACTCGAGCGCGCGCCTCTTCTCGTCGCAGGTATATCTCGGCCAATCTCGGCCAATCTCAGCTAATCTCGGCTAATCTCGGCTAATCTCGGCTAATCTCGGCTAATCTCGGCTAATCTCGGCTAATCTCGGGTAATCTCGGGTAATCTCGGCTAATCTCGTGGCAGTACGCCTACCGAGCCGACTGGTGGGCACGGCCGGCCTGTTTTGCGGACTATTTCGACGCGGCGGGAGAGCCTCCCGCGCAGCTCGCCACGCGCGCCGCCCCCTTCGCGATGCACTTCCAGGGCTCCTCTGGCCGCCACCGGCTGGGCTGGTGTGTCGCGACAGTCAGCCAATCTTACGCACGCCTTTGCACGGACGACGCGTCCACACGCACACAACACGTTGCGCACGATCCTGGCTCGGGGAGCCGACACTAGGCACACTGTCACCGGCCGTCTCAGTCCGGATTGCTGCACACGCAGGTGCGTCGCGACAATGCTCGCAAAGTGTGCCGAGGGCGGGGCCGAGCTAGGCCACTATGTCGACGTCGACGCGAGCCGCGAGGTGCCCATTGGGAAGCTCTGCGGCGGCGTGCTGGTCCCGCGTCCGAGGGGGGACACGGGCGTGCCACCGGGCGTCGCGGCGGCGCGGCCGGTTCCGTGCGGCGACATTGGCGGCGGCGGCGGAGCGTGGACCCAGATCAACTGCTCGCACGATACGTGCAGCACGGTCGCTGGGCAGTCGGCGTACTAAATCGACCACGGTGTTTGAAAACAACCACAATGGTATCCTGCCACCCCCCCGGGGGCCCCGCCCCCTCCACAGTTGACAGACCACGCACAACGCGCCGCTCTTTCGTGACAGTAACCTCTCTCTCGACTGTATATAATTCACGCATCCCGGCCGCTCGCGCATCATGGCCGCTCGGCCCTCCCTCGGCGGTGCCTGTCCCCCATAAAGCCGCGGAAGCCATTGCCCGCGCGCCGTCATTGCTCGGCCGTCTCAGATGACTTCTCCGATGGCTCGATACCCTCGCCCGTCACGCCCTCCGGGCCCGTCAAGCCCGTCAGCCTCCAGAACTCCGCCTCGACCTCCTTTCGCCTCTCCTCCCACGGCACGGCCGCCTCCGCGCCCTCCTCCTTGGCCTGCCCCTTTGCGCGCAGCTCCCTCGCTCGCAGCTCCTTTGCGCGCGCCTCGAGGTTCTTCTCGCGCCTGCTCACAGTCCCAAGCATGGAGACGCGCCGCCCAGAACCCGTGCGGCGTGCGGCCTGGCACTGGCCGGCTAGGATCGGCTAGCATCGGCCCATCTCTGGCCAAATCTCAGTAGATCGCGGCTAGTCCCGTGCTTTGACTCTCGATCCAGCATGTGGCTTACGCCCTGCTTCTCGTTCTGCTGCATTTGCGACAAGCCGTCGCACAGCTCGAGCATGTAGACCGAACCGTCCACCTGTAACCACCGCTCGCGTGAAGGAAGGCGCAACCCCACCGCGCGAAGGAGCCTTCGTAGGTCGGCCACCGAGCCAGCCGCCACCCACCGGCCGGCCTCTTGCATCTTGACGCGTGCGAGGCCGTCGCCGTCGACCTGCCGTACAACTCCATGTCTGAACAGGCGTCACCCACAGCACTGGCACAAACCCGAAGACACAAGTTCACTGGGGGAAGAGACTGTAAGACGACTAGGCGATGCGGAGGCTTGGCGGTGTGTGCAGCGTGCGGCTTAAGTCAAAGAATAATGCAGCCCTTCGCCTGCAGCGAGAGCGCCGGCTCGTTTTGCTTGTAAAAGTAGTCCCACACGTCGAGCGTGCCGTCCATCTTTGTGGTGGCGAAGACGCCTGTTGGTGGAGAGGCGTGATGAGACGCTGTGTTGCAGCTCTTCGATGATCAGGCCGTCGTGGCGTAGGCGCCAGGCCGCGTTGGCGACCACGTGGCGTCGAGGATGTAGTCCTTTGCGTAGCTGTTGACAGGCCGGAGGAGTGAGGGCTCGCACTTTAGAATAGATGGCAATGGGGCAGCTCTCAGAGCGCTTGGACGTCATGACGGGCGTCTTAATGTCCTCGTTCCACAGCCGCACCTGTTCACGCCGCTTTGTGTGGAGCACGGCTCACGGGGTGCTTCGCTTATTTCGTTCCGCACGGGGCGCCGTCCAATCACCCACCGTCATAAAGTACTTGGGGAAGAAAGGGTTGCGCGCCTGTTCTTAGCAATGACGAGTGAGCGAACGCCAGGTTGACCCGAGGTGAGAATGGACAGGGGATGGCTTCGTGCCAGCGCGTAAACCGGCCCGCAATGACCCTCGTAGATGGTGCCCACGCGATCGCTCGGGTTCTTAGCCTTGCGGTTGCACGCGACCACCTTGCCCTGCTCTGTGCCGACGAGGAACTGCGCGGCGGCACGCGCGATGGGTGACGTGCAGTCCATGTGTCGCGGGCGTGTGGTAATGAGGAGGAACGCTAGTGACGAACCCGGACGCAAGCGGGAGTGGAGAGGAGGGAAGGAGCCAAGTGGGCGTGCGCGCCACACCTTGCCTCCCGCGGTCGAGTACTCTAGGTGTGCGGCGGACTCGCCGTCTCCGTGCGCATGGCGAGCGCCATCTTCTCGCGTGGTAACTGGACCTTCACCGTTCACGGCAACCGGGTATACGATCGCGTGAGCGGGCCCACGCACCGCCTCGACGTTAGCATCCACGGAAGCGGCGACGCCGCTGCACGCTCGCTCCCACACGGTCTCGTCGGGCAGAGCTTCGCTTCACCGGCCAGCCGTAGCGGCCACTACAGCGCTCCTCCGGTCGCCCGCGTGAGCTCAATCGCGTCATGCGGCAAGGTATGAATAGGTCGCGTCGACGACTACCCACTCGCTGGCACGTTCACCACGTCGGCGATGGCGGAGGGAGCCATCGACGGAAAGGCGGAGCATTACCAGGCGTTGTCGCCCTGAATAGCTTGGGGCATGAGTGCTCTAATGAGTGCAATACCGTAGCCCATCATCTGGACCCACCGTGCGTCCGTTCTGCCAGGTGCCCTCGCGCTACGCGACTCAGTTCGCCTTCTCACGCTTTAACGCTCGGGCCGCCTCGGTACCCATCGGCCACAGCGGCATCCAAACGTCCTCCTCCCCCCCTGATCTTTCCGGCAACGCGCCCCACCCGAGCCGCCCAGCCACTGGCTTCCAGTCAGACCCGGCGCCCCTGGAGGCCGGGGCCTTCGAGGTAGCCACCGAGCTACCGAATGCTGACTGAGCACACCAGGTGCCGATTGCTGCGAGGCGCCATTGGAGTGAACGGCCTCAGATCCATGGCTGGCAGTGTGAATAGGCAGCAGATGCTGAAGGATCTCAAGGATTGCTGAGCGGGGACGCGAGGAGCGGCGGGGCCTAGGGGGGTTCGGAGGCGTGAGGAGTCTCCACAATGATGGGTACGCTAGTCTACCCAATTTCGCTATAGAATGACCCGACGCGCCTTAGAACTTATTTGGGTATCCCGCCTCTCACGCTGGATGGATTTTTCACAGCAGAAAAAGAAATCTTCCGTGGAAATCACGATGTCAGCCCTCCCCGAGTGGGTGATCTGGTGTTTGTAGGGCTTGAGAGTAAGTGGCCTGCCATGACGCCGCTTGGAGAGCCGGGCAGCTGCAGTGGTGGCGGGAGTTGCGCCGGCGCCCGCCGAGGCACCACCGAGAAGGTGGTCGCTGTAGTGAAGCGGCCGAGTGGCGAGAGCGGGGCCACCCCTCCCCTCAATGTGGCCTGGACGAGACAGCTTGGCCTCGGGGAGGCGTCGCCAGCGGTTGCGAACGGACGAGTCGGATCTCCCAGGCAGCTTGGCCGCGATGAGCCGCCACTTGAAGCCGTGCGTCCGAACCCCCTCGAGCACGAGCGCGTCCTCCTCCTCTGTCCACATCGTGCGGCCGAGTTCAACTTCGTCGGCGTCGTCGTCCTCTGTTTCGATGAAATGGAGGGCCTCGGCCGGCGGCACCCAGTCCTTTTCGACGCCACAGGAGAGGAGCAGCTCGTCCAGGGCTCGGCGGCCTCCCACTGAATCGCTCAGGCCGTGCCGCCGCTGCAGTCGATGCCAGCGGTTGCGCACGCCGTCAAGGGTGCGGCCAGGCAGCTGCGCTGCGATGCGAGACCACTGCGAGCCGTACTTGCGGTAGCTCGCCAAGATGATCAGGTCCTCGAAGGAGCGCCACTCTGCCTTGCGAAGCGGGGCAGACTCTTGGCGGCAACGTGGCTGCGAAGACGGCAATAGCGCTGCTGCACTGAGAGGCGGGGCGGCGGGCGCCGGTAGACTCGTCGTCGTCGTCTCGTCATCGGTCTCGCGCAGGTAGTCTCCCAGCCACCACTCGAACTCGGACTGCTCCAGCTCCATGAGGGGTGGAGTCTGGGGTGCGCGCTGGATGGCCGGCGCGGTGGAGCAGCGGCGCGGAGCCGGGGGTGCGATGTGCGGCCGTCGGTGGCGCGACACGCGGCCTCCGGCGGCGATTCGCCGCGGCTCCGGCGGTGCGATTTTTGTGCGTTTTCGAAGGCTGTGGGCGGGATAAGGCCGGCTAGACTGGCCCTGGTGTGCCCTAGTGTGTTACCTTACACCCCTGGCCCGGGAGCAGTAGCGCGGTGCGCGTCCCGAGGGCGTAGGGGCTCAAAAAACAATTGATTGTTTTTTCAACCACTTAGAGCACACAGTGATGGCGCCTGCGCGCGCTGGTCTGTGAGAGGGTAAGGTGCGAGGCCTGGAGGCCCTGGGGATGGGGGGGAGACTACCCGCAGCCCTAGAATTCACAGCTCCGCCGCTGTGAAGAGACGCCGCCGTGCGTGGCAGCGGCGACAAGGGAGAGCTTTCTATACTCTACTACACTGTACTAACCGACGAGCTGCCACAGCTGTGACAGCGATGGGCTCGCCCTCACTGGCCCTCAGTCACTTGTGCTGCGGCTTGTGTGAGCGACAGTGCTCCAGCTCGGCGGCTGCCGGCACACTGTGAGACCATGGGTGTGAGGTAAAACCACGCTACCAGCGCTTGGTCACATCAGCCCTGAGGTCAGATCCTTCTACTCTGTAAAACACTTGTCTACTCGCTGGACCTGGAGCCGAGCAGGAAGGAGGGCCTGGCGCACAAGCCACAACCCCTGTGCAACTCAGGGTCAGCTCCCTTTAAAACAAAGCCACACCTTTTCAAAGCCATTGCATATTAAACACTCAGGGGCGTCGGTTACCTCTAGACGGGGTCGCGGGCGCGACCGCTCCAGGTTCCACAGCGCCACTACGAGTGTGAAGCGCGAACGCTCCCTCCTGGAGTTTGTGCTGAGGAAGCAAGGACATCGCGAGAGGCGTCGGTGCACTGGCTGGAAGTGCAACCAGTGTGAAGCGCGAGCGCTCCGCGTCCTTCGCGTTGCTAGTCATCTAGGCGGAGAAGGCCTTGGCAATTTTACACGGTCTCCTCGAAGGCGGAGAAGGCCTTGGCAATGTTACGCTGTCTCCTCGAAGGCGGAGAAGGCCTTGGCAATGTTACGCTGTCTCCTCGAAGGCGGAGAAGGCCTTGGCAATGTTACACTGTCTCCTCGAAGGCGGAGAAGGCCTTGGCAATGTTACGCTGTCTCCTCGAAGGCGGAGAAGGCCTTGGCAATGTTACGCTGTCTCCTCGAAGGCGGAGAAGGCCTTGGCAATGTTAGACTGTCTCCTCAAAGGCGGAGAAGGCCTTGGCAATGTTACATGAGACGTCCTCCGCTCGCCGCGGGAGGCATCACGCGCGGACCGTGTCGCTAGAGAGCTGGAAGCCACCAGAGCGAGTCAGCAAAAGTCTCGCATTTTGACTGCTATGCATTCCTCGCCAGTGAAAGTGGCGTCGCACATGTTGGAGCACTGTCCCTCATCTGCCTCCGTGGTCTTGAGCCAGAACCCAATGTGAATCGCTGTGACGCCGCGGAGGTCGATACCCCAGTGTCCGACAGGAGAGCCATCGCCGGTGACGGAGAGCTCAAAGTTGGTGAAGAGCGAAGCCGAGTTGTAGGGCCCGCTGGGATCGTTGTCCACGAAATAGGAGTTCTGGTAGGTTTGCTCGAAGGCTGCGTTGGTGCAGTAGTAGAGCCGATCGGCCTCGAGCGTGCCCTGCGCTTTTTTGGTTGCCGTGAAGACTGGCAATTTTGTTTGGATATCGCACTCCCCGGTAGCCGAGTTCACATTCCAGTAGGTTGCCGAGTAGGTAACTGTGTTGTCAGCGTTGCTCTCGTACGCTTGGCCCGAAGGAGCTCCAGTGAAGTTGTAGTCATCAAACATGCAAGAGTCCGCTTGACAGCCGATCTTAAACAGCTCATCGTCCGACTTCCGGACTTGGTTCGTCATCTCACCAGTCGCCGTCAGACTCACGGTGAGCTGACCATTTCCTGAGTCTGCGCCCTCGAGATACGCGGCGATGCCGCGCACAAAGACCTCGTCTGTATCGCGGCTCAAGCTCTTCTGGCTCCTCATGTATTCAGTCGGAAACTGAATGAGGAGTTTGCCCCAGCCCTCGCTCTGCGGGTCCACGAATCTCTCAAATTGGGCGGCCGTGATGTAGGGATACGTGTATCCGTCCTCTTCGAGCCCAATCGAGTTGTACGTGGGCTCGACCCGGGGCGGCTCCGTACAGTTCAAGATCTCGCGTCGGCTCTCGCAGCACGTCTCGTCCTCAGCGAATCCCCCATCGAGAGTGGCGTTGAAGGCTTGGCATTCTACGCCCGAGGCAGGGAAGCACTTGAGCACAGCATCGTAATCGCACTCAGAGGCAAAGCACGGGCAATCCGATTCAACGCAGCTCGTCATGTTGGTGACGAACGATGGTGGCTCGAGCGGCGTGCAGGACGCGTTGAAGACCTCCACCTAAGGTAAGCCCGGGGGGGCGTTACAAGCTCATTTCAAAGATCCCTCATGTGAAGGTGTGGTGTGGTGTGGTGTCTGACCTTGAGTGCCACAAACGGGAAATCATAAGCCTCCTCTTCTTTGGCGTCCAGTTTCTCCCATAGCACTCGATCGACGTAGCAGTTGACAGCCTGCGAAAGGTTGTTGATCGTCTCGTACGGTGCCAAATACGTGTTGGCCTCCTCAATGAAGTCTGCCGCTTTGCCGCACGGATCCAGCTCCATCGGAGCCAACGAGGGGAATATCCCAGCCGAGAAGTTGTAGCAGAGCTCGTGAAGGGGATTCTTCGGAGTGGTGCTGCTCGCCACACAACGCTGAAAGAGTCCGGTGGTCTGGTAAGAGTAGCTCTGACAGAGTTGGAGGGCGATTGCCTGCATCTGGAGCCCCAGGCCTGTGACCAGGACAGCCTGCGTGCTCTGCTGAAGAGCGAAGTAGCCGTTCGGGACCTCTGCGTCGAACGCGGCTGCGATTGCATCGTTCGCCGTGCGGGAGATGTTGATCGTCTGAGCATCGATGAGGTACTGCTGCAAGCCTCCAACGTAGCGCATCCCTTGATTGACATAGTCATTCCCGTAGTCCTTCTGCGCGTCGATCAAATCGATGATGTGTTGGGCTGCGCCGTTGATGCTCGTGCTATACCCCGTCCTGTGCGCGGGAGAAAAGGGGACAGTGGTATACAAAGGTGCGGCTACATTAATTAGCCAATGTACATAATACGAGGCGCACAGGTACTCGTTGTATTCCTCCTTCATCGATGCGTAATACTCTGTCCAGAAGCCCCAGCCCATCGTCGGCAGCTCCTACGGCAGTGGCTGACGCGTTTCATGACGATGCTATGATGGGACCCTGCGGGGAATAGAGCGAGTTCTATGCCTCGTTGAGATTGTCGAGAGCCGCTTGGAGCGCGTCCATCTCATCGCCGTCTGGGATGTCGCAGTCCGCTGGGCTGTCGCAGCCGGTGCTCGGGAGTAGCACGTCGTTATCCGCGAGGACCTCCATCAAGTCATACGTCAATTCGACGGAGTCGTCCGAGGGAAACTTGTCGTTCGCATCGTCGTCGCTGTTGGCCGATACGAGTGCCGATGCTGCAAAGCCCATGGTCTTGGCATTGTTCGCGACCGTTTCCGTAAAGAAGCCGACAGCGGAGACGGAGTCGGCGCCTTTCTTCCACTCCGAGCTTCCGGCCGCCCCACCTGTCCCTGCTGTGTATTCCATCATATTTGCAAAGGTTCGCACGCCGCCCGTGCAAAGGTTCGCGACTCCAAATGCAAGGTTCCAGATGGCCTCCCGACGTTTTTGGGCGTAGTACTCGTCGAGGGCGTCCTGAAAGTCAAATCCGGCTTGAACAATGGTCGCATTCAGGCGCTTAGGTCTCCGAATGGAACTGGAACTTGATGTCCGCGACAAAGGTGCCCGGCTGGTCGGCGTAGTTTTCGGCGCTGACGTTCTGCAACTTGGGCGTAACGGAGAGGTCGGAGCAGATGCCGGCCGCGGCAACCAGCCACGACGCCGTGAGGTCGATAGCCGGTTCGATGTCAGGGACGGGAGCGAAGGCTAGCTGACGCGCCGTCGGCTGCATGTGCATGTGCATGTGCATGTGCATGTTTGTCATCAGAGGCGTTGGCGCCAGACGCCGCCGGAGGCTGCGCCGCGCCTGGTCGGAGAAGGTGTGCGACTCGACGAAGAGCTGGCAGAGGAAGCTTCCCTCCTTGCGCGCCACAAAGTTGTCCGACGCGCCCGAGACGAGGCCGGAGAAGTGCACGCACTCCTCGCCGCACGCCTCGCTGCCGGTCACCTTGAAGACGCTGATGGCCCACTCGTCCTGCGACCCGGCGGGCGGGTCGTCGCACAAGGAGGTCGGCTCGAGGAGCGCGATGTTCTTGTTGGTCCATGTGCCCGCGGCGAGCACGTCGGTCTGGCTGTACTCCTCGCCGCGGATCTCGATGCCGTCCTCCAGCGAGGCGGCCTGGTGGAACGGGGCGTCGGTGAAGGCGACCGACACCTCGGGGTGGAACTTGAAGTCGATGCTGCCGTCAGGCGCAGAGGAAACGTCGGAGCAGAAGCCCGATGCGGCGACGAGCCAGTCCGGATCGTCGACTGGGTTGGGCACCGGCGGCCGCGGCGCGAAAGTCGGGACGCGGCCGTCCGGCGCGTGGAAGAGGAGGTCAGGCCGGGCACCGGCGAAGCGGGCGAAGGCGAGGAGCCACCAGGCCCTCATGCCGATCGGTGCCGCCGCCTCGCGTCCACGGTGGTCCGCGAGCGCGAGCGTGGGCAGCACGGACAAGGCGATGCTCCCCCCAGGAGTTGTTCCCCTCGTCGTTGTCCACATCAAACGCGGGCACGTATTTCTTCAAACGCAGAAACCTCCAGGAAAACCGGGCGCGACACAATCAACGTGTGGGCTTCTTTTTATTTTTCGAAACAAGGCCACCACACGGGGGGGGCACGCAATCAAGGTGGGGGGGGGGGGGGGCACGAAGCGACGACCTCTGGCATCGCCTGGGCGCAATGAAAGAACTGGTGCGCCATGCGCAGCGCAAGCCCTGGTGGAACCTTTTCAGACACGAACGGCTGTCCCACAGCCACATACATGTACTACGTCTGTCGCAGGACTGTGTGGTTGCAGGAGAGTAGATAGATAGATAGGAAGGCGAAACACAGATCACAGTAGGTAGGTAGGTAGAAAGGTGAAGAACAGCCAGGCTCGCACTGGACACCAACGCGGTATGGGTGGACGCTGGACAGATGATGACGACACGCACGAGCGACACACAGACACAAACAGGCTCACAAGACACACAGCCATCTGGCTGCCACACACCCTGAAAACAACTCTAACACTCACACGTCATTTGGGGCCTGGAGCCCTGTTCACGCGCGCGCGAGACGTGCAGACAGGGTTGCCAGGTGAGAGCGAATGGCGCGGTTCACGCCTCGCACAACAGAGAGAGAGAGAGAGATTGCTAAAAATCTCTCTCTCTCACACCCTGAGTCGGCGTACACATAACTCAGGGCCACATCCTCCCTGTCGCCCCCCCCAGCACTCCACGGTGCCAAGGGCACAAACAAGGGCACAACTCAAACAACAGACGAAAGGAAGTGACATGTGAGGCTAGAGCAGCTCGCTCCACCTCTAGCAATCTCACCGGCCTGCGAGGCACGGACGAGACCGTATGTGGGGTCTAGTGAGGTGTCTATGGACGCCCTCCTCATGGTCTAGCTGCCTGCTGCTAGACTTCTCTCGCACTCACGGACAGTGACAATTAAGTGGGTGAGTGTTTGCGAGCTGAGGCGCGTGTGCTAAATCTAGGCCGCACGTCGTGGCACTATGACGGAGGTAGACATGCGGCCGCAGCGCGCCCACCACAGTCTCGGTGGGGCGCGCGTGTTAGCGATAGAGTTGCGGGGAGAGCCATGCCCGACTTTTCGGAGGCGACAGGAGAGTACCATCCAACCACCAACCATCACTTTAGTTGGTATAGGAATTCCAATCACCCGCCCGCCGTCCCGGCGGTCCCGCAGCTCGCGCGAATCTCCCTCTTAACCCACCTCTAACATCACAATAGGGAATTCTTAGTACCTCACCTTCACGTATTCATGATTTCTTTTTTAGTTTCCCACAAGAAGGGTAGGTAGGTAGGTAGGTAGGTGGGCAGGGGCCGGTCAGGTGTGTATGAGGTACCCCCCCCCCCCCCCGTAAAGATAAAAAACTTTGTTTAGCTCATAAAAAAACGCATTTCAATGGAAGCTTCCAAGCCGCGATCCTCAGTCGGCTCCGCGAATCGCTAGATCTACCTGCCTGCGAGGGGCTTCCCCTTGGGCCCATGGTCGTCCTGCCGGCCGCCTTCCTGGTGGCCGGCGTGCTGATCCGCGGGCGGCCCGGCCACTCTGCCGCGGCCGCCGCGAGCCTCGGCGCTCAGCCGCACTCCGCGCCGACCTGCCCGCTCCAGCCTCCGGCGGGCGGCCTGGCCGCCATCCGCGCGCCGCGAGAGGTGCGGTTCGTGCCGTGCTTCCGCGCGGCGTACGAGATCGACGGCGTGGTTGTGCCGCGCACCGGGGAGGCGGGGTACAATGTGACGGGTTCGGCGAGCGGGCGCGACATCGCCGCGCTCCTCCACGGCCTCTCCAAGTCTGGCCAGCTCGAGGCCGCCGACAGGACGCTGCGGGCGCACCTCGAGCTGCGGAGCGGGCGCGCGGCGGGCGCGCAGACGGCGGACGAGGCGGGGCGCCTCGTGCAAATTGTGCTCAACTCTCTCGCCGACCGCGGCCGCATGCAGCAGTGCGCCGGCTTGCTGGCGTGGATGCAGGCGAGGGGCATGCCACTCGGGCAGGTGACGTACTGCACGCTGATCAAGGGGCACGGCCGCTCGGGCGACTGGCGGCGCGTCAAGCAGATCTACGTCGCGATGCGTCGCGCGGGCGTCCAGCCAGATCTGGCCACCTGCAACGCCGCGATTGACGCCTTCACCCGCTCCGGCCGGATGACCAACGCGGAGCTGGTGGTGAGGGACATGGTGACGGAGCGCGTGGTCTCGCCGTCCGCGCGCACGTACAACACGCTGCTGCGCGGCTACGCCACGCGGCGCGGCACGCCGCGCCAGCGCGCGCGCTCCCTTCGCCGCGCATTTGGCGTGCTCCGCCGCATGCGCTCGCGCCTCGGCCCCGCAGGCCCAGCCGCCCTAGAAGGGGAAGACGCAGTCCTGTAGTCCACCCAGCGCTCGAGAGGACGCGTCCTCCGCCGGATTCGGCCGTAGTCCGCTGTACTCGCCGTGTTCGTAGCCCGTGTACTCACGCGGTGTGCAAGGACGACTATGCACGAGAGACCGCCCTCCCGCCCCCAAGGAAAGGTCCGGGAAAGGTCAAGGAAAGGTCTAGGTCAAGGAGAGGTCTTCACCACGTAGGCCCCGACGCCGTCACGTACAATACGCTGGTCGCGGCGCTCGTGCGCCACCGCCGCGTCGCCGCCGCGCAGCGCGCGCTCGCCGCGCTCGCCCGCAGCGGCGGCGGCCACGCCGCGCCGGGTGCGGGTGGTGTGGTGGGGATGGAGGCTGCGGCGAGGGGAGCGGGGGCGGAGCCGTTGCGGCTGTCAAGGGTGGCGGCGGCGGCGGCAGCGCGGCACTCTCTCCGCCCGGCTCCCGACGTGTACGCGTACACGGCGGTGCTGCGAGGCTTGGCGAGGGAGGGCGCGCTGCGCGAGGCGGAGGCGTCGCCCTTTCCTCGACCTCTCCTTGACCCTTCCCGGACCTTTCCTGCAGGCGCGGCGCTGGAGGGGGAAGTGCTGCCCCTGCTGCACTCGATGGTGCCCCCCCCCCCACGCCCCCCCCCCCCCGTACCCCCCCCCCCCTGGCGGTGTTCCCATCTCGCTTGCCAGAGGTCACCCTGGGGAGCAGTCGGGTGGCTTGCTTGTCCCTCCGATCCTCCTAGCCTCCAAGCCTCGCGCAGTGGGCGGTGCGGAGCCAGGGTTTGGTCTCATAGGTGGTTCGGTACACGGTGCAGCGGCAGGGCGCGCTGATGGCGGCGACTGGGCCGCGAGCGTCCTTGGTGGGGGGCATGCCGCCCCACCGCCGCAGCCGCTCCCTCACAATCGACGCCGCGCGCCGCTTCGCCGGCCTTGCGGCGGCCGCCGTCGCTGCGCGTGGCGGCGGCGGCGCGCGGCGGCGGGTGCCGACGCGCGTATGCAACGCGCTCCTCGCGGCGCTGGTGGACGTGGGCGACCTGGAGACGGCGCGGCGGGTGCTCAACGCGATGGACGGGCATCGCGCGGCGCCCCCGGACGCGTATTCGCTCTCCATCTTGCTCGCCGGATACGGGCGGGCGCGGCAGCTGCCGCAGGCGCGCCGCATTGTGGGAGCTGCCCTTTCCTGGACCTTTCCCGGACCTCTCCTGGACCCTTCCTGGACGTTTCCTGCAGGCGCGACGCATGTGGGAGCTGCTCAGCGCGGCGAACCAGGCGTCCGCATCTCCCCACATCTCCCCATATCTCCCCATATCTCGAGGTGAACGCCGTCGCGCAACTCGTGGATCCCTTTCTCCCCCTATCTCCCCCGATCTCCCCACCGTCTCAGGTGGACGCCGTCGCGCTCAACTCGTGGATCGACGCGTGCGCGCGGTGCGGCCAGCTGACGCAGGCGCTGCAGGCGTTCCAAGAGGCGAAGCGCTCCCCGCTCCTGAACGCGACCATCGACAAGGTGAGTCGGTTTGTCGGGAGGGAGGGGCAGGCTGCTCACCCACGAGCCACGTGCACCGGGCCAGTGCTTGCACTTTGAATGCCGTGCGAGGGCTCCCGCCCGTGTCCCGGGCGTGGAGATGCGAGGGTCGCCCCCCCTTGCCCCACCACTTTGTGTGTGCGGAGACGTTTCCCTTACCTCACCTTCCCTTACCTCACCTTACCTTACCTTACCTTAGGTGACCTTTGCCACACTCATCAACCCGCTAGTTGCGAGGGACACCTCGCAGGCGGCGGTGCGCGCGCTGCATCTGTGGGCAGAGATGCACGCGCGCGGCATCCGGCCCGACACGGCGCTGATCAGCACGATGTTCGACGCGTGCCAGAGGAGGCTGGGCGGGGAGGTTGCGTTGCGCATCCGCCTCCACCTGCTGAGGCAGGGCTGGACGTTGCGCGACCTCGCGCCCTTCAACGGCCGCATCGCCACGATGCTCCCCTCGCTAGCGGAGATCATGGCGCGCAGAGAGAGCCGAGATGGCGCCGAGATGGCGCCGAGGTAGTCCGACCTCGCGCGCCGAGATCACCGCCCGAGATCGTCTTCCCACCCCGACCTCGGTGTATTCACGCCGTGGTCTTCACACCGTTGCAGGCGCACGAGGCAAAGTGGGCCGGGCTAGGAGTCCGGCCGTCGCGCAACCTCAACTCGGAGGTTGGCGAGCTCGAGCTGACGCCGCCGCCGCTGCCTCGCTGCGAGCGGCCCGCGCATGCCGAGACGCGGTCGGCGAGGGCGGCGTCGCGGGCGGCCAAGGAGACGGGATTCCGCAAGGCGAGCGCCAGCGAGGAGATCTTCGAGCGAAAGGGGTGGAATTCGATGGGGTCGGGCTGGAACCCGTTCTAGATGCGCGCCGCCCGCCGCAGCGGCAGCCGCTGGCGCATGCCGTCGGCTTGCTCTTGCTCCCGCCTCCTCCCCTCCTCGCCCGTGTGTTTCTCCACCCGTTGTTTAGCTCGACCCACCCCCCACCAAACTGAGACTAAACTCTAAAGGAGAGCCGCGAACCCGCGTAAGCGTAAAATGCAGCGATCAGCGTGGTACCGGTTTACCCCGCGCACATGCGCATGCGGCGCGCGCGGCGCCCAGAGAGCGCGCCATAGACAACGATAAATAAAAACGGACACCTCTCTACTGTGAGATGGGTAAAAAGGAACAGGTCCCCGCTCGTGCGATCTTTGTGCAGGGTTCTTTGTGGGTGTGGTCGGCGACTAGCCGGGGTCGTCCTCCCGATGGGGGACTAGCACTAGCCGTCTTCCCGCACATGGTCCCTCGGGTCCCTGCTGCTCCTAATCTTTTCGTACATCCTCCTGCTGATCTCCGCAAAGTCCTGCTCCCTCCCTCGTCTCGCCCTGCGCGCCTGCTCCGCCTCCACATCGTCTGCCCTACGTCGTCTGCTGACGGGCCCTCCATAGTCGGTTGAGGTCGCCGCCCTCCTCGTGCCTCTTCCCAACGTTCCCTCGGCGGCCGACGCCGTCTGCTCCGGCTCCCCAGTCCCCGGGTCTGCCCTGCTCTCGTCTGCGCTAGTTTCTGTTTCGTCATCACCGGTGTCCCTCCTCTTCTTTCTCCTCTTCTTGTATGCTTTGTACATCGCGTCGATTCCTTTTGCTCAAGATGTTTGTGCCCGCGAGCGGCGGCGACCGCGAGGGGGAGATATGGGGAGATATGAGGCCCTCCGGCTGCAGGCGAGGCTCGTGTGCGACAGCCGCGCCGCCGCCCTCGCCGCCGCCGCAGCGCTCGGCGGAGGCCGGCGCGGCTCGTTCCGGGTCCGCGGCGTCGTGCAGCTGGGCGGGGGCGAGAGCAGCGGGGCGGCGCCTCTCGGCGAGGCAGTGGCGGCGGGGGACGCACAAGCTGGCGCACAAGGCGACGGGGCAGGCGGCCGCAGGACTCGCGGCCGGAGAAGAGGCGGGCGCGCTGCGGAGGAGGAGGGTGCCTTTGAGGAGGCGGCGGCGCCGGGAGTGGACGGCGCGCTGGCGCTGCTCACCGCCCTCTGCGAGATGGGGTTCGAGCGAGCTGCCGCCGCGACGGCGCTGCGGCATGTAGCCGCGGGGCGACGCGGCGAGGACCCGCTGTCGGCGGCGCTCGATTTGCTCGCGTCGGGTGGTGTGTTGTGAGACTGCAGAGGCAGCGTTGTATAGAGATATAGATATAACAGGAACAAAAAATACTCCGGTAGTTTACAATTCACAAACTCACATCAGTCAATCACGCATCTGTCGCCCCTGTCATGCAGCCTCTCTCACAAGCAAGATATCGATACGGCTCTATCAGTGGACACAGGACAGTGCCCCCCACTGACAGTGCAACAGTGCCGCGTGGATATGGAGTATATGGATTTGAGGGCAAGCCAAGGAAGCTCACCACCATATGAGACAGGCCTCGCCCTCCTTCATCCGCTGTTCCTCTTCCTCCAACTCCATCTCGAGACGCTCCCGGCGCCCTTCCTCCTCGCGCTCCTTCTCCGCGGCGTTGCAGGCCAGTTCTATAGCGATCCTCATTGCTGCGGAGGCTGCGTCTTGCTCGTGGCTGGTATTGTTGTTCTGCGACGACTTTTTCTTTAGGTCAAGCCACTTGCGGCTGACGACCTTGATCCTTATTGCAGAAGTGTGCAGAACCTCGCCCGACGACTTGAAAAATACGACTTTGTAGTCCCGACCAGCCTCTTTGGGCCGGAACGAAAGCTGTTCGAGTCGTTCGGTGGGTTCTGGAAGGGGGTCGGCGAGATCCTCTGGAAGGCGGCGAACGTGCTGCAGAACAAACTGACGCGGGCCCAGTAAGTACCTCGACGAGAGGTGACTTGGACCACCAAGAACTGGCTAGGGCTGCAGAAGCAGCGTATCTCAGTCGTTCTTCACACGGCCATCGCAGAGCAGATTGTGAATGAGCTTGCCTGCCTGCGGCGAGGGCGGTCGAGTGCACGGAGCTAAGTGCCTCGCCGTCCTCGCAGGAGTCGCTTAGGCGGCTCCCGTGGTGTACTTTTGTTGAGGTGCTGACCCCGGTTCTTTTCTTTTTTCTTTGGGTAAAAAAAAACTTTGTCGGTACAAGTTTCGCGCGTCCCCACGATGGTGGCTGCCCTTGGCGGCTGCCACCGTGGGAGCCGACCTGGAGATCCTCAGCGGCTGCAGCCGCCCGCGGCCGCTGCCGAAGGCACCAGTCGCACGGACTTCAGCTCGGTACACGCGCTGCCGGCCGGTGGGCCACGCTCTGATGGACGACGCTCTGGTGCCCTAGACCAGCGCCAACCCCAACAGAGCTCTCCCGGCCGGCCGCTGCGACGCGACAGCCTGGTCCCCGAGCCTCCTGCTGCTGCCACGGCCCGACCTCCAGGCACAAGGCTCGCCTCGCAGCAGCCCGAGCAGCAGCCCGAGCAGCAGCCCGAGCAGCAGCCCGAGCAGCAGCCCGAGCAGCAGCCCGAGCAGCAGCCCGAGCAGCAGCCCTCGCAGCAGCCCTCGCAGCAGCCCTCGCAGCAGCCCTCGCAGCAGCCCTCGCAGCAGCCCTCGCAGCAGCCCTCGCAGCAGCCCTCGCAGCAGCCCGAGCAGCAGCCCGAGCAGCAGCCCGAGCAGCAGCCCGAGCAGCAGCCCGAGCAGCAGCCCGAGCAGCAGCCTGAGCAGCAGCCTGAGCAGCAGCCCACCTGTGCCTCCGCCTTTGCCTCGACCTCCTCCGCCCCCTCCACCTCCGCAGCCGCCGCCCCTGCCTCTGCCGTCTCTGCCCTCTGCTGCCGCCACTGCTCCTCCTGTGGCGCAACGCCATTCTGTCGCTGTCCTTGTCGTACCGGTATCAGCCTCTCTAAGAGCATCCGGGACGACTCCACCCTTCATTCCTGCTGCGCTGCCGCGAGCTACGCTGGGGGCTATGTCTCGTGTGGCGCTGCTGGCGGCTGCGCTGCTTCCTTTGCGGGCGTCGCGTGCGGCGCTGCTGGCGGCTGCGCTGCTTCCTTCTGTCGCTGTCCTTGTCGTACCGGTATCAGCCTCTCTAAGAGCATCCGGGACGACTCCACCCTTCATTCCTGCTGCGCTGCCGCGAGCTACGCTGGGGGCTATGTCGCGTGTGGCGCTGCTGGCGGCTGCGCTGCTTCCTTTGCGGGCGTCGCGTGCGGCGCTGCTGGCGGCTGCGCTGCTTCCTTTGCGGGCGGCGCGAATGGCGGCGCGGCCGGCGGTACCGCTCGCGTCGGGGCGAGTGGCGAGCCCCTCCTCTACCGCATTCCGAGAAGGAAGGGCGAGGTCGAGTGCAACGCGACGAGATGGCAGGGCGTGTCCCTGTCTGTGGGGCGTGTTCAGCCGAGCGGGGTGCGTTTTTCCGAAACAGGCGGCAGTGCGTATGGGGGTGTAAAGGAACCACCCGGAGGCCGCTCGCTTCCACGACCGAGAGCAGGCGAATTCCGGCCACCGCCGTCGACCCCGCCCTCGCCGCCCGAGCCCACCACCCAAGTGCCGGCCTACCCGCCGCCAACGGGACCAGCTCACGGGAGACGGTTCTCCTCCGACGAGGATGGGGACGGTCCCTTCGAGGCCGCGGCCGAAGGCGTCGCCTCCGCCAACACTGCCCTCCGCGCCTGCCTCCTTCAGCACGAGGCGCAGGCCTCCGCGCTCGACGACCACTGGCAGCTCCGCTGCGGCGTGCCTGCGGAGGACGGCGCCGTGCAGCTGGCCGACGCCCTCGCCGGAGAGATGCCTGGCAGCGCGGAGGCCTTCGCCAAGGAGGACGAGCGCTACTTCGGCCCGCCGACACGCGACGCCATGGCCTTCGCCGGGGGCGTCCGCGCGCAACTGCGGAGCTCGTGGCCCAAGGAGACGCTCCCCGATAGCGAGGCGCGCGTCCTGCAGTGGGGGGCGACTTACGAGTCGGAGGCCACTGGGCGGCGCGAGCGGAAGGCGCGCTTCCAGGCGAACGGAGAGGCCGACCTGACCGCGCCGACCCGCCGAGGCAAAGGCGTGAAGCCGCCGAGGCTGGTCGTACGCCGCAATGCCGCCGGCCGCGAATACGTCGCGAGCGTGCGCGACGCGAGCTGGCCGCAGCAGTGGCCGGCGGCGCCATGGGGGCGGAGCGGGCGGGCGGGCGGGCGCTGGCTGCCGCCTGAGGGCGCGGCGCAGCTGCCGACGTCTCCACCGACGCCGCTCGAGGAGGTAAAGCCGCTCGAGGAGGAGTACCGCACCGGGCAGGCGTTCTGCAAGCCGACGCAGGAGCTGGATACAGAGCGACTGCGACGCCTGCTCACCGAGATCGACGCAATCGCGGCGCGGCGCAGCGGGGGCGAGCCGCTCGTGCCTGGCCAGGAGCGCAAGCTCGCGAGGGAGCCGGAGCTGCGAGCCGAGCTCGAGCGTCGTGGGCAATGGGAGCTGCCACCGCAGCCGACCCCCACCGCTCCGCCGCAGCAGCTGCTTCTACCCGGCTCGCCGTCGCCGCCGCCGACCCTGCGGGCGCACCCTATGTCAATATCCCCCGCAACCAGGGTGAGCCAGCAGGAGGAGGACTCGGGAGCACGGGCACGCAGCGCAGACCTGTCTGCCCAGGCACGGGTGCCGCGTGACGAGGCGGCCGAGTCGCTGCCTGCGAGGCCGCAGAAGCCCTCGCCGCATCCGCCCTCGCCGCGAGCGAACCCTATGTCAAAATCCTTCGCGACCAGGGTGAGCCAGCAGGAGGAGGACCCAGGAGCACGGGCACGCAGCGCAAGCCTGTCTGCCCAGGGACGGGTGCCGCGTGACGAGGCGGCCGAGTCGCTGCCTGCGAGGCCGCAGAAGCCCTCGCCGCACTCGCCCTCGCCGCCACCACAGTCGGCTCGGCCCTCCCCGCCGCCGCCTCCCGCGCTGCCCTCGCCGCCTCTCGCCTCGCTCCTGTCGGCGTCGCCCACCGTGCCGCCTCCGCCGCAGCCCGCCTCGCCGCTCCCGCCAGAGCGCGGATGGCTCAAGGCGGCAGACTACGCCACGGCCGCGGCGCGGGGCTGCAGGGTCGTGGGCGGCGGCTTCGTCGGCTGGCGGGAAGCGCAGCCGACCGACGTCCTCAAGGGGCTCGCGCAGCGCCGCGCCGCCGCCGAGGCCGAGGCCCGGCGGCTCGCGGGCGAGCAGGCGGCTCGCTCCCTCGCGGCTCGCGCGCGCCTCCGGCGCCGTCTCTCCGTGTGGCGGGCGGCGAGCCAGCGTTGCCGCGCAGAGCGCGCGCAAGAGGCGCTCCGACAGGCGAAGGCGCAGGCTCGGGCAGCCTCTCTCACCGGGCAGGTGGAGGCGAGGCGGCGGGGGCGGATCGTCGCGGCCCTCGACGAGAAGACGTCCGAGGCGCTGGCGGTGCTGACGCTGGGCGCCGAGGGCCCGCGCTCGTTCGCTCTGCTGCCTGCCGATGCGGCGCGCCGAGCCGTCGTCTCCCTCAGGGGCGCCATCGCCGCCTACGACGCCAACCCCCGCCTCAAGCACCTCTCCGACGCCGAATCGCCTCCGGCTAGCGCGTACCGCAGGGCGTCCGACGCCCTCGCTCTCCTCCAGGAGGCAGAGCGGGGCGCGCTGAGCGAGGTCCGGGAGGCCGAGCGGATGGCGCGGGACGAGGTCCGGGAGGCCGAGCGGCTGGCGCGCATGGGCGAGCTCCTCGACGTCAGCGCGCGATCGAGGTGTCGCGACAAGTGGGACCTTCTCCAGCGCGAGGCGGCGAGGGCGGCCTGTAACGCGGCGGAGGCTGCACTGCGCGAGGGGTGGGGGCCGGGCGTGGTCGCCTCGGCCGGCGCCGCGGCGGCGCGTGGGACGGTGCTCGCATTGGTGCCTCCGCCGCCACACGCGGGGGGCGACGCCTGCCTTCGCCGGCCGCTCGTGGAGACGCTGCGTGACTCCGCCGTGGCGGCGCTGCGCGACGACGACATGAGCGGCGAGGCGTTTGCGCGCCTTCTCGCGGAGCGGGCGGCGAGCATGGTCATGCGGGAGGCGCTGGCCGAGGAGCGGGCGGCGGACACCTTCCGCGCTGGCCGGCGGATCTACCGAAGCCGCGCCGCCTTCGAGCAGGCCGAGCGTGACCGCGAGGCGTGGCACGTGTCCTACGTCTCCATGCACGTGTCCTTCGGCCGCCTTGACAAGTGTGGTGCCTACTACGCCGGCCCCGACGCCCCAGAGGGCACGCTCACCCACAGCCAGGTTGGCGACCGCATCCGAGCGGCGGTGGCAACACTAGAGGCGGCTGCGGCGACGCGGGAGGCGGGGCGACGCTTCCGGCGGTGGAGCCGCGACGCTCGCTGTCAAGCCGCCGCCTCAGCGATGCAGGCGCTCCTCCGATCGTGCCCGGGCGTGGCACGACGGCGCGAGTGCCGCTTCCGCTCTGCCAGGGCGCTTCAGGCGCTCGCTCGGGGAGCCTCGGCGCGGCGGCAGGCGAGGCTCCTCGCCTCGAAGCGCCGGGACAGGCTCGCCGACCTGTCGAGGCGACCGTTCGGGGCGGCGCTGGCCTGCCTGCCCCATCGCCAGAGCCGCGGCGCGGCGATCCGCCGGCAGGCGACGGTCCTGCCCGAGGGCGTCGCAAGCTACTACGCGAGACCCGAGGGCCCCACACGCCTCGACGTCGCCTCGGCTACATCGGCACTGCGCGGGGCCGCGACGGAGATATTCGCTCGCCTGGCTGGGGCCCGCCGGCTGGTCGCGTGGTTCCGGCGACGCTACGGACCGCCCGCGGCGCTTCCAACCGCACCGCCGCGCCCCGCCCCGCCGCCCTCACCACCGTGCCCTCTGCTCGCCACGCTCCGCGGGGCCATCAAGGCTGGCGCCGAGGCGGCGGCACTCTCCGACGACGGCAACCTCGCGCACGCCCTCCGCACGGCCAGGCGCGCCCGCGACGAGTATGCGCTCCTGCGCGCCCGCCACGCAAGGAGGGCTGCCGTCGCCTCTCGCCGTGCGCGCGCACGCAAGCGGCGAGAGGCCGAGCAGCTCCAGCGCGCGGAGGAGCTGGAGGAGGCCAAGCTGCTCGCGTCGGCCGTCCGCGAGGCGCAAGAGAAACAGGGCGCGGCGCGCCTCAGGCTCGAGGAGAGCCTCGAGGCGGAGCGGCGTGGGCGGGCGCGGCTCGACCAAGCGAGACGACCCGCCGGCGCCCACCACGCTAGCGACGCCTCCTCCTCCCTCGGCTCGCTCTTCCACTTCAGGGCCGGCGGCGCTCAACAACGCAGTGCGCGCCGGAGCCAGCCTAAGTCGGACGCGCCATCGCGAGAGATTGGGCGGACTAGCCGAAGGATCGCCGATAAGGCCGCCACGGCAGAGGCGGCGAGGGTGCAGAAAGAGGCGGCGAAGGCGGCGAAGGCGGCCGCGGCGGCGACGGCGGCGGCGGCGGCGGCGGCGGCGGCGAAGGCACACCGCGCAGCAGCTCGCCCAGGTGCTCCTCCGCTTCTGCAGCAACACCACGCTCACCTTCTTCCTTCGCACTATGCCGCCGTCGGTGACCCAGGACGCCGCGCGCGAGCACGACCGCCTGATGGAGGAGGCGCTCTACACCCTCGTGGGTGGCGCGCGGGTCGGACGCAACAGCCCACGGTGGCGGGTCGCTGTTCAGCAGGCCCGACTCCCGGTCAGGATGGGCGGTATGGGCCTGACCAGTGCCATGGACATCCGTGAGGCAGCGTGGGTCGGCACGTGGGCCCTCGTCACGCGGCCGATACGCGAGCTGCACGAGCCATTCCGCGACCTCGATGTGGCCCTCGCGCCGGGAGAGCGCTTCGACGAGCTTCGGGAGGCTCACAAACGCCTCCGCGCCGTTCGCGACGCGGTCGGCAAGACGTGGCGCGAGTGGGACGGGCGCACGCTATACCAAGACGTCGTCGGGCCCTTCCAGGAGACCAAGGCGGTGCCACGGCGCCGCTACCACCCGCCCAAACTTACGCCGGCGGCGGAGCTGCTGGATCTTTCGGAGTTCTCGTCTACCAGCGAGTTCTTACAGCAGGCGCAGCGGCGGTACACCGTCGGCGTACACCATCGCAACTGGCTCGCCCTCGCCGACGCCTTCGTCAGCGAGGCATCCCGGCAGGGCGGCCGCTACAAGACTGGCAGGTGCAAGAACCACAAGTGCTGGCGCGAGGCGATTCGGTTCGTCGCAGTCAGCCAGGAGGGGGCTGGCGCCTTCCTGAATGCGATCCCCATGCGGGATGATATGAAGATGGAGACGTGGGCGATGCGCATGACAGTTCAGCGCCGCCTCGGCCTCCCGCTCGATGTTGCCTGCCAGGCGGTGGAGGCGGGCAAGAAGGCGCCAAACGGCAAGCCGCACGAAGAACTCGGCGATGCCGCAATGGTCAACCCGCGTGCGAAGCACGCGACACGACACAAATACCTGCTCAAACGACTCGTCAAGACCCTTCGCTCGGCGTGGGGCATGCTCATCGAGATGGAGCCGACTGCACACCTCAGTTACAGTAACCCAAAACAACCTGACGTGGCGGCGGCGAACATCGGCAAAGGGCATGTGCGCCTCGTTGGTCCGAGAGCGATTCTAAGATCAGGTCTCCCACCTCCCCGCTGGAAACGAACATCTAAGTTTCAAATCTCGAATAAATCTCGAAGCACACTTGAATGCTCACTTGGCAGGTAACATATGCGCCACGCGCCTCAACCGCTCCTCTGGTCGCCGCCGGCCTCCGCGGGGGCGGCGATGTCCCAGCGCCACCCATCGGCCAGCCCTCAGATCGATCGATCGGCGCTCAAAGTCGGCTTCAGATCCGAGAACGCTGCTGGCGCCGCCGCCGATCCCAGCGGCGACGCCAGCAGCATCCTCTGCTCTCCAATGCGCCGAGAAGCGACACGGGGGTGCTCGGCCCGCCATGGACGACGAAGGCTCCGCCGGGCGCGCGTCGGCCGGTCCGGTGGCACCCTCTGCGCGCGGCACCTGCCGGCGCCCCGACGACAGCCGTCGCGCCACCGCTGATGGAGGGGCGGTCGGCGCCGCTGCCGCCGCGCCGCCGGTGGGAGGGGCACTGGTGG
>NW_005202368.1:24363-26580 GCF_000372725.1 Emiliania huxleyi CCMP1516 | reverse complement strand
GGAGGGAGGCGGAGGAGGCAGAGGCGGAGGCGGCGGCGGCGGAAGAGGAGGAGGGGGAGAGTGAGGGGGAGGCGGAGGCGGGGGCACCTGTGACGGCCCGCTACGAGAAGGGCGAATACCGGTTCGCGCGGGAGAAGAATTGCGACCTGCGTTTGCTCGACTTCGAGACGTTCGGCGGCTTCGGGGACGGCGTCCGCAGAATTCTTCGGCAGGCGGCGGACCAGCTGAGTAACAAACTTTCGCACGCTCAGCACCTCGATGAGGTCACATGGACCACCAAGAACTGGCACGGGCTGCAGATGCAGCGCTTGTCTGTCGTTCTCCACACCGCCGTGGCGTGGCAGACGGTGAACGAGCTAGCGTGCGGGGACAGCGGCATTGTGCACGGAGCTAAGTGCATTGCCGTTCTTAACGGAGTCGCTTAGGCGGCTCCGGTGGTGTGCCGGTGATAGTACTAGCACGCGCCAGTTCGCACCTGTGTCGAGCCTGTCTGCTGTGAGAGAGAGTTGTTTTGTCTAAATTCTTTGGGTAGTTCGAGCTGCCGATGGCGCCGGCGCACCGGGAGCACAACTGCATCCACGAGCACCTTGGAGAGCCTGTCGAGCCGCGCCGGCGCACGCGCCAGCTCTACGAGGCCGGTGAGGGAGGGCCGCCGCCGGAGAAGAGCGGCCCGGACGAAGGCGATGGCGACGCGAGCGGGATGCAGCCGCTGCGCATCGTGATCAACACGGACGCGCTGCGGTCCGACCCGGGGTACACGTGCTTCCGCGTGGGCGAGTTCGTGAACGGCCAGCCCTGCCGCCAGGAGCAGGTGCTGACTCCCGTCAAGCGCTCGACGCTCGAGGAGTCGCTCATGCCGCGCGCCGCCGCGTTCTTCTCCAAGGCCCTCTCGGTGAAGCGCGTGGTCGGCAATTTAAGGTGCGGACTTGTGCACACGTCGCTGCCTGCGGGAGGGATCTCTCCCACCATCTCGCTGCGAACAGGCTCGGCTCCTTTCGTTGCGGCTTTAGCGGCGGCGTGGCGGTTCCCGCGAGTCGTGCTTCGGCCACCGGCCGCGACGAACGGCGCCGCTTCAGAGCACCGTGTGCTGTGAGCAGGTGCCGCGCGAGTATGCCACCACCGGCGTCGAGGGCGCCGAAGCCTAGACGCTGAAAATCCCTTCTTGTATTCCAAGGAGCGACGAGAGGACACGTACATGGCTGCACTCGACCGTATTCAGCCGTATTCACTGCATTCGTAGCCATCGACGGTGCTACGAATACACGGCACGTGGCCGTATTCCCGCCCTGTTGTTGGCGTGCTCACCATAGGCGCGCCAGCTCACGATGATTACTGATTGTTAATGCTGGTGAACGTGTAATGACTGTTTCACGGTTCTACTAGGCGCCGACATTGTCTTCTTCGTCACTGCGCGGCCAATTGCGGCGCAGACGGGCTCGGACACCATCGCCTTCAGCGGTCACTGCGAGGTGGACCAATTCGGGCGGCCGATTGCGGCGCATTTCAACTGGTCGCCGGTTCATTTGGACGTACCAAACAGCGACTTCGAGTCCACGTACGTGGTCAAAGAGTTGTTAGTTCACAGTAGCGACCAGCCAGTGCCGAGCAGCGACATCGCGTCCACGCACGTGGGCGGGTGGTTGATGAGTTCACTCAAAGGCACTGAATGCGCCACCGACTGCCCGCCCCTCCCGCCGCGGGCGAAGGTACCTCCTCCGCGTGGCGCTGCACGAGATGACCCACGCATTAGTCTTTTCGCCCGGGCTCTTTGACCAGTTCCACCGCCAGCCGGCCACCGCCTTCTTGCCGGCCGTCGGCGCGTGCAGTATAGCGCATGACTCATTGACCGTCCCTTTAATTCTGGAGAGCCAGTCGTGCAGCGCGCCAAGGAGGAGCGACCATGTTGCAGGCGGCGGCCGCACTCGCGCCATCGTGACGCCCCGCGCGCTGCGAGTCGCGAGGAACCACTTCGACTGCCCCAAGCTTGAGGGCGCACCGCTAGAGGACGGCGGAGGCGCGGGCACGGGCGGCGCTCACTGGGAGATGCGACTCTTCCGGGACGAGTACATGACGGGCGCCGCGCCCTAGAAGCGGACGATGAGATCGCCCCCCCCATGCTGGCCCCGAATCGCCCTGGAGGGGAAACGCATTTGGCCGCCGCACGCCGCGGTAGTTTAAAGCAGGGCCTCCTTTTTTTCGCAGCCCGGGGCCTCCACG
>NW_005202368.1:23423-23875 GCF_000372725.1 Emiliania huxleyi CCMP1516 | reverse complement strand
CCTCCTTCTTTTCGCAGCCCGGGGCCTCCACGCAGTGCCCTGAAGACTCGGCGGGAGAATGTGTCCCCCCCCCCCCCCCCCCCCCTTCCCGCCCCCCACCCACCCACCACCACCACCACCACCCCTCCCACCTCGCCGCACTCCTGACGGTAGGCTCCGCGTCGCCGGGCGTGAGGGTCATCTCGGAACTCACCCTGGCGGTCTTTTCCGACTCGGGCTGGTACGCCGTCGACGGCTCCCTCGCCGAGCCGTTCGCTTGGGGCGCGCGCGGCGGCTGCGCGTTTGCGCTCGAGGGGTGCGTGAGCGGCGCCGCACCTCCTTCGCGGCCTCGGGTGATCTCGCGGTGATCTCGGGCGATCTCGCCTCTGCAGGTGCGACTCGGAGGTTGCTTCGTCGGTCTGGCACCGTCCGGGGTACCGCTGCTCGCAGACGCACGAGACGGGCTGCTCGTA
>NW_005202368.1:14226-18928 GCF_000372725.1 Emiliania huxleyi CCMP1516 | reverse complement strand
GTCGAAAAAAGAAAACAGACAACCCAAAGGAGGAGGACAGGGTGGTCCCCACCTGCACGACCACGAGCAGGATTTTGCATGGATGCCAAGTGCGCTATACTTTATTTTTTCTTCCGCCAGATGCGGTTGATTCGGCTGAGGGAAGGCGGGCAAGTGCAGCGCGGACGCCGTTTTTCTTCTTCGCTAGGAGGAGGCCGAGGAGGAGGGGGAGGAGGGGGAGGAGGAGGATGCCCCCAAGGGAAAGCTCCAGCAGCTGGATGGCGATTACCGCTTTGCGCGGGAGCAGGATTGCGATCTACGTTTGTTTGATTTTGAGGCTTTCGGAGGCTTTGGAAAGGAGGTTCGCAGCACCCTGAGGGAGGCGGCGAACCAGCTGAGCAACAAACTTTCGCACGCTCAGCACCTGGACGAGGTCACATGGACCACCAAGAACTGGCACGGGCTGCAGATGCAGCGCTTGTCTGTCGTCCTCCACACCGCCGTGGCGTGGCAGACGGTGAACGAGCTAGCGTGCGGGGAGAGCGGCATTGTGCATGGTGCGGAGTGCATTGCCGTTCTTAACGGAGTCGCTTAGGCGGCTCCGGTGGTGAGCCGGTGTGTGTGCCAGTCCGCGCCAGTCCGCGCCCTTGTCGTGCCAGTGTGCTGTCTCTCTCTCTCTCTCTCTCTCTCAGTGTGCTGTGAGAGAGGCTTGTATTTTAACAAGCCATGTGTGTGTGTATATGAGCGGCGCCAGCACTGTCGTGCCCGCCGAGCTTCGCCAGGGCAACCTGGGCTCGCTGCGCGCCCTCCTCGCCGGGCGGACGCGCGGCCCAGCGCTCACGGCCGAGCTCGACGCGCGCCTCGAGGCCGCAAACCAGCACACGCTGCTGATTATCGCCGCTGAGCGCGGGCAGGCCGACGCGGTGCGGCTGCTGCTCAAGAGCGGCGCGAGTGTGGGGGCGACGACCGGCGACGGCTGCTCCGCACTGATCATGGCGTGCCAGAGGGGCCAGCTCGAGTGCGCCCAGCTGCTTCTCGAGGCCAGCGCGGCGGTCAACCAAGCCAAGACGGATGGCGCCACGCCGCTGTTCATGGCGTGCCAGCAGGGCGAGCTCGAGTGCGTGCGGCTGCTTCTCGGCGCCGATGCTGGTGTCAACCAAGCCCTGAAGGACGGCGCCACGCCGCTGTTCATCGCGTGCCAGAAGGGCCAGCTCGAGTGCGTCCGGCTGCTGCTCGGCGCAAGCGCGGTGGTCGACCAAGCCAAGGAGAGTGGCGCCACGCCGCTGCTCATCGCGTGCCAGCACGGCCAGCTCGAGTGCGCCCGGCTGCTCCTCGAGGCCAGAGCGGCGGTCAACCATACCAAGGCGGACGGCACCACGCCGCTGTTCACGGCGTGCCAGGAGGGCCAGCTCGAGTGCGTCCGGCTGCTGCTCGGCGCAAGCGCGGTGGTCGACCAAGCCAAGGAGAGTGGCGCCACGCCGCTGTTCATGGCGTGCCAGAAGGGCCAGCTAGAGTGCGTGCGGCTGCTTCTAAGCGCAAGCGCGGCGATCAACCAAGCCAAGAACGACGGCGCCACGCCGCTGTACGTCGCGTGCCAGCAGGGCGAGCTCGAGTGCGTGCGGCTGCTCCTCGCTGCCAACGCGGCGGTCAACCAAGTCAGGGACGGCGGCCGCCGCTGTACAAGGCGTGCCATAAGGGCCACCTCGACATCGCACGGCTGCTCCTCGAGGCTAGCGCTGCGGTCGACCAAGCCTCAGGCCGCGGCTGGACGCCCCTGCACGCTGCGTGCCTGGAGGGCCACTCCGCCGTCGTGCTCAGCCTGCTGCGGGCGGGCGCAGACACGGCGGCGCGCACCTCGGGTGGGCATACGGCGCTGCAGCTGGCCAAGGAGAAGGGCCACACCGAGTGCGAGCGCGCCTTTGAGGCGGCGGCGAGGGAGGCGAAGAGAGCGGAGATTGAGGCGAAGGTGGAGAGGGCAGTGGCCGAGAGGGCGGCGGCCGAGAGGGTGGAGGCCGAGAGGGCGGCCGAGGAGGCTGCGGCGGCGCTGCTGGCGGAGGAGGAGTCGGAGAAGTGCGCCGAGGACAAGAAGAAGGCCAAGAAGAGGGGCAAGAAGAAGAAGCAGGGCGGCATGGGTAGCGTTGGGCCGTCGCAAGAGGCCGAGGCGCCGGCGGAAGAGGGGGAAGAGGAGGAGGTGGTGGCGGCGGCGGAGGAGGCGGAGCTTGCGGCGGCGCTTGAGGAGAGGCGCGCGCGCGACAAGCTCAAGGAGGCGCGGAAGCGGGACAGCCAGCGGCTGCGCAAGGCGCATGGCGCGGCGATGGGCGCGCTCAAGTCGCTCAACACCGCGGACAGCCCCTCCGCGCTCCGAGCGGGCATCGCCGCCGCCAGGCCGCACGTGGGAGTGCTGCCTGCCTTGGCCGAGGAGGTGAGCGCGGCGGAGTCGCGGCTGGAAGAGCTGTCTGTCACCGAGCCGGAGGCGGTTGTTGCTCGGCCCGTCGAGATAGCCCTGTCGGACCTCGCCGCGGCTACGGACGGGTTTGCAGAGGGCAAGCTGATTGGCAGCGGCGGCTTCAGCCACGTCTACGAGGCGTCGGCCGACCTCCACCTCTCCCTCGCCGCGCCTCCACAGTTGCGCCACTTGCCGCTCGTCGTCAAGCGGGCAAAGTCGGGCCAGTCGGGCGGCTTGTCGCGGGCAGAGCTCGAGGTGAAGCTGCTCAAGGCGGTGAGCCACCCGCACCCGCTGCCGCTGCTCGGCTACTGCCTCTCGCCCGACGGCGTCTGCCTCCTCTCGCCGCTGATGCGCGGCGGCTCGCTCGAGGCGCGGCTGCGTATCTCGGATCCCGACTGCGCGGCGCAGCTCCGGCGGTTGGGCATGGCGGAGCCGCCGAGGCCGCTGACGTGGCGGCAGCGCGTGCGTGTCGCGTGCGAGGCGACCGAGGCGCTCGTCTACCTCCACTCGAAGGGCATCGTGCACCGCGACGTCAAGCCAGACAACATCCTGCTCGACGAGAAGCTGACCGCCGTGCTCGCCGACACGGGCTTTGCCAAGGACCAGCGCCCGGACGCGTCTGTCCGCTGCCGCTCGACTGCCGCCCTTTACATGACCACGGGCTACCTCTGCCCCTCCATCATCAAGGGGGGCGAGTACTCGAGCAAGACGGACGGCTACGCCGTTGGCATCACCCTCCTCGTCTGCCTCACCAACCGTTCAGAGGTGCAGCTCACCGACCGGTGCGAGGACGAGTTCGAGGAGGACTGGACCGACATCGACGTGACGAGGATCGCAGACGCGGCGGCGGGGTGGCCTGAGACTGCGGCGCGCGCTGTCAAGGACCTCGCCAAGGCGGACGGGAAGAGCCTCTGCCACGACAGCCTGCGCAAGCGGCCCACGCTGCCCGAGGCTCTCGCGACTTTGCAGGCGCTGCTCTCTGGCTCGCAGCGCGGGGCGGGGATGGAGGAGGCTGCGCCGGCACTTGGAGACGAGGCCGCCACCGCCGCCCGCACCACCGGCTACGAGCCTTCGCCGCTCTCGGTGCAGGTGCGCGGCATGCGCACGTCCGGCGACGCGCAGGCGCGCATCCAGGACAACATGATGCTCGCCTTCAAGACGCTGATGCCGCGCCTCGACGCCGTGTACGCCTCGCGCTCCGCGGCGGCGCCCGACGGCTTCGAGGAGCGCATCAACTTTTGGCACCGCGAGTGCGGCCTGCCGACCGAGCTGCGGAGGCAGCTGCACTCGCTGCGCATCTGGGCGAACGCGGCGAGGCACCACGACGCGGCGAGGTGGAGGAGGGACGGGCCGCGCAGCGAGGGGGAGGCTTCGCGGCTCGTGGCCGCGGTGACGGAGGCGATCGGGGCGCTCGAGGGGTGAAAATACGTTACGGTTGACTCTCGCATGCGACACTTTGCGGTAGAGGGGCTCGCGGCCGCACGCCCCTTCTCCCCCTTGAGGTACCCGGGTGGTGTACCTGTGTTAGTGCCAGTGCGCGCCAGTCGCCAGTGAAAGAAAGAAAGAAATCTAAAAAACAGACGACCAAGGGAGGGATGAGGGATGGGGAGCGGACAGTGTGGTGAGACACATATGGGAGGACAGTGCCCAGCGCCATCCGATACCTAAATTTCTCTCTCGCAAAGTCCGCCCCCACGACTCAGATTCCCTCACGCTCAGATTCCTTCACGCTCAGATTCCGTGGCAAGGGGGTGCCGAGGTATGCCACAGGCCGGGATGGAGTGAGATCTTGCGGGGCAGGGCGTGGGCTAGCGCGTGAGGGCGCAGGCAAGTGCCCGAGGGTATGGGGTTGGGCGCCACCCTGGGGCTACCCGTAGCATTGTCGGCTCAGTGATGGGTATCCCAGGGACGCCGGCAAGAAACCCACGGGCAGTCTGCACAAAGTCCGCCAGAATTTGGGTTGCTCCTGGCCGATGTCCTGGCTGTCGCCCTTCAGTGCCAACGCGACGGCACCGGTGCTGCAGGAGTGGCCTGGGTCGCACACCTGCCGCCCGCGCTTCATGGTGGTCGGAGCGCCAAAGTGCGGCTCCACGTCGCTCTTCCGGTACCTCGAGGCGCACCCCGACGTGCAGCAGCCGGCGACCAAGGAGCTGTGCTACTTTTCGCGCTTCAAGCGGTACCTGACGCACTACCGCACCGGCCCTGCCACGTCCTGGCCACACTACCTCGCCGCGCTCGCCGGCGTCGCGCTGCCTCGCGGCCGCGGCCGCGCCGGCA
>NW_005202368.1:3659-12909 GCF_000372725.1 Emiliania huxleyi CCMP1516 | reverse complement strand
GGGGGGCTCCTCACAACTGCAGCAGCCTCTCCACCACCCCCAGCGCATCTGATGATTCCGACACTCCGCCCCCCTGCCCGCCCCTGCCCATGCTGCCCCCCACCCAATGCCAGCCCCGCCCATGCCCATCCCCATTTGCCCCTTCACATCGGCGCGTCGCCTCACAGCTTCGGGTGTTAACTCGATGTCCCTCTCCACTGCGCGGTGGCCTCCAGGGCTCGCACCTCAACCTCTCATAGACCAGCGCGCAGCGCCGCCGGCGGTAGTTTCTTGTCAAGAACAAGGCCTGTGAACAGGTGGCTGGCCTCTCGCGGCACGCCCTTCCGCCCGTGGCCCAACGGCACTCACGCGTGAGCCGCGACCTGGCCGAGATCCCGGTCGAGGTTCAGCCGGGGAGACGATCTGGCCAAGATGTAGCCGAGGCGTGGCGACAGGCGAGTGTGGCCGAGAGAATTATATGGCAGCAGCTGTGAGCGTTGTCAGAGCGGTGTTTCGACACCGATATCGTTCAACGAACGCTATTCAAAATTCGTGTCGCTGTTCACACAGGAAGTGTAAGCGGAGCAGGGCAGCAGCTGACTTGTGACTAGGACGGGTCGGCCCGGAGTAACAGAGTAGCCGTCGTGGTCGCGGCGAGCAGCGCCGGCCACTCCGGCGCCGCGGCGGCAACATGGGAGCATGTCCACCGCCACTTCGCGGTCGCAGCGCTGTTGTCGCCCAAAACGCCTAATGTACCTCTGGCGGGCCAAAGATCGACGCATGTCGATTTCGACGCGCGACGGGCGCATGAAGGCATCACGTCTCCTTTCAGAGTCAAGCGATTACGCGAATCCCACCTGGTGGATTTTGGGGGTGGGGCGCTGTGGCCTGTGCACCTCCTATTCACACCTGCAAGAGGTGTGAACAATAACGATTTCGGCCTTAGCCGTCGGTCAGCCCGAGACCAGCGCAGATGCGCTTCGCACGGCCCGTGCCCGGCCCTACCCCTTTACGGGGTACGGGGATGTGCATATAACAGCTTGCAATGTGTGCGCGTGCGGTCTGTCATCATGCATGACTTAAAACATGCGGAGTGCTATCCGGCGATCCCGGTACATCACATGTGCAGCGATGAGATGGGAAATGTCACACAGCACACGGAAACACGACATGTGCATGCACATGCAAACACACACACACCAACAAACGCATGCCTGTTCGTTCATGACAGAGCAGCTATCGTGCTATCGACTCAACTGCTCGAGAGTCAAAACGGAGTTACTTCTATAGCTACTGAGTTCGGACGTTCTATAGGAGAACTAGCTACACATGGGGTATGAGTCAGCAGTATCGGAAGAGTCGGATTCATAATGGGGCCGGCTAATGTTAGGCGGGGGGAGGTCGGCGGGTGAGCTGAGGCCAGCTTCAGCAGGTTGGTACACGGTGTGTACTATCCCAACACTAGGGTTACCCATTCTGAAAAGTGCGGCTGAAAAGTGCGGCTGGCATGCTGGGCGTGGGGTCCGGGCGTGGTCTGCTCCGTTCCCAGGGTGGGAGGATTGGGTGAGGGAGGGGCGGCTGCTCCTCTGGGAGGAGGACCTGGAGGAGTTGCGGAGCGGTGCTGGAAAGGGAGGGGGCGGGAAGTCCCGCCACGAACGCCGGCGGGGGGCGCGGCGGGAGCGACGGGGGGGGGAGGGGATGGAGTCGGAAGATGATGGGGATGGTCTGTGATCTGAGCAGACCATAGCAGATGCGAGGAGGATAGGCGGGAGGAGGATGGGTAAAAGTAAAAACGTGCTTTAAAAGGAGCTGCAAGTCGCCCGCCGGGATATGATTGGCCAGTGGATGTGCCCTGCCTGCCTCCCCCAGTCACTGCCGTGCGGTTCTCTGATGGGTGACAGAACACCCGGGTCCTCGCTATTTACAACCGCGGACAGCAGAGTAAAGGAGAGAGGAAAGGAGAGAGGAAAGGAGAGAGGAAAGGAGAGAGGAAAGGAGAGAGGAAAGGAGAGAGGAAAGGAGAGAGGAAAGGAGAGAGGGAGAGAAAAGGAGAAAAAATAACCTCGAAGGGATTCGAACCCCTAGCCTTTCGATCAGAAGTCGAACGCGCTGCCGTTGCGCCACGAAGTCATTCGAGTTGTAGGACGTACGAGTTCCAAACTGGCTTTGTAGCTGCCGTGCGGCCGTCCCTCGACGGCGCACAAATGGGCGCGTGCGGTTCCTCGTGCAACGGCAGCGGCCACTCTGAAGAAACGCAGAGACCGAAAGGAAGCTTGGAGGTGGAAGATCCCGTGTTGGCAGCATTGATGAAGTTTGACGTGAACGGCGACGGGCTGACCAAGGAGGAGTTCAAGCAAGCATTGCGCGCATTCAGATTCTCGATGTCTTCCCAAAAGTGTAGAGCAATCCGCGAGAGGACATTCGCAGATTGCGATGCAGATGGTAATGGCAGGCTCAGCGTGAAGGAGCTTGCAAGTGGCATGCCAGTCACGCTTCGCAACAAAATCCAGAAAAAGCTTGACGAAGGGTGGGCCTTCGATCCGTCCAAGTGGGAATAGAAGGACATTCCGCCGCTGGCCCAAAGGCGCGTGGGGGCGTTGGGGGAAGGGAGGACACTACGCAGACTGATCTACTCAGGCGGGGTGGAAATGGGGTGCAAATGGGGCACGTGGCGCTCGGTCACGGCTGCGCGGCTGGATGTGCCCGTATCTCCCGAGATGACAGATGTGTCCGGACCCGTTTCGAGGAATTTTACGCCGATGTCAGATCACGCACCCCGCGCCGTCCGCCCCAAGCCGCGAGCGGCGGGGTGTGGCCCGCTGCGCTTGCGTCGCTTGCACCTTGCAGCGCTCTGGGTGGTACTGGCGGCGCTCCCGAAGAGTGGTGCTCTTTGGACTTTGGGAGAAGACACCCCTCACCCGGAAGAGGTTCCTCCACTTTCCGCTAAACAATTAAGTGGCCATATCCCCCCTACAATTTATTTACAATCAAATGGAACTACGGTAGCCAATGCCACAAAGACATAATCAAGACTCGCACAAGCCACTCGCGAGAGATGCCCGGCTCCCTAAAAACCACCGACCACCCGCCGGCCCGCGCAGCCTCGTCACGCCTCCTCGTGTGCAGTGCCCCGTGCGTTCCGCGCGCGCGCGCGCGCCTACTAACCCTAACCCTAACCCTAACCCTAACCCTAACCCTAACCCTAACCGCGCGCGCGTGTGTGTGCCCCGCCGTCCGTGCTATGACGCGTGTGAGGCTGATTGGCGGGCCGTTCCGTTGAAGATGAGCGCGCGCGTCACAGCGCATGTATCCCATCTCCTTGCGGTGGCTCCTGTATGAGTCCCCATATGACCATGTGATTTCTTGGCCTTCCTTGACTCCCCTCTCTGCAAACAGGACCATCACCTGCGCAGCTGCCTTGCCTAATTGTACCTCCTCGTAGCGTACGAAGTGCGTCGCCCTCGTGCCTCGTTTCGGCTCATTCGATGCTGCAGGCCAGTCGAAGTTACACCGCGACGCTGTCAAAGTCGTCCCCGCTCTCGTCGTCACTTCCATCCAGCTGCGTCCCCCCTGCTGCCGTGTGTCGTGATAGTTCGTCTGGTACTGTCTCTGGTGGCTGCGCCGTTCCTGTCCGGAAGATCTCCCCAGTGTAGATGCTACACACCTCAAATTTCTCTAGCCTCCTCGTCGCCAGTAGGCCGAGTTCCCCTTCCGCTATGCTAGAGGGGCCTACCTTCGCCCCTTCCACCGTGCCGCCCGTCGTTAGCATGGCCGTCGTTACTTTCGCCGCCGCCTCTGCTGCTTGTCGGCGGAGCGCCTCGCGCCTTCCCTCGTCTCCATGCTCCTGGTCTTGTTCTTTTTGTTTTCCTGCGCTTCCTGTCGCTGGTCCGGCGACGTATTTTGCCGTCTGCCTTCGCTTCCTGGCGGGCCGCGTTTCCTTCCCCTCGTCCCGTCTGTTTTCTCCTGCGTGGTCGCCCTCGCGTGCGCCGCTCGCCGTCTGTTCTCCTCTCTGCTCGCCGTCCTCGTCCCCTCGCTGTCGTCGCTTCCCTCCGGCGCTCGCCGCATCGTCGTTCCTATCACCGCGTTTCCTGCGCTGGCCTTCGCCTTCGAGCTCGCAGTGGGTCGTTTTGAGTGTCATCCCCATCGCTCTCGTCGTTCTGCCTCTCCCCGCTTCGAGGCGTCTCTCTGCCTCTTCCCTTTCCTTCTCCTCGGCATCACGTTGTCGATGTCGCCTCCGTCGCCAGCAAATACACGCATTCGCCGCCCACTCCATTTCTCGTATCCTCTCCTTCCTTTCCTTCTGTCCCTCTCTCAGGCGTTCTGTTTCCGCGGCTACTCGTTCCTTCCTCTCCGCCTCGAGTCCCTTCCTCTTCCCTTCCCGTACTTTGATTATTGATGCCGCCGTCTGCTGCAGTGCCTTGAGTGAAGTCACCACCCGTGTGTCATACTCCCTCATGATGTCTTCTGGCGGGTCCTGGTCCATCACACTCGGCTCGGGTAGTCGTCCAGCTAGCAGTTGCTCCATCGCCTCCCATTCCTCGTCGCTCTCCCTTCTTCCTGCGCACCTCTTCGTCGCCCCAGCAATGGGGCGCGTAGAGTGGTGCTCTTTGGACTTTGGGAGAAGACACCCCTCACCCGGAAGAGGTTCCTCCACTTTCCGCTAAACAATTAAGTGGCCATATCCCCCCTACAATTTATTTACAATCAAATGGAACTACGGTAGCCAATGCCACAAAGACATAATCAAGACTCGCACAAGCCACTCGCGAGAGATGCCCGGCTCCCTAAAAACCACCGACCACCCGCCGGCCCGCGCAGCCTCGCCAGTGTGCGAGGAAGCGCAGCCACAAAACAGAAAGGGATGGGGGGGGAAGCGCGCGTAGGCCGGCTTGCGGGAGCGCTCGACCCACCGCGACCGGGACGGCGATGCCGGCGCGGCGGATGCTGCGGCGGCGGGGCGCGGGGAGCGAGCCGCGACACTGAGCCACGACAGAAGAACAGGAGACAGACACAGGGCATGGGGCAGGGGAGGGGGGAGGGGGGGGCGGGGGGGAGAAGCCGCCCGCGCGCGGTCTCACGAGACAACACACTGCTCCTTTTGCTGCTGCTGCTGCTGCCCATACCCGCCTCCGCCTCCTCCCTCCGGCGGCGGCCTGGCCCCTGCGCGAAGGCTCGGCTGCGGCTCGACCACGTCGATGATCTTCCGCGCCTACAGGAACGTAGAGGAAACGGGGTCCGGGACAGGTCCAGGACCGGTCCGGGACCAGTCCGGGAAAGGTCCAGGACCGGTCCGGGAAAGTTTCTCCTACCTACTGCTACTCTTGCGCGCCTCGCCGGTGCGGGTCAGGTACTTGTCAGCGCTCGTGGTGGCAGAGTGCGACGCGACGCCGCCTAGTACCATACCTTCAGAGTACCGAATCCAGTATGGGTTCAGTCCCGTGGTGGTGTGGTAGGTGGCCGCGCCTTGCAGGAGGTCCGAGAGGGGCACGGAGCCTAGAGGGCGGAAACACAAGCCTGACTGCCGTCACTGTCTGTCCGCTCTCGACGGTCGTCTTGGGCCCGGGGTTGGAACACGAGAGTGTGTATTCCGCTTCTATTGCACGGAGCCGCTCGCGCCCGCGCCCGCGTCGCGCGTCGCTCCAGCGGCGGCGGCGCCGCCCCCGAACTCGAACTTCCCGGTGATCATTCGGTCGGACGAGAGGGCGAAGCGCGTGTAGATTCGCAGCCAGTACCGGTACATGCCGTAGATGAACATGAGCAGGGCGAGCGTCATCGCGAGCGCGACGGGCCACGAGAACTCGAGCCACGCAAAGAGCAGCGCCGAGATGTGAAACATGACAAGGCCCGCGGTGAAGAAGAGGAAGGTGAGCCGGTACTCAAGCATCAGCCCGTCCACGGCGCGGTGCATCGACCCGTCCGGCCCGCGCAGCGCGAGCCCGGGGCCGAGCATTGAGCAGAGGGTCGAGTTGAGCACCGCGATGAGCTCAAAGCCCATCGCGGCGGTGGTGACGCAGAGGTAGAGCGTCTTCAGCCAGTCGCTCTGGTCGGTGGGGATGTCCACCTGGATGATGCCGTTGTACGCAAAGCCGGACAGCAGCGCCGCCTGCCCGCGACGGAGCGCGCGCCAGGGGGGGCGGGCGGCTGTCAGGAGCGGCGGGCGGCGGCGCGGCAGCACCCGGAGTCTCGCCCTCCCCTCCCGGAGCTGTGTGGCTGGAGCGGGAGTCGCGCTGGGATGGCTCCGTCCCCATCCGCGCCCGCCGCTCGCTCTTCCTCGCCGCTGCCCCGCCGCGGGCCGCGCGCCTGCGTGCCGATGGCGATGCAATTTTGCGTGTAGAACTGGAGCTCCTTCTCGCGGATCTTGAGGAGGGAGACCTGGAGGTTGGTCTCCAGGGCGCGCTTGTCCGCGTAGAGCATTTACGCCAAGAGCGTGCCAAAGGGAGGCAGGGACCTGTGGAGCCGGCGCTGCACGCCGAGAAGCGGGCGCGGTGAGGGCTTCCCCGGACTGTGAATTCATAGACCAGGCAAAGATAGGACGTATTTTCTTGTCAACTAGCTGAGGGGCTCGCTAGATCTAAACGCTCGCCGAGCTCCATACTGTGCAACACCAAAGGGGCGCGGAGAGCGCAGTGCACTGCGGACCCTGCGGTGAGGCTGAGAGAGATTTTTATTAAGGTGGCAGTCCGGGTTTTGCGAGACGGGTGTCGTCCCGCAAGATGGCATCACGCTCGCACCTGCCGACCGCCGCCACGGCGGCGAGACGCCTTCTCCGCCACCGCGGCGCCGGCCACAGGCCAGCGCTAGGCAGCTGCCGGTCACACTGGGCCGGATTTGCCGGTAACCGTCGCCGCACACTCCTACGTCCACGCCACTGTGACGTCTGGCGACGAGGCGCCGGCCGCCAAGCTTCATCGCCAAAGTGGTCGCTCGCTGGTCCTCTCGGCTCGGACACGCGTCGGCCCAGCTCACACGAGCTCCAGACAGCCACCAGTCGCCACGCGCAAAGCGTACGGGTCGCCGGCTCCCTGTTGTGCTCTCACGCTGGCCGGCGTAAAACTGTACTGGCAGTTGTCATGCCGTACCCGTCGCGTTTCGAAAGGGAGCCCTCAATCGATGCGTCTACACGCACCGTGCCACCGCTCTCCACAACTGCTACCATGGACATCAAGCTCCTCGACTCGATCTGCGGCTACGACGGCGCTCTAGCTGCTGGCTCTCGCGGGTGTCTGGCGACCCGCTCAGGCTTGCGAAACGGCCGGCCGCGGCGACGTGTTTCGAGCTCGCTGGCCTTCTCCGCGCGGCTGGGCCCGCCCCTAGTCGGGGCCGACCCGCCCAGTCACTGGGCAGCGCGTGCGCCGTCATCCTGGACGACGGTGTGCTGGTGCATCCGGGAGGCTCCGCGGGGCTGCTCTAGCAGCCTCGGGAGGGTCGAAAATCGAAGCCGGAGCGGCGGACCACGGAAGCTCCACGGACGGTGAGGCGGGCTGTGGTTGGCCCCCCCTGACCGGGTGAGGGAGTGGCGCCCCGGGAGTGCCGCTCCGGCGACGTCTGTGGCCTCCACGGTACCGTGACCGCGGTGCTCGCTCTCGCGGCCGTCTCACGACCCGCTCGAGACGAAAACCGGAGCGGACGGTGCGACGAACCGCGAGTGGGGTGGTCTTCTCCGCGCGGCTGGGCCCGCCCCTAGTCGGGGCCGACCCGCCCAGTCACTGGGCAGCGCGTGCGCCGGCGTTCTGGACGACGGTGTGCTGGTGCATCCGGGAGGCTCCGCGGGGCTGCTCTAGCAGCCTCGGGAGGGTCGAAAATCGAAGCCGGAGCGGCGGACCACGGAAGCTCCACGGACGGTGAGGCGGGCTGTGGTTGGCCCCCCCTGACCGGGTGAGGGAGTGGCGCCCCGGGAGTGCCGCTCCGGCGACGTCTGTGGCCTCCACGGTACCGTGACCGCGCCGGCCTCGCTCGGGAGGCTCTTTCGGAGCCGTCGGCCTCCGAAACCGTCGCGTTGCTGCGCCTGGACGGCTTCGATGCTCGCCAAACCCGTCGGCACCGTTTTCAGACTGTGTTCAGCGAACCCTTAACCAACAAGAAATCACGACTCTCACAGTGATTTGGGCTCGGCAGCTTGTTAGCCCTCAGCCGAAGCTGGGGCCGGTCCCGTAGCCGAGAGAGCCCGCGCCGATGAGTTCGACGCGGTCGGGGGGGCCTGCGGAGAGGCCAGCGAGTTGGCGATCGCTGTACTTCATTGGCGCCCTCAAAGTGGGGCTGGCTGACAAGCCAGAGGTCGATACTCTGGACGACCCATAGGATGCCACGAATGCCTGAAGGAGAGGGAGGCGAGGCCAGAGGCAGGCTCAGCTGCTCTCGGGTGATCCCGCTTTGGAGGCTGAAGGACCTCGAGTGAAGGACCCGATGGTCCTGTCACATTCGCGTTCCGAGTCGTGGGGGTAGAAGAATTGGAGTAGAAATCGAGTCAGCACTTCCTTGTAGAGCTCCCCCGGACTGTGAATCATACAGGCTGTTTTCGGCATAAATTTCCTTCGTTTTGACGCGCGCTCACGCCTCTGCGCACCGCGCCTCGGCACCGGCTTTGCTGCCACCGTGTCGAGGACGCCCAGCCCTCGCATGGTTGAAGGTCCCATCAACTCATTCCATCGCCAAGTTGCTCGGCGGCCGCGCAATGCGGAGACCACCGAAAGCACCGCAGATGAGCCGTAAAACATGCCTGCACCTAGCTGCAGACGTGCCCACATTCTCCTCGGTGTCGTATCTGAGGCGGATTGACCTGGATTTTGACTCCACCGCCGCCACGGTGCATGGAAACCACCCTGGCGGCGCCCGTGGACGTCGAACGCTCATGCGCCGAGTCTTCTGTAGCCACAGCAGCAGCTACGGCGGCGCAGACTGGCGGCAGCCTGCACGGCAGTAGTCCAGTATGACTGTGGTGCGGTGCGGCGGTCGACAGCCGGCGGCATCAAATGCGGAGTGATCGCGGGCAATGCGGACTCCACCGTGACGCCACAGAGCCGCGGTGCGAGCCATGTGGCTCTATACACCGTCGCAAAACTGTCGCAGGACGAGCGGCGCCAGCTGGTAGCTGGGGCCGCAGGGCGGTCAGGCCAACACCGTATGCTAGTCGGAGTGGATTGTCTAGAGGTGTAAAGGTCGGTAGAGTGTCCGTTTGTGGCCTCCGGACGGGCTCTGGTCGGGAGCCCGCCGGGCCGGCTGAGGCTGTGTGTCCGTCCACTATGGACCCAGTGGTGGCTTAGAAGTGCTCTCT
>NW_005202368.1:0-3559 GCF_000372725.1 Emiliania huxleyi CCMP1516 | reverse complement strand
GGAAGGTACCACAGTGGCACCACGAGGGACCGTTTAACCCTAATAGGCCGGGATAGTGTCGCTGTTTTCGAAAGGCGCTGACGGCCCGGCGCGTTGGCTCTCAGAGGGCCCCAGGTGAGTGCAATCCAGGATCAGGAGAGAGAGAGATTTTTAGTGTTTGTTGGATCAGGTGGCGGGCGGGGCGGCTGTCAGGACGCCAGCGGAGGCGGCGGTCGAGCGGGCGGGCGTGAGGACCGGGCGAGGCGGCGGGCGGCGGGCGAGGCGCCAGGCGGGACGGCTGCTGGCGCAAGTGCGCATGGGGGAGACGGCGGCGCGGGTGGCGAGCGCACGCGCAGATGGGGGGATCGGGAGGGGGGCGGAGTCGATTGCGGCTTTGGGGAGGGTCCGGCGGGGAGGGCGGGGTGGGTCGGGACGGGGTGGGGCTTTGGGGAGGGGTCCGGGGTGGGGTGGGGTGGGGCGGGTGTCGGAGGAGGGGATTTCGGACGCCGGCTCTTGTGGCGCGCACGATGGCTTCTTTTCCTCGCACAACACTGGTGTACCTGTGTTAGTGCCAGTGCGAGCCAGTCCCGTGCCCAGTCCTGTGCCCAGTGTTGTATGTATGTATGTAGTAAGGTGAAGAACAGCCAGGCTCGGACTGGACACCAACGCGGTATGGGTGGACGCAAGACAGATGATGACGACACGCACGAGCGACACACAGACACAAACAAGCTCACAAGACACACAGCCAGCGGGCTGCCACACATCCTGAGTGGGCGTACACATCACTCAGGCCACGTCCCCCCTGTCGTGCGAGGGAGTTTTGTTGTAAAATTCTTTTCCTCGACGGGCATGCGAGGGTGTGGAGTGCCGGCAAGGACGGGTGCATGGTTGACAGCCAGCGGAGACGCGATGCATCGGACAGCAATTTTCCTATGCCTGCTCGCCACTGCGGGCGGAGTACATCCGAAGAGCAACCGGTACACGGCGGACGAGAGCGTGCTAGTCCGGCCGGGCAATCTGTCGCCGGCGGCGGAGCGGGCGTCGAGCAGCGTCGTGGCAGTCTCCGATCAAGTGGTGGCAGCGGCTGAGCGAGGCGACGAGGCGGAGGTGCTGGCGTGGCTCGGCGGCGGCGGGCGGGCCGATGCGACGTACGAGAGAGGAGAGGTGAGCGGCATCACGCTGCTGTTCGGCGCCGCCATGTACGGCCACGAGCGGGTGGTCGACCTGCTGCTGCAGCACGGGGCGGAGATCAACCTGCAAACCAGCGACGGCAGCACCGCGCTGATGAGCGCCGTCAGCAACGGCCACGAGCGGGTGGTCGAGCTGCTGCTGCAGCGAGGCGCGGAGATCAACCTGCAGAACAGCGACGGCAGCACCGCGCTGATGTACGCCGCCCGCAGCGGTCACGAGCGGGTGGTCGAGGTGCTGCTGCAGCACGGGGCGGAGATTAACCTGCAGGGCAGCAAGGTCACTGCGCTGATGGCCGCCGCCAACAAAGGCCACGAGCGGGTGGTCGAGCTGCTGCTGCAGCGAGGCGCGGAGATCGACAAGCAGAGCAGCGACGGCGACAGCGCGCTGCTGTACGCCGCCCGCAGCGGCCACGAGCGGGTGGTTGACCTGCTACTGCAGCGCGGCGCGGAGATCAACCTGCAGACCAGCGACAGCTTCACCGCGCTGATGCTCGCCGCCGCCCACGGCAAGGAGCGGTTGGTCGAGGTGCTGCTTCGGCACGGCGCAGAGGTCGACTTGCAGACCAGCGACAGCTACACCGCGCTGATGTGCGCCGCCGGCCAAGGCCACGAGCGGGTGGCCGAGCTGCTGCTGCGGCACGGCGCTGAGGTCGACTTGCAGCACAGCGCCGGTACCACCGCGCTGATGGACGCCGCCAGCCACGGCCACGAGCGGGTGGTCGACCTGCTGCTGCAGCGAGGAGCAGGGAGTAACCTGCAGAGCAGCAACGGCGACACCGCGCTGATGCGCGCCGCCATCAACGGCCACGAGCGGGTGGTCGAGCTGCTGCTGCAGCACGGCGCTGAGGTCGACCTGCAGAACAGCGACGGCTTCACCGCGCTGAAGCTCGCTGCTAAGTACGGCCACGAGCGGGTGGTCGAGGTGCTGCTACGGCGCGGGTGGTTGCCAATGGCATTCTACTGGACGATTATGCTTATTACTGCTGGCCTGACCCTGGTATACCTGACGATTACGGCCCTGGTGGTTTACGCCTGCAGCTTTCTATGGCGGTTGTTCTCCGAGCACGGTCGGAGGGGGCGCCCGCACTGGCTGCGTCGAACGGCGCGAGAGCGCGCCATGGCCTTGCTGTTTTCCGACATGACCGCGCTCTCCGGTTGGTGCTTCCGCGCTCACTTGTTGTTTGCTTTCCTCCCCTGTGTGGTCTGGGGGTGGGCCAATACCTTGCTTCGGACTTTGGTGGGCGTTGTTCGGCCCTTGGATGCGAGAGCAGCGGAACCGGCGCGAGGCCAGCGAGGGCGGCAACGAAGGCGTGGGGGGGGTGCGGAGGCAGACGCTGAGGCGGAGGCGGCGCGAGAGTGCGCCCGGCTCGAGGAGAGGGCGAGGCAGGAGCAGCGAGAGGCGCGGCGAGCGGAGGCGGAGGCGGCCAAAGAGGCCAAGGATGCGAGGCGGCGAGAGGCGGAGCGCCGGGCGGCGGCGAAGGCGGCGGCGGCGGCCGAGGCCAACCGGCAGATGGCCAAGGCGCGCGATGCTGCGGAGAACCCTCCTGCGCCGGTGGAGCTGGGCGCCGAAGAGGTGTGTGAGTTGAGACAGGAGCCGTTGCCTCGCTGTTCCTCCCCAGCCACGGTTGCCGGCACGCCTCTGTAGGTGCTCAGTGCGCTCGAAGCGGCGGTGGAGGTTGGGCGCGGCGGCTTCGGCGTCGTCTATGCGGTTGAGCTGCCTTCGCTGCCGGGCTGGGGCCGCGTCGCCGTCAAGCGAGCCCTCTCAGGGGTGGATGCGAGGGAGGTGATGGCCGAGGTGTCCAACTTGCGGAGGTGCGCGCACCGGGACGTATTGCCGCTACTCGGCTACTGCGGCGCGCCACGTGCGGCTTGCATCGTGACGGCGCTCATGCGAGGCGGCTCGCTCGATGACCACCTCCTGCTCTCGCCCGACGCGCGGGCGCGGCTGCAGAAGCTCGGCTTCAAGGGCACTCCGGGCCTGTCGTGGTCGCAACGACTCTCGGCGCTCTGCGACGCAGCGAGGGCGCTGGTGCACCTCCACTCGAACAGCATTCTCCACCGCGACGTGAAGACGGCCAACATCCTGCTCGACGGCGCGCTGCTGCCGCTGCATACGGCGGGGGGCGATAGGCGCGTCTACCCCGAGATCACCCGAGATTGCCCTAGGTTGCTCCAGATCGCTCGAGAGCTCCACTGATTAGGCGCGTCTACCGCGCCTTCCTCTCCGATGTCGGTCTCGCCAAGGAGCGGGCGGGCGGCTCGATGACCATGGCGACCAATGCTACCAGCGCCTTCTACTCGACCGGCTTCGCGGACCCGAACTTCCTCGACTCGAACCAGCACTCGGCCAAGACGGACACGTACGGGCTCGCATCTCGCTGCTGATG
>NW_005202369.1:0-1128 GCF_000372725.1 Emiliania huxleyi CCMP1516 | reverse complement strand
TCATATTGTTTTTCAGCTCTCTGCACGTGTATTGGGGGCACACATGATCGGTGCCATGATCGGAGTGGAGTCAGAAGGGTGTGGTTCTTGGAACGAGGAGAGTAGCTCGACAAACTGCGAGAGAGATTTTCCTCTTCGTTTTGTAAACTGGAGGACCCGGGATACGCTGCGAGGAGAGCGGAGCTACGCCAAAAGGTGAGAGAAGCCGCGAGAGCAAGGTCCCGGCAGGCGTCGGCGTCGTCGCAGAACGAGGCCGACCGACCGGCCGAGGAAGGAAGGAGAATGATAGGCGGAGGATGACGGGGCAGGAGAGAGGACGAGAAGAGAGATACGAAGAGCCAGACGCAAGGGGGTGGGCGAAGTGTGAAAAATAATAGTTAGAGCAGTCACTCCATGAGAGAAAAAGAAAGAAAGAAAACGGATAAAAAAAGGGAGGTTCGCGACGGCCTTCGGTGGTTTCTTCCGGTGTGCGCCGGCCTTGTCGTGTATAGCAGCACACCAGCACCGACAGCGCCGAAAGAAAGAGAGGTCGAATGCACCACCTGCTCCTCCTGGCCGCACTCACCCCGCCCGCGCGCCCACCGGGCGACGCGTTCGTCCTCCTCGGCGCGACGGCGGAGGCCAGCCTCGTCGAGATGCTCGGCGAGACTGTCGGCCGCCGCCGCGAGCTCCGCCGCTCGCCGGACGAGGAGCGGCTGTCGCTCGCGCTCGCCCGGGCGCGCCGCCAGCACCGGGCGGCTTCGGCGCGCGTCGCCGCGCTGGACACGCGCGGCCACCACACTCGCCGCGCGCTCGAAGGCAGCAGCGGCTCTGAGCTCGCGAGGCGCAAGAAGGAGCGCCTCGCCGCCGCCGACCGGATCGCGCGGCTGGTGGGCGCGCTGCGGCGAGCGCGCGACGCGACGGCCGCGCAGGCGCTGGTGCTGGGCGGCGGCGCACACGGCACGGTGATGCTTGTTCTCCCCCTCTTTCTCCGGCAGCGAGTCCACCTCCTCCGCCCAGCGGCTCTTTGCCCTTCGGCGGCCCGCCTCTTGTCAACGGGCTCCCCGCATGAGCATGCCCCCATCGCAACGATCCCCCTCGTTCCTTGCCCACACGATCGTGCTAACAACCGACTTGCCCCAGCTTCTT
>NW_005202370.1:0-1128 GCF_000372725.1 Emiliania huxleyi CCMP1516 | reverse complement strand
CGTTAAGAGCTGAACAGTGTTGCTAGTGTTAACAGTAACAACAGAACAACAGTGGGGCTCCCCAACAACAGTAGCTAACGTTAGGCCGGCTGAACAACAATACCAAAGAGCTACCTAGGGAGCGCGAACAACACTTGCGCCTGCCCCAGCCACTAGCAGATACGGGAAGGAGAGGCACGAGGAGGGCGGCGACCTCGACCGACTATGGAGGACCCGTCGCCAGACGACGCAGGGCAGAAGACGGTGAGGCGGAGCAGACGCGCAGGGCGAGACGAGGGAGGGAGCAGGACTTTGCGGAGATCAGCAGGAGGATGTACGAAGAGATTAGGAGCAGCAGGGACCCGAGGGACCATGTGGAAGACGGCTAGTGCTAGTCCCCCACCGGGAGGACGACCCCGGCTAGTCGCCGACCACACCCACAAAGAACCCTGCACAAAGATCGCAAGGGCGGGGGCCTGTTCCTTTTTACCCATCTCACAGTAGAGAGGTGTCCGTTTTATTTATTTATTTATTATAGCAGATACGGCTCTAGCAGATACAGCCCACAGGCCACAGCTCAAAATTTGCTTCGGCTCGCTGCGCTCGCGTGGCTCCGGCGGACGGAACGCCGCCACATCGTACCCGCTCAGAGACCCGAGATGATCTCCGATGGCTCCCGGTAACCCTCTACGAGGGGCGGGCGTGGAGCAAGTGGGTCCGACCTTGCACGAGAGCACGACGGTGGTACGAGAAACCACAACCTAGAGGGAGACCGGTCGGGTACGGGGCGAGGCTGTCTGAAGTGATCTGGGTGGCTATGAGTCTTTGTGTGTGTAATACGTCTCCGAGTTGCTATGAGTCTTTGTGTGTGTAATACGTCTACAAGCTGCTATGCTGCAGTCTTCGACCATCTGAGCCCCCGGTCGCGTGCCGAGTCGGTGGAGCCCATCGGCGGCAGCGCGCCCTGGATCTTCCCGAGCCACGACGGCCAGCGCAGCCCGCGCGAGGCGGCGGCCTCCTTGAGCAGCGTTCGCTTCTCGGTGTACATGTTGGTGCCCTTGGCCTTGTGCGCCTTCCAGCCGCCGGCCGTGCCGCCCGCGGCCACGTCCTCGCGCGCGAGATCGATCGCCGCCGCCTCCTCTGCGCTCA
>NW_005202371.1:0-1128 GCF_000372725.1 Emiliania huxleyi CCMP1516 | reverse complement strand
CTTTGACGCCGACGTGACTCACCCGTGCAGATCACATCAGGACACGGTCTCGACGCGCTCGGTACGACGCCTGCGACCCGTCTCGGGTCAGGTGGCACGACGCTCATCGCGCCTACCAGCGCTGCCGTACAGGTTGCCACGACGAGGTCGAGCACGCTTCTATACGCTCGCCGAGCCTTCCTTTCCATCCCATTAGGCAGCCTGGGAACGGTGGCGGTCAGAGGCAATACGAGGGGTGGTGGAACCACATGTCACGGCTACTGCCGGCTCGACCCCACGATAGCCTCCGAAGGCTGACTTTGCGGCACCATCATCGGACGATGTCGACGAGTTGGGTCGCTCTCGCGGTAGCCAGATGACCTCTCTTTCTAGGAGCATCGGCCATGGCCGCAGGGAGCGCGGGGGAGGGCGCTGGAAGCAACACGGAGCTCCGTTGGAGACGTTTTCAAGATTAGCGTGTCAGAGTGAAATGGCACTAGCCTCAGATCTCAGTATGCAATTATTGCGACATGCGCGAGTGTCCCAGTACCTCACTTTCCTGCTTCCTCTCTGCCGCCATAAATAAACAAACGAAAACGCACACCTCTACTGTGAGATGGGTAAAAAGGAACAGGTCCCCGCCGCCCGTGGCCGTGCGCCGCACCCGATCTTTGTGCAGGCCGTGGCCCGTGTGCTCCGTGCACGTGTGCGCACCTGCAGCCAGACGCGAGACGGTCCTCTAGACTCTTCGCTTCACCGAATTCGAAACGAAAAGAAAGAGGCGGCGTGGTCACACTGAGACACTGACACACAGGCTGTTCACAACACCGGCAGTACAGTGCGAGGCGTGGCGATAGAAATCGGGGCCTCGGCATTCAGCAGCCGATTTCTGTTTCGGCGAGGGAAATCGGGCAAGCCAGCAGCCGACTTCTATAAGCGCGATTTCTGCCAAAATTTTCTTCGGCGCTGCGCGCCGTTCACTATAGTCCCTATTATACGTACGAGTACACACTAAAAGGTTGCGCCTGATACGAATTCAATCTCCCCTCTTTGAACCCACTAAAGGTAGCGGCGGGTCGCACAAATATTCTCTCGTCATGCGCTTGCGTCCGCACCCACGGCCCACGCTGCAAGCATTCATTTATTTCG
>NW_005202372.1:0-1128 GCF_000372725.1 Emiliania huxleyi CCMP1516 | reverse complement strand
CAGCCGATGGAGCCGACGAGGCGAGTAGACACGAGTTGACCTTTCTGCCCCCCCCCCCGGGGGGGGGGGGCACAAGCCCTCCCCACCACTGCTACTCTGTACTGCATGCAATTCAGCAGTGGTCGCAAGCGTACAAAGGGCAGGGAGGCACAGCCTCGCGCGCTGTCGAATGCTCCCCCGGCCCAAACAGAGGCATCACAATCATATGCTCTGGCCAGCGTCTGGTGGGTCGGCATTGCGCAACACACGCCGCAATCAGCCTGAGAGCAGATGATGGGGTGGGCGCGGGTGGACGAGGGTGGAGCCGAGTTGGGTGGGAGAGGGAGCACGCACGTGCAGCGGTGCCCAGGGTGGGTTGATGGCACCGCCTGCGGTCGCCCGGGCGACGACGGATTGCGCAGGTATGTTTTTCATGTCCTTCTCCGCCGCCGCTTGGCTGCAGCAGCCATGACGCCGCCTGCCTTTGCGAGGGGGGCGTCTGGACGCGCTTGGCGATTGACGCCGGCCCGCCAGTGCGCCTCGTGCGCGTCCACCTCCGTCGAGGTCGACGCGTCGAGATCGGAGCGCATCACCGAGACGCCAGAGCCCGCCTTCGCCGACATGATTCCCGCCTGAGAGCTCGGTGGAGTGTGCCGTCGCCCCGAAACGGAAAACCGGACACGGGGAAATATAAGGTAAGATACGTGGGCGCGCTGGGTTCGGGCTTTTACCGGGTAGCGGGATAGCGGCCGTACTAGAGTGTAGCGCGAGTGTCTTGTGACATTGTGAGCTTGTGTATGTCTGTGTCGCTCACGCGTGTCGTCATCATCTGTCTCGCGTCCACCCATACCGCGTTGGTGTCCAGTCCGAGCCTGACTGTTCTTCACCTACCTACCTACCTAGCGCGCAATTAGGTAGGTACCCCCTAGTCTCCCCAATTTTCGCCATTGTTCGTCATTTATCGCTTCGCTGCGCCCGGCAGCCTCCGGGGATAGATAGGTAGGTAGGTAGGGCGTCTTGGCGCGAGTCAGTGGGCACAGAGGAAAACTATCTGGCTAGGAACCGGAACCCTGATCGGACTTGGCGGGTATGGTAAGGTGTTCGAAAGGAGGACCATACACCTGGTGAGCCACATTGTGCGAAGCTATC
>NW_005202373.1:0-1129 GCF_000372725.1 Emiliania huxleyi CCMP1516 | reverse complement strand
CGGTGTGGCCCTTCTCTTTGGCGATCTGCAGCGCCGTGTGGCCGTCCGCAGTGCGCAGCGCCATGTCTGCGCCCGCCCGCAGCAACTGGAGCACGACGGCAGGATGGCCGTGGTAGGCGGCGCTCGCGAGCGCAGTGTAGCCGTTGCCGTCCTGCAGGTCGATCTCTGCCCCGTGCCGCAGAAGCAAGTCGACCACGCGCTCGTGGCCCGTGACGGCGGCGAATATCAGCGCAGTGCAGCCGTCTCTGGCTTGAAGATTGATCTCCGCGCCGTGCTGCAGAAGCGTCTCGACCACCTGCACGTGGCCTTGGTCGGCGGCGGCAATCAGCGCCGCATCGCCGTTGCTACTTTGTGCGTTCGCCTCCGCGCCGCCCTTCAGCAGAACCTCGACCAGCTGCTTGTGACCGTTGGCGGCGGCGATCAGCAGGAGCGTAAAGCCACTCACACCGCCACGCACGCACGTCGCATCAACCCGCCCGTCCCCGGCGAGCCACGTCTGCACCACGCCCGCCTTGCCGTCCTCCGCCGCTGTCTCGATCTTTTTCGGCAGCGCGAGCGGCGCAGCCTCTGGCGCCGTCGAAGCGCGGCCGCGCCGGGAGGCGGCTGAGCCAGCCTTCCTTCGGCCAGGCATGGGAGCGCTCGTCGGTAAAGAGAGAGCCCGCGCCAGGCATGGGGGGCGCTTGGCTGTTGCGGTGGAAAAAGAAATGAACGTCATGTCGGACGTCATACAACCAGCTCCCGGCATCCTAGGGGAGAATGCGATCCGTTATCGTGAAAAAAAATGGGCGCGATGAGACGAGAGCGGGAGACGGGAGCTCGACTACGCTCTAGGGCGATAGCCGCTCGAGACGCGAGGAGAGGAGAGGGTTCGAGCGACTGAAGCCCTAGCTGAGTATCACGGCAAGCTCGACTGCGAACCTTGTCTGTTTTGCGTCTCTATTTTCCTTCTGATATCCCCTCACGGAAAGAAATAAAGCAGCACAGACGCCTTGGGAGTCGTTTTTCGAGGCGGGCAAGCATGGAAAAGTCTTTCTTTATGGGGGCCGGGCCTCGATCAATCCGGTGGCCGGCCCCTCCGCCCCTTTGGTAAGGGGAAACCTTTTGAGGTCGCCCCTTGAATGTGGCAATA
>NW_005202374.1:0-1129 GCF_000372725.1 Emiliania huxleyi CCMP1516 | reverse complement strand
GCTCTACTGCGCAGCCCAAGCGCGGGGTGTGCGTACCGTGAGGACGTGTTGCGTGTGCGGCTGCGGGGTTGTGGTGTGCAGAGAGAGGTGCTCAGAACTCAGTGCCTTAGCCGTGTGTGTGCCCCATCGTCATCTACCTCCATGTCCTCAACCCTGGTTCAGAGAGGAGAGACTGCCGAGAGAGTTGGTTCAGAGCGGTCTGTGCGCCATCAGACTTCTTGTGCCAGTTATTATTATGATGTGCTGTGAGAGAGGCTTGTATTTAGGACACGAATTTTATCGTACAATGGAGAAGTTTACTTCGTAAGGTACCCACTCCCAACATTATTCCGCGACCCCCAACCTAGCTGCCCGGGCCTCCCACCTCACAAAGATTTGGCAAGAGCCACAAAGATTTGGCCGTCCACAAATGAGTGGCCAGGCCTCGTCCTCGACCGCAGCCGCGCCCGGCGCTCCACATCCACGGCCGCAAGGCAGGGCGCCGAAGGAGCACACGTGGGATGGAAGCTACGGGGAGAGCGGTGCCTGGCTGCACAACGTCACCGGGCTGCCCTGGGCCAAGGGCGGGCGATCAGCAGCCTCGATGGCTCAGCAGCGCGAGCGCAAGCGCGAGGACAAGCGCGACAGGAGCGGCAGGCCGGAGACGTCCGGCGCGCAGAAGCGCAAGAAGGGCGCGGTGGAGGCGGAGCGGCGCGACAGGAACCGGCGGCTGAACGTCATCAACCAGTACCGCACAGCGGCTCGCAAGAAGAAGAAGATCCCACTCGACTCGAGCCAGGTGGCGCGCACTAGGGAGGAGAAGCGGCTTCTGGGCGACAATTTCGTGCACGAGGGCCAACGCGTGCGCGTGATCGAGGGGCTGCACGCTGGCTGCTGCGGCGTCGTGCTCGAGCGAGCCGTGCTGTGGGAGTGCGGCAGGGCGGTCACGGCCGTCGTTGAGCCGGAGCATCACCATGATGTGCTGCTGGACGAGGATGAAGATGAGGCCGGGCCGCGCCGCATTTCGCCTTACCAGGTGGAGCCGTGGCCTCGCGTCGGGCAGCAGGTCGGGCTTGATCTCAGCTTGATCTCAGCTTGATCTCAGCTTGATCTCGGCTGGACCCTGGCTGGATCTCGGATCTCGGCGGGA
>NW_005202375.1:0-1129 GCF_000372725.1 Emiliania huxleyi CCMP1516 | reverse complement strand
GGCACGCTCACCTCTTCGTAGCCGGGCCGTTCCATGCCGCCGCCCTCGCTCTGCCACAGCGCCTCGTAGCCGTCGCGCGTGAGCGTGTAGAGGGCGCCCTCGCACACCTCGCCCGGGCTGGGCTCGATCGAAGCCATCGAAGGCTCGAGGGGCGGAAACATGCGCATATTGAACGCCAGCCGGTGGTCGGGCACTACCCCGGCGGTGCATGAGATCACGCCCGTCTCGCCTCGCTTATCCATCTTTGAGCGCAGCAGGTTTGAGCCAAACGCAAAGTACCGCACGACGCCGCCACTCGAGACCCCTTCGGGAAGTGCTCGCGGGCTGGCGCTGAGGCCGAGCCCGGACAGCTGCAGCGGGAGCATATGCAAGCCGCAAACCAGGCTCTCCAAGCACTCCGCCCGACACTTTTTTCTTTTTTTTTCCTTCCGGTGACAGTTCTTCACCTTCCTGTTGGTCGGACTGTGTTTCCCCTTTCGCCTTCCTATCAATCAATCAATACATACATCACACTCGTCTGACTAAGCGACAAGAGAAAAGAAATTTCTCGCAAAGAACCAAGTACAGTGGGTTGCGGGCATTAAGAAAACGTAGTATTAAGAAACCACGCCGAGCGATTTCCGCAAAAATCTAAGAAACCACGGCGCGCCGCAGACGCGGCCCCGAGAAAAGGCCAGAAACGAGTGTGTGATTCACTGTGTGTGAACGGGAGCCCCAGCTCAAAAATTTCTCTTCGCCTGCGGCGCGCGCACTTGTCACTTTCCAAGTCTGCGGTGTTCTGAGTGGAGTGGATGGAGGCGTGTGTGCGTCTTCCCCCGTCATCCAGAGAGCCGACTCAGCGGCAGACTCTGGCATCGCCCTCGCGGACCGGCAGCTTACAGCTTACACTGTGTGCTCTAAGTGGCTGAAAAAACAATCAATTGTTTTTTGAGCCCCTACGCCCTCGGGACGCGCACCGCGCTACTGCTCCCGGGCCAGGGGTGTAAGGGAACACACTAGGGCACACCAGGGCCGGTCTAGCCAGCCCTATCCCGCCCACAGCCTTCGAAAACGCACAAAAATCGCACCGCCGGAGCCGCGGCGAATCGCCGCTGGAGGCCGCGTGTCGCGCCACCGACGGCCGCACGTC
>NW_005202376.1:0-12614 GCF_000372725.1 Emiliania huxleyi CCMP1516 | reverse complement strand
ATTAGTGATAGGCTAGCAGAGGGTTCGGGTCCCCTGGGGGTAGGGGAGGGTGGGTTCGCAAGAAGTCGTGGGGGTGCAGGCACTCCCCCGTACACGCACTCTCCCACCGGGGCACTCGCAGCGAGCCGTGAGACGCTCACTGCTGAACTGGCAGAGAGGAGTGGAGTGGTGGAGCTGTGAGACGCTCACTGCCGAACTGGCAGAGAGGAGTGGAGTGGTAGCCGCCGACTGCTACGAGCGGGCGGAGAAAGGCTGGCCGAGCTTGGCCGAGGTGGACGCACCCCTTGAGCTCGGCATCGAGGGCGGCGGCGAGGCGGCGCAGCGCCTCCTCCTCCAGCGCTAGCCTGGCAGACAGCCCCGGCCGCCGCCCGGCACGGCTAGATGCCCCAACGCTGCTCGAAGCCCCGGCGGCGGCGGCTCGGAAAGCGTCGAGCGCGGCCGCCAGCGGCGGATAGCTGTAGCGCTTCGGCCCAATCCGGAGCAGCGCGTTGGCAGGGGGCTGGTAGATGAGGGAGTCGCCTCGTGGTGCAGGGAGCGGCAGCGGCCGCACGTCGTTGCTGCTGCGGTCCGGCTCGAAGTTGGCGACGAGGGCGAAGCCGTACGAGTTTAGCAGCTGCGCGTTGCCCTTGGCGCCATACGTCTCGTGCACCGCCGAACGCGCCCGCAGAGGCAGCCGCGAGCGCATCTCGAACGTGCCGCAGATAGGGGGAGATCTGGGGAGATCTGGGGAGATCACTACTAGGTCACGCATGGCATCAGAAGTTTATCTCTGGGCCCCGAAAGGCATCTCTAGCAGCGTCGTTACGCATGCGCCCTCCCTATCCTGGGCGCATGCGCCTCACGTCTCGCCAGAGCATAAGCCCTTGGTGTGCGACGAGACGAGTTTTTCGCCATCGCAGCGAGCAGCAAGCCGCCCGCCGCAACAGCCGGAGGCATCGCCGCGGCACCGGCTGCGCCGCGGTCCCGCACCCGTCGACGCAGCTCCCCCCGCGGAGACCGCGCGTAGCGACGCCTTGTCGATCGAGATGAGCGCGCTTGAAGCTCGCCCACCTACTGCCCCTGAGAGTTGGTTACTGAGTGGGATCAGCTCCCCCCCCTTGGGTTCACTGCCGCCACGACCTCACACCCAACATCACAGGCGGGATCAGAGAGAGACTCCGCACCGGACACCGCCCGGGCACAGACCCCCTACCCGTCGGATCACACAGGGCCCCTCGGAGCGACCCACACACACGATCACGCATCGGCAGATTGAGCGCCTGAGTCAGGCAGACAGCACAGGCAAGGAGAGGAGGAGAGGAGGAGAGGAGGAGAGGAGAGAGAGAGGAGAGAGAGAGAGAGAGGAGAGAGAGAGAGAGAGGAGAGAGGATAGAGGGTGAGGGTGTGTGCACACGTGTGGAGCAGGGAGGGTGTCTGTCTTGTCTTGCAAGTGCAGATCAGATCCGTTAGCGGGAGACAATACCACTTTTGTTGATCTGAGAGAGAGAGAGAGAGAGAGAGAGAGAGAAATCAGTGAGTTTAAAGGCACGCCGCAAAAATGCGAGCTGACGAGTCCTCGACAGCGTGTCTTCGACAGGTCCAGTGCCGCTAATGAGGTATCTGCTTCTGTTGACGCTCGCCGCAGCCTCGCCCTCGCCTCCGCCGCCGTCGACATCGCCCTCCCCTCCGCCGCCGGCGGCCTCGCCCTCGGAGCCGCCACCGTCTGCCTCGCCATCACCTCCGCTGGGAGGGGGAGCGTGCAACGCTACCGCGCAGTGCGGTTCCTCCCATTACTGCAGTTTCCTGCAGAGCATGTCATGCGACGACCTCGTAGCCCAGACTCTGCTACTATCATGTCCGCAGTGCGACGGATGCTGCGTGGAGGCACCGCCTTCCCCGCCGCTGACGCCACCGCCGCCGTCGGCCTCGCCCTCGTCTCCGCCTCCATCCCCGCCTTCTGCGCCTCCCCTCTCCGAGCAGCTCGGCTGCACCTTTGACTTGGACAAATGCTTCTGGACCGACACCGCGCCGGCCGGGTACCGTTGGACCCGCACGAGCGGCGGCACGCCATCGTCATACACAGGCCCGAGCGGCGACCACACCACCGGCTCGGGCTCCTACCTCTACACCGAGGCCTCTAGCCACTACAACAAGCTGCACCGGCTCGAGAGCCCGCTCTTCTCGCTCCAGCAGGACGCCACCCTCTCCTTCTTCTACCACATGCACGGCTCGGACATGGGCACCCTCTCCGTCGAGGCGCACGTGGATGGCAGCGGATGGTCGACGCTCTGGAGCAGGAGCGGCAACAAGGGCTTTGCCTGGCTCGACGCGTCGGTCGTCCTGCCCGCCTCCACGACACAGGTGCGTTTCAACGGCAGGACCGGATGGGACTACGCGTCGGACATGGCGCTGGATGACGTCTCCTTCTCGCAGTTTGCGCCGCCGTCGTCGCCACCTACCGCGCCCCCTCCGCCCCCTCCGCTGCCGTTGCCGCCCTCTCCCGCATCTCCGCCCCAGCTTCCTCCGTCTCCGCCCGCCCCGCCGCCCCTCTACAACATCGTTGATTCAGGCCTCTGCCCGCACGCCATCTCCTCCGAGCAAGACTGCGAGCAGGCGGCGGTGGAGCTCGGGCTGCAGCACCGCCGGGGAGAGAGGCTGTCGTCGCACCCTGGGGGCTGCCTCAAACATTCATACAACAGCTTTTACTACGGCTACTACTATGACTACGTCTTCTACAATGAGGAAGGCTACCACAGTCCGTCCGCTCCGCCTCCGCAGTGCAGCTCCACATACAGCTGCGTCTGCGGCCCCGCCTCGCCGAGAGCGCCGCCGCCGAGCCCGCCGCTGCCTCCGCCGTCGAGCCCGCCGCTGCCTCCGTACGGGCCGGCGACTCGGCACGTCATCACCGTGAGCGCCGGAGAGTTCGGAACCGAGCATAGCTGGAATCTTCTCTGCCGCGAGCAGCAGGTGCTGGAGATGGCGCGGGGCGGCTCGAGTGGGGAGCGCACCTTCTTCGTGGACGTGTCTCCAGGCGTGCCCTGTGTGCTCCAGATGTACGACGACGGCTGCGACGGCTGGGACGGCATGACGTGGAGCGGGCTCGGGCAGGAGGGCCTCACCTTGCATCAGGAAGAGTGCGAAATCCAGTGTTACCTGCAGATGAAGCCGGAGCCGGTCTGCTCCAAGAGCGTCCCCTTTCTCGCGGCCCCCTCCCCCCCGTCCCTGCCATCGACTCCGCCGCATGCGCCTCCGCCGCCGCCGGCCATCCCACCGTCGCCCCCCGATCTGCGTTTGCAGCCAAGCTGCGTCCCGGCCGGCTCGCCCAGCGCCGTCGTTGTCGAGGTTGCTGCTCCCCCGTTCCTTGCACTCCCGGGTAGCAGAGACGGAGAGATGGGGAGTGTACATCCGTGCCCCAGTGCCCCTCCTGCCGCACATCACTGGGTGCTAACGCCTCGCTCACCTCTCCGTGCAGGGCACTTTCGTCGGCGTGAACGAGTGGCTCGTACTGATGCCCGCGGGGAGCAAGGACTGCGACGGCGCGACGCAGGCGCGCAGCACGCAGGGCGGCCAGATGAGCGCGAACGGTTCGGTGCCTGTCTGGCTGCCAGCGGCGGGGACATACAAGGTGTGCCACTCCTCACAGCAGAGTCCGGACGACGACGGCGACTTTGTGGTCGTGTCCCATGTCTTGCAGAAGGCCTGCCTACCTCCCAACGCCCCACCGGCCCCGCCGACGTCGGACGAGCCCATTCCCGTGGAGCCGCGGTCGACGACTGCCACCGTTGCCTACACCGTTGCCGCCACCGTGCGTCGCCCGTACACTGTTGAAAGCCTCGCACAGGCTCGCGCTCGTCCGCAACCCCAGCCCCATGTACAGGTGGGCGTCTGCGCGGCGGCCGTCTTTGTCGCCCTCGCCGCGCGCCACGTTTGCCGGAAGACCCAGTCCGCCAATAGCCCGCCAGAGCTGAGCGACGCCGGGGCGTTGGCGCGAGAAATCTCCGAGGCACTCCAGCCGGGCAACCAGCAGCCCCGGGGGCGGATCCGCGTGGAGATCTCGCCGATGGTGCGAGCCGGCGGCGGCGTCGAGTTTGCGGCGACGGCTCCCGTGAAGCCCGGCATCACGCAAGACTCGGCCTCAGCGGCATCGCTGTCGGGCAGCCGCGTCGCGCGCGCCCCGCTGCTTGCGTGCTCCACCAGCGCCCCGCCCCAGCCGCCGCCTCCGCGCGCGAGCGGGCCGAAGCCGACCACGGCGAGGGTGAAGCCGACGCGCTCGTCTTCGGACCTCGGAGCCGAGGTGCGCGTGCGCACGCTAGGATCGTCATCGTCCCTCCGGTCTCTCCGAACACTTGCGTATTCGCCCTCGCCCCCAGGCGTGCGGCGTCAAGAACGACCACGTCGTCGTGAAGGAGGAGGCCACCACCAAGGAGGCCGCCGCCAAGTCCGCCGCCGCCCCCGAGGTGTCCGCCGCCGTGGAGGCAGTCGCCGAGGAGGCGCCCGTCGCGGATGGTTGGTTGGAGACGGAGGTGTAGAAGTGGTGTGCCACTGTCGCCGAGGAGGCTGCCAAGGAGGTCGAGAAGCCGGCCAAGACCGTTTCCAACACGCCCGACCCAGCGGTGGGGGTGGGGAGGTGCCCCTAGCGGCTTGACGGAGCGGCGCGTGGGGGGGGCTGCCGGAGGGTGAGTGGGGGTGGGTGGGGGTGGGGTGGGCCGGGGGTCTGAGCAGCACTGGGTACACGCTTTCGCCACTGGTGCGCGTGATGCGGGCGGTCGGAGGAGAGAGGGCGCCTGCCGTCCTGATAGTAAACGACATGGCCTTACCTACTCTTGTGCGGGTTAGCTGTTATGGGGAATTTGTTTACACCAACCCGCAACTCCCCAGCCCACTCCACCACGCACCAGTGACCAGACCACCCGCCCCATCGTCCCTCGTCCGCGACAATTACTTACGAACCGTGCCTCAGACCGCGCCCCCCGCGCCCCCCACGTCTCGACCTTCTTGGGCAGCAGCTGGTTCGATAGGCCTGCGTGGCTGCTTTGGCGGCTACACTCGCTTCAGCGTCGAGCTCGCGGCCGCGGCGTCAAGCATGGCCTTCCAGACGGCAGTCCTGGACCCGGCGCCGAACGGCCGCTGCGCAAGACGCCTCGACCGCTGTGTGGATCGCTGCCTCAAATCGATCGCCGTGCAGGTCGATGCGGACATCGCGCCGCGCGACGCCCCCGCCGGGGAGCAGGAGCTGCGGACGCTCGAGCTGGGCGACGGAGGCACCAACGACGCCTACGCGATCCTGCCGCTCGTCCAGCAGCAGGTGGAGAACATCATCGCCGTCGTCAGCCCGGACCCGGCCAACAGCTTTGTGCCCAAGAGTCAAAAGGAGATGGTCGTGCCGAAGTTTCGGAGCGGCAGGAACTGCGGCAAGACCAGCGGCATCACCCGCTACGCCGACATCTACAACTACGCCAAACACGGGACAGAGCCGCCCGGGCCGGAGCACGAGCTCGATCGCTGGATTCTCGCCTTTGGCCCGCCGTTCGCGAGCTTGTTCGGCTGGATGAGCATCGATCCGTCCTCGTCGGTCAAGGCCGCGTCGCTCCCGCTGAACACCGTCTTCGGGGTGCGCGAACGCCCCCCGCAGCCCTGTGCCCCGCTCTAGCACAGTTGGCCCGGACCTGACCTTTGCTTGACCTGGCCTCTTTACGCAGGACGGCCGCTGCCGGCGCGCGAGCTCAAGCACCACTGACGCCCTGTTTCGCGAGGGGAAGCCCCTCATCTACACACACTCAAACACCTCGAGGTGGCGCGATAGACCGCCACTATCCCTGCTGCGGCGCCCTCCCAGGCCCCAGCCTCCGGCCGACCCGAGCCCCGCGAATCCCCCCCTAACCTCCCCTCAGGTGCTCGCCAACCCGTTTTGGGGCACCAAGGCCTACCCGAAGACTCACTGCTGCAACCTCACGGTCATCTGCTACTACCTGCCCGCGCCGTTCGCCGACCTCGTCTCCAACTCGGACAACGCCGTGAAGCTCGACCCGAGGCTTTGGCAAGGAGGTTCGCAGCACCCTGAGGGAGGCGGCGAACCAGCTGAGCAATAAACTTTCGCACGCTCAGCACCTGGACGAGGTCACATGGACCACCAAGAACTGGCACGGGCTGCAGATGCAGCGCTTGTCTGTCGTCCTCCACACCGCCGTGGCGTGGCAGACGGTGAACGAGCTAGCGTGCGGGGAGAGCGGCATTGTGCATGGTGCGGAGTGCATTGCCGTTCTTAACGGAGTCGCTTAGGCGGCTCCGGTGGTGAGCCTGTGTGTGTGCCAGTCCGCGCCAGTCTGCGCCCTTGTCGTGCCAGTGTGCTGTGAGAGAGGCTTGTTCTTAAGAATTCTTTCTCTGTCGACTATAATGCGACTAACGCCCTCGGGACAGCCTCTCCTCACCAGTGCCGGCGGCGCGCCGGCCGCGGGATCAGCGAGCCCGTCGTCCTCCTGTGCCGACAGCTCGGCGCTGCTCTCGCTGCTCCCGCTGCGCGGCGGCATGTCCGTCGCCGAGGGGTGGGGCGTCCTGTTTGCGGCGACTCTGTTCGAGCTGGTGAGCACCTACTTCATGCACGCTGCCCAGGGCTTTAGCCGCCCCCTCCAGGCGGCGCTCGCGTGCGTCTTTTACGCCGCCTCCTTCCTTGGCTTCAACTTCTCTCTGCGAGCGCTCGAGATCTCGATCGCGTATGCGGTCTGGTCGGCGGCCGTGATGGCCGTCCTCTCCTTTGTCGGCATGGCGTTCCTCGGCGAGTCCGTCTCCTCCCTCAAGGTGACTGGCATCGCGCTCATCGTTGTCGGCACAACCTTCCTCAACCTCGCCACGACGGGATGACCGCCCATTGCTGCGGGCTGCGCGCGTGCCGGCGTGCACAAGAGCGTGGCCAGGGCGCGGGAAACCCGATTAAACGCGTCACGCGCGGAGCATGTGCATGCAAACACAGTGTTAGGGACGGGGGGAAGAGTGATCTTCTCGCATGCCCGATTCGTCGAGGCGCAGACTTGCCGACGAGCGGCGAGCGCGCGGCGGGCCCCCGCCGGCGCGCCGCGTTCGTTTACTTCATACTTGTTTACCCCTTGCCCCTTGATCTTTGAGAGTCGGCCTTGCGAATCTTTTTAACCGACCACACGCATCTCTGGTCTCGTTGGGCTGTTTGGGGTCTGATACTGTAGAAATAGCTGTGGACTCTCAGTCAGCTGTAGGTCCCCCACTGCTCTCTCCGAGGCTCCACGCTGAAGGGCTCGATCGAGCCGTGCCGGCCGTCGGCGGTGTGCCAGCGGTTGTCGCGGTCGTTGACGTGCACGCCGCGCTCGCCCAAGTGGGCGCGGATCGAGTCGCCCTCCTCGAACCGGCGCGCCTGGGGCCGTGTCTCGGACATGTCATGGACGTGTCCCGGACGCGCGGTGCGCGCTCCACGAACCGGCGCGCCTCGCGCAGCTCCCGCCGCCGATCGAGCAGCTGGCGGAGGAGGGAGAGGTCGATTGAGCTCGACGTGCCCGCGGCCAGCGCCCAGCCGGGCGGGCTCCGCTGCCGGATCGCCGCCCGCCCCTCGCCCACCCTCGCGTCCGCAGCGCGCCACGCAGCCTTGTCGTGCGCCTCTGCCTCGCGCAGCGTCTCAAACATCTCGGCCACCTGGTCGCCGTGGCCGAGCGGGCAGCCGGACGTGTAGGAGCACGGCCACGTCGGCGCCGCCTGCTCGCTCCGGAAGCGGCGCGGCCGCTGACTCGACGGCAGAGGGAAGCCGAGCAGCGTCGCGCCCAGCTTGCGGTACGCGGCCGCCCGCGTCGACAGCTTGTGCTTCTGCGCGAGCGTGCACGCGAGCGAGTCGCGGAGCAGGTACCGGACGAGCTTGGATCCGCCAAACTCCTCGAGCATGCGCGAGTAGTACCCGACCACGTCGGCCGGCTCCAGGTTCATCAGCCGCGAGACGGCGCGACCGTAGCCGATCGGGCCTTCCGCGCCGGGCGGCCGGTAGGCGGTGAAGCCGCCGCAGCGCAGGCAGCAGAGCGCCTTGTGGACGAGCGGGCCGACCCGGTGGAGCGGAGGCTCGCCGGCCATGGAGAATTCTTAAGATACAAGCCTCTCTCACAGCACACTGGCACGACAAGGGCGCAGACTGGCGCGGACTGGCACACACACAGGCTCACCACCGGAGCCGCCTAAGCGACTCCGTTAAGAACGGCAATGCACTCCGCACCATGCACAATGCCGCTCTCCCCGCACGCTAGCTCGTTCACCGTCTGCCACGCCACGGCGGTGTGGAGGACGACAGACAAGCGCTGCATCTGCAGCCCGTGCCCGTTCTTGGTGGTCCATGTGACCTCGTCCAGGTGCTGAGCGTGCGAAAGTTTGTTGCTCAGCTGGTTCGCCGCCTCCCTCAGGGTGCTGCGAACCTCCTTTCCAAAGCCTCCGAAAGCCTCAAAATCAAACAAACGTAGATCGCAATCCTGCTGCCGCGCAAAGGGGTAATCGCCAGGCTGCTCCTTGCGCTTTCCCTTGGGGGCATCCTCCTCCTCCCCCTCCTCCCCCTCCTCCTCGGCCTCCTCCTCCTCCCCCGCCACCGCCGCTGCCGTCGCTTCCGACGGAGACCACTTGCCGCGCCCTTTGACCAACTTGAGCAGCCCGGTCTCCGTGTTGCCAAAGCGCACATAGGCCCCCTTCCAGCCGAGCCGAATTTCACCCTCTCCATCCTTGCCCTTGCTGTTGCTCGCGAGCGAACTCGTAAGCTTCAGATCGGCAACAAGGCGCCTGTGCCCCCTGCCGATGTTTGCCGCCGCCACGTCAAAATGGTGGCCGCCTGGATCGTATAGCTCTCCACCAAGTGCCTGACGTCCGGGTACAGCTTCTCCACGCGCTTGCCGAACCCTTTGTGCACGCCGCCATTTTTGAAGTCGCACGCAAGGTTGGACGGAAGCTTCGAGGTGGTGCTGCCGTAGTCGCACAGGTCTGGCGCGTCGAAGTTGAGGCGTATGATATCGGGCGTGATGTATGCATCCGGCTCCCACCAGTAGAAGAGCAGGGATTGCGACTTGTTGTACGTCTTGAGCACCTGTTCGAGCGACCAGCCGATGTAGACGATTCCGAGCGGCAGCGACGAGCAGCGGATCATCTTCTCGACGAGCGTCTTGTCGTACACGTCGTTGACTTTGAGGACGGCGCGGCACTCCTGATCGTGGCATATCCGGTTGGGCATCTCCTGGCACGGATCGTGCTCCAGCGTGGGATCGCACAGCGACTGCGCCTCTGCCATCGTCGGCAGCTTCGGCACGAGCGTGGTGTTGGCGTACGAGTACATTCGGCCGTCCGTGAGGAGCTCGTGCTCGTGGCCAGTGCCGGGGCGCATGAAGAGACCGGAGCGCCCGTGATCGAATGTATTGCCCGCATGCACGATGTACTTCGCGTTCGCCCCCCTTCGGTTCGCGCTCGTGTGGAACCGGTCGTACTCTTCGGCCGAAGACGTCGCCCACAGCTCCATGTCCAGGTCGGCTTGGCCGTTGGCGATGAGCTCGTACGAGCCGAACGTGGCCGGCCACTGCTTGACGACGACATCGTGGCCGAGCACCTCCCTGATCAGGGTGCGCGTGATCGCCGTGCTCAGCTGGTGCGTGGGCCACTGCTTTTCCAGGATCACGAGCGACTGTCCGCCGACGTCGGCGGCTGCAGAGAGCCGAATGGATCTCATGAGCCTCTGCAGGAGCGACTGCTGAAACGGCGCGTCCAGGCAATTCTTGTGCCTGCGCCCCGCGCCGTGGCAGACCGCCGCCGCCAGGAGGGCGGCCACGATGACCGGCGGCACCCGCGGACGCATCGAAGACCGCGGAGACTACGACGAAAATTCGGCGCGTAGCGACGGCGGCTGCACAAAAACACAAAAATGAATGCAGCTGAACGGGAAGAGAGAGCGAGAGGAGAGCCGAGCCTACGGGCAGTACGTCGGCGGCGTGAGCGTCGAGACGAGGCCGCCGGCGCGCTCTCTCGCGTCCTCGGCGCTCGGACTGGAGCCGGGCGGCGATTGGCGAGCAAGCGAGAGCGGGTCGCTCTCTTGCCAGAAGAGAGGGAGGGCGGTCGCGCGCGGGACAAGGGTGGGGAATGGGCAGCAGCGGACGCGTCTCGCGGCTTCCTCGATGGCAGCGGCTGTACCTGCGAGCGGGAGTAGGCAGGCGGTGCGAGGCTGAGGGGGGTACAGAGCTGCTCGCGCGGCGAGAGAGGGCGCATCGCGTGGTGGGGGTGGTGAGGTGAGGCGGCGGGTTCCGTGAGCAATAGGCGTCGCGGGGGTCTGGCGTGCAGCTCGCGGCGGCATAGTCGGGCGCAATGCGGCGCGGCAAGCGCGAGCGGACGAGGAAAGTGCATGGTATGCCTCGTGTGGATGTCAGGCAAAGGCCGTCGGGGGAACGTGGGGTGCTATTTTCAATCAAAAATTTTCAAAAAGAGCGCCTTCAGCGCTACTCTATCGAGGTCTCGCGGAGGGGCAATTTTTCGTTTTTCACCGACGTGGTTCCATCAATCATGCCTGGTTTAGCCCAGGCTTGATGTCTGTTCTGCATAGCGAGCGGACGAGCTTAGTGGAGGGCTTCCTTGGGATAGAGGCCGTCAGCGGAATGTGGGGTACATTGGGGGACATGGGGTACAGTTTTCCAAAAAAAAAAGAACGAGCGAGACTTAGCCGAGAACGAGCGAGATCTAGCCGAGCTCGACAAGCACCTGGCGGTGGTGCTTCGAGCGTGGTCCGTTCCTAGACCCTTCCATCCTGGACCGTTCCTGGAGCCCTCCTGGTCCGTTCCTAGACCCTTCCTGCACCGTTCCTGGAGCCGTCCCGGTCCGTTTCTTAGACGTGTCCTGGACGATCCCTCCCCTGCAGGCGCCTCGCCGCCACCTTCAGTGTGTCGCCTCCGACCTGCTGCTGCTGCTGCGGCAGCACCGGAGGGAGGCGAGGCTGGCGCTGCCGCTCCTCCGCACGGCGCCAGCGGCCCGGTCGAAGGGGGCGAGGGCGGTGTGTGGACGGCGTCTCTTCACGCGCCGGCTCGCTGTGAACAGACGGAGCACCTGCTCGAGGCGCGCGTCTTCGAGGCGCTCCTCGGCGAGCCCCTCCCGACCGATGGCGAGGGCGAGGGCGAGGGCGAGGGCGGGCGGCGGGGGCGGGGGCGGGGCGCTTTTGCAGAGCCGCGCAGTGAGCGACCCCCCCAGGGCGTGTGTGCACGCGAGATGGGGGCGCTGCGCGCTTTGCGCTCGGCATTCAGGGTGCCCCCCCCCCCCCCCCACCCCACCCCACCCTGCGCACCTCCTCTCCCCCGCCTGCGCGCCTCCGCCACCACCCCCTCCCTCGGCCTCGCTTCCGACCCCAGGGCCTTAAAGCCGTAGGCGGCCCGCCCCATGAAATCTAGCCGTGTGTGCTGGCGTCCAGGTCCCAGCGGGTTTTCACGTAACAAGTACACACGCCTTCTCCCTATTATTAAAAATCGGACTCTCAACGCAAAAACTCTCTCACACACACACCTCATCCACCGATTGAACCCCCCTCCCGCACTCTTACCTCAAGGGTGAGAAGGCACACGCCCCGGCCACCCACGCCGCGGCCCTCCCGCGCTGAATAAATAATGTGGACGGAGGCGCTCCGCAAACACAAGGCCTGCAGCGCCGCCGCTTCCCCGGCGGCAAGCCGGGTCAGGAGGGGGCCGGGCCCACTGCTGTACTCGCCAGCCGGCTCCTCGACGGCGTAGACCATCGTCTGGGAGCGGGCGGCGGCGCCGCCGCCGCAGCCGGCCTGGCTGCCGCCGCGGCCCGCAGCTGCTGCGGCATATCTCGCGGTTGGAGCTCCTGCGGCGCGTTGCGCGCCTGCGACGCGCTCGCGCTTCCCAGCCTGCGTGGTGGACACGCCGACATGAGGGCGGGAGGGCGGTCTTGTGCGTGCGTACTTTTAGCTGACTGGGAGGGAGTCTTGTGCAGTGTGTTCAGAGCACCGCGTGAGTACGAGGGGGGCGGATACAATGAATGCCGCGAGATACGGCCGAAGGCAGCGGAGTCCGTGTCCTCCCGAGCGCTGGTTGGGATACAACGCGTCTTCCGCGCCCCTGCCCGCCACAGGAGCGGTAGAGGCGCGCCGAGAGACGGGGAGAGACGGGGAGAGACGGGGAGATACGGGGAGATATTCCGCGTCTAGGCTTCGCTAACCCGCCCGAGGAGCGGTAGAGGCGGAGCCGGCGCGGCGGTGACGGCGTGCCCCTGAGGAGCAGAAAGTCCGGTCCCCACATCTCCCCACGTCTCCCCGCATCTCCCCACATCTCCCCATATCTCCCCGCATCTCCCCACGTCTCCCCGCATCTCCCCGCATCTCTCCCCACATCTCCCCGCATCTCGCCACATCTCGCCACATCTCCCCACATCTCCCCACATCTCCCCACATCTCCCCACATCTCCCCACATCTCCCCACATCTCCCCGCATCTCTCCCGCATCTCCCCGCATCTCTCCCCACATCTCCCCGCATCTCCTCACATCTCCCACAGATCTCCCCACAGATCTCCCCACATCTCCCCACATCTGCCCACATCTCCTCACATCTCCTTGCATCTCCTCCGCATCTCCCCGCATCTCCCCGCATCTCTCCCCACATCT
>NW_005202377.1:0-1129 GCF_000372725.1 Emiliania huxleyi CCMP1516 | reverse complement strand
ATCCGGTAGGCGCCGTCTCTCCAAAACAGGCCCGCGGTGAGGTAGAGCTCGACCAGAAAGAAGAGCCTGCGAGGAGCGGCGGCTGTCGGAGCGATAGGCAGGCACCAGCGGCGGGCGCGAGAGCGCGGGCTGGCGGCGAGGCGACTCGAGCGTGTCCGGCAGTGTCGGCTGCGCGTAGATGTGCGTCTATCTCACGCGCCACGAGTCGGGATAGTCGATTCGCCGCTCGTGGCCGGGCACCGCCCAGGGGTGGAGTATCCAGACCACCTCGGTGACGGAGGCGGCGAGAAGCGAAAAGTAGTACACGCCGCACGAGCGCGAGTATAGTAGTCGCGTCGCGATCGTCTGCAAATACTCATCACTCGTCACATTGTGCACGTCACCCTTGAGCAGCGGCAGCTCTTCGACGATCTGGTCGCACGGGAGTCTCATCCTGCGATGCGCACTGCGTCCGCAAAGCACGAGCAAATTCCTTTCGCCGACCTGCGCGCCGAGCAGACGGCGCCGCTTTCGGGGATTCTACGTCTTGTTGTAAGATTCTACGTCTTCAAGAAAAAGAATTGTGCCGCACCATGGCACTAAGAAAAGAAATCAGCACACGGCAGAGGAGAGCGACGCGACAGAGGAAGAAGCGACAAGGGAGACCACGACGAGAAGGGGGCGACCGCGAGGTGGCACGAAGGTTGAAGCGAGAATCGGAGAAGGACTGCGAAGAGAGATAGGAAGAGGCGGACGCCCAAGGGTGGGCGACGGCTAGCGCACCACACCCCTCTCCTTAAAATCCCTGTGTGGTGGCGGCGTGCCGTCCTCCCATCCCTCCCTTGGGCTGTCCGTTTTTCTTTCTTTCTTTAAGAAAAGAAATCGCGGCGTTCGCGCGATTTGCCCCTAAGATGGTAAGATGCGCGCGGACGTTTTATGTGTGGTGTTGTTCTTGTTGGTCGCGTCGCGGTCGCGGGGTCGCGCGCTCGGCCGCTCCGCGCTCGCTCGCTCGCCGGCCAGCCGCCACGGCCCACGCGCGCGCGGTTTCCGGGGCCGGTTGACGAATGACGAATCCTCTCGCTCTGTCCTCTGAAAACATGTCTGAAAACTAATTCCACTGATTTGTGGGCTATCTCCACTGACCCGCGCC
>NW_005202378.1:0-1129 GCF_000372725.1 Emiliania huxleyi CCMP1516 | reverse complement strand
CGCTCGTTTTAGCTAAGATACGCGCCTACACGTGTGGCCGCGCGTATAACTGTATTGTCTCCTCGACCCCCCCCCCCCCCTCCCCCGAAAGTAATGCACTGAGCAACTGTCAACCCAAAAAGGACTGCACACGTGTAGGCCGCCCAGACCCCTGCCTGACCTCCCACCTCAGCCTTCCACTCGAATACAACCTCTGCGGCCCTCTCCAGCTCTCCTGAGACCTAAGGTGTTAAAAAATGTATCGATCACACACCAAGTGCGTATATCACCTCAAGCCAATGTATGCGGCCACACGTGTAGGCGCGTTTCTTAGCTAAAACGAGCGCCTGCACGAGTAGACGCTTATATTCGAGCTCGCCAAATGCGCATCTGCACGTGGAGGCGCTCATGTTAGCTAGGGCTCGCACCTGCACGTGTGGGCGCGTATCTGACACAAGCACCTACACGTGCTGGCGCGAGCCTTGGCTAAGATGCGCGCCTACACGTGCAGGCGCTTATTTTTGCCGCACTTTCCGGGGTTTGCCCCGAGCCACGGAGGCGTGTTTTCGACGGCCGACGTAGTGCACTGAGGACAGTCGTTTTTCTTCTTTAAGCCCCACCGCACCCCACCTCGCACCCCGCGCCCGCCGCCCCCCCGACCCCCGCCCCGCCTAGGTGGGAAAGAGACGAGGAGATGGAACAGCCCGAGGAAACGAGAGGAGACAAACACGTATGGGAGGTTTCGTTGTGCACCACGCTGCCCGGCGTTTCTCATTTTTAGAAGCCAACAAGAAATGTGTCACACAGAGTGATTTGCGCTTCTTCTCTCATTTTCCGGGACAGCGGCCCCGCCCTTGTTGTAGGTTTGTTGTTGGCAAATCAAGACACAGAGCTCACACAGAATCACAGCGGGAAAAGCGGCGAGTCGCAATTCCTGGGGTCCTTGTGGCGGGCCACCCTGTCCAGAGAGGCATGGATGCCAATCTGGGGTCTCTCGACCGAGTCTATGAGTCCTGGGACCTGGCCGCTCCCGGTGGTGGCAAGGTTAAGCAACCAAGCGACGGAGATGGTGCGGGGGTACGGGTGTTCCAGGAGGTCACGTCGACACGCACCGACCCTTCCATGGCGAAGGCGTAGGGGCGGGAAAGGG
>NW_005202379.1:0-1129 GCF_000372725.1 Emiliania huxleyi CCMP1516 | reverse complement strand
CGACTTCGCCTCAGTCAGCCCTGGCGCCTACGACGGCGGATGCCGCGTCAAGTGGTGCGGGTTGAGATTGGTTATGGCGCTGTCGCTCCGCGCCTTTTTTACGAGCGGCGTGAAGCCCTTGTCCTTGTGCAGCGCAAAGCGGTGGTCCTCCACCTTGTTGCTGATGACCTGCTTCCCGAGGCTGTTGTTCACCCGTCCGGAGAGGTGCGTGTCGTAGCAGTTCTCGCACACCTTTATTTCGCAAGGCGTGCCTGGCTTCGTGGGAGCACAGGGCGGACGGGGCGAGGCGCGCACGTACGTCGTGATTGCTGCAGTCCTTGCACTTGTACCTGTATCCAATGATGGCGACGCCGCAGCCGTCGCAGGTGATGCCTGCGTGCTCGCCAAAGAAGGCCGCTTTTTGCTCTGTTTCCTTGGCCTGCTGCAGCCTCAAGTCGCTGAGCTTTGCCTCGATCTCCATGCGCCGCTTCGCCTTGGCCTCGTCCGTGGCGGTCGTCAGGTCCGGCATGGAGGTAAGCCTGAGAACAAATGTTGCGAGGAGGCGAGTCGGCGGCGGGTGGTGAGGGAGGCGGTGGCGACGGAGAGCTGGCGAGTAGAGACCACGCCTTTTTCACTGCTTTTCGCTGCGCATGCTCGAGCCCCCGGCGAGGGCTTGTGTGCTGTGAATAGCAGGCGTGGAGGACGGAGAGGGTAGGCTGTCGATCGAAAAGAATTTTCTATAAGTCACGACAGGCTCGCAGCGCGGTGCACGGTGGAATCCCAACTCCACTGGTAGCGACCCTCCTCCGGCTTCTCACCGGCCCCCCCGGGGGGTCTCTCACTACATCCTGTCGCGTCGCTGCTCCACCACAAAAGTTCTTTGTTGAGTCTACGGATCGTCTCAACCACACGGAGGCGGGCGGCGAGCTTCGGTCCTGCACGCACCGAGATGGAGCCGCAGTCTCCCGGCGGTGCTGGCCCCTCGCGCGGGGCGACCACGCACACGCCGGACGGCGCGTACAAGTTCGAGCTCGGGCCGCTCGGCGCGCTCGGCTCGGGCGCGCACGGCGTCGTGCGGCTTGCGCGGCATGTGGAGTCGGGGGAGATGGTTGCGATCAAGGTGATGCCGACGGCGGTGATGGGGGCAGTG
>NW_005202380.1:0-1129 GCF_000372725.1 Emiliania huxleyi CCMP1516 | reverse complement strand
TGCGCGCGCAGCTCGACATGCGAAAGAGGATCAAGGGCAACTTGTGGGCACGAGACGGCGGAGGACGACAAGGCAGAGATGTCGACAAAGCGGAAAGGCGCGGGCGATGACGAGTTATGACAGGAGGCGGCCGCCGCACCGCGCCACACCCCGCCGCATCGCCCGCTCCCGACTAGAGCGCTGCGCCCAGTATGATGATCTCAGAGGGCGCTAGCGAGGCGTGCCCAGCACTGCCCTGCGAGGCTCTTTGCCTACAAGCGTTGAGCGCCAAAAACTACACTTGATCTGATGAGACGGAGAGACGCCCGCGCGCCCGTGCCCGCGACCCCGCGCGGCCGCCCTCTCACGCAGCCCGCCCTTCTCCGCGTCAGGCTGCTGACTGTGCGTGCCAACGGGGAAGCCGGACATGGCTGGCGCTGGTCAACGCTGTTGGCTTGCCGAGCCTTGGGAGCCGCGCAAAGAGCCCAAGCTCTGCACGGTCGATGTGGACGTATCAATCTGTGCGGCACCGTCTATAATAAGCGCGAGTCCCAACTCCTAGTCAGTGTGTGAGTCTCTCTTCCTTGTGGGTAGAACGCTAGCTGGCACGCGCGACCGTCACACGCGGAATCCGAATCGTAGAGAAAAAACGACGGCGGGGAACGGGTATACAGTAGGGTATGTATGTAACTAGTGAGACGATTGTTTGGGGAGGGCGCGAGTGGGAGACTTTTCGGCGGGCGAAATGCGGCGGTTTGGATGCGTCCTCTGCGCTGAGTCCTGAGCGCGTGTGTATGTGTTGTGCTGACTAGGTCCAGCCCTGGGTGGCGCAGGTTGTGACATTTGGCGATTCCGCGACTTACTGGGCCCCTGAGCCGCTACCCGTGTGCGATTTTTTGTGGCCCGGACATGATACTGATAGTAAACGGGTCAGAACCGGCCAAACACAGGCTACAGCCCCACACACGCGCCCGCCATAGCTCCTGGAGAGCATGCGCGAGTGACGCGCTGCAAGCCGCGAGAGTGGCATCAGAGGCAGGAACGACGTGCTCTTGCTGCACCTCGCAGCTGCACCAAGTGTGCTCGCAGTGTATGCCACGGCCACTGCCTGCCGACATTGCTCTCGTGCAGCTAGGCGATGCAGGTCCCA
>NW_005202381.1:0-1129 GCF_000372725.1 Emiliania huxleyi CCMP1516 | reverse complement strand
CAACACCACGCTCCAGGTCCTCAAGATGAGCGAGAAGAAGTTGAGCGCGGGCGTGGCTCTCGCGCTGCGCGCCATCGGCGAGAGCACCTCGCTGACGCAGCTCGACCTGTCGGAGAACAAGCTGGGCCCCGACGCGTGCGCTGACCTCGCCGCCGGTATCGCGAAAAATGCGTCGCTGCGAGAGCTCGAGCTGAACTACTGCGCGCTCGGCGCCGGCTGCGCCGCGCTGGGCGACGCGCTCAAATCGAACTCGACGCTCACGTCGCTACAGATCAACGACAATGGGATCATGAAGGCCGAGGCCGCCTTGCTGAGGGATGCCTATCGCCGCCGCGCGGAGCGGCTGCGCAAAGAGCTGGACGAGCGTGGCGAGAAGGGGAAGAAGACGTGGACTATTCAGGTCGACCAGACGCACAAGTTTACCGGGCGCGACCTCGACCTCGACGACCTCAACCTCGACCTCGACGACCTCGACGACCTCGACGCGTCGAGGGCCTCGGATGCGAGCAGTATCTCCGACGCCGAGGAGGGCGCGAGCGACCTCGACGACCTCGGCCTCGACGACCTCGACCTCGACCGCGAGTAGTCGGTTCGCCAGCCACGTGTAAGAGAACGGCGCCTGACGGCGAAGACTGCTCACGGACCGGTCTGTTCAATTAGATGCACATCATGTTCAGCGTATTCTAAGCTCTGCCTCTCATCCGTGAATGGTGGTGCATACAGTTCTGGAGTACACGATAGTCGATAGTTGATACGCGCATGCGCCTGCGCACGGTACGGCATATACACGAGATGTAGGTAGAGGCTAGAGCCGTCAACCTCCGTCAAGTAGGAGGGTTGGGAGAACGGCACGCTGCCACCACACAGGGATTTCTTCTCGCGCACTGCTGACTGACACTAACACGCGCGCCAGAGCCCCACGTGCCAAGTATTTGTGCGAGAGAGTGCGTGTTATTAGGCTGACGGCCCCCGCCAGATGCTTTGCTTGCGCCTCTTGCACCTCACGGGGTGTAGCCTCGCGCCGCATACACACACAGCAGCAGCCGTTTCGCGCGTTACGCGAACATTTTTTCGCACGAGGTCTTGGAAAGTAGGGTGCGGGCGTCAAGCCCCCCCCCCCCCCCCCCCC
>NW_005202382.1:0-12616 GCF_000372725.1 Emiliania huxleyi CCMP1516 | reverse complement strand
ACAGCGCCGCGCTGCTCGAGGCCGAAGACGTCCGCGCTCGTGCCGGGCTCGGTGTTGCCGAGGCCGACGAAAGCGCCTCGCTGGCCGACGTCCTCCGGGTTGGAGGAGAGCGAGTCCTTGAACTTGACGTCGCCGATGAGGCGCGAGCGCGAGCGGCCGGCGCCCGCCACCGAGACGTCGGGCCGGTAGTCGTTAGAGTAGCCGAGGTGGTCCCGCGGCTCCACCTCGACGAGCATGCCCCACACGCTCCGCATGACCTTGGCCAGGGCGGCGAGGAGGCTGTTGTGGCGGCCGCAGTGCCCGAGGCGGCCGATGTTGCTGGCCGCGTCGCCCAGTGGGTCCTGCACCTTGCCGCCGCGCGCCGAGCAGGTCGGCGCGCCCCGCGCGAGCGCCTCGTCAAGTGGTAGCCCGAGGCGCCGCTGGACGGCGATGCGCAGCGCCCACGTCGGGATACGAAAGTCGCGGCGCGAGGGGACGGCGTTGAGGAAGGCGCCCGCCTGGTACTGGCTGACGGCGATGAAGCGCACCGCCTCCCGCCTTACCACGCCCGGTAGCTGCAACGCATTCCAAAAGCCGAGCCATGCTGCGTGATGAATGATCTGGGAGTAGCGACGCTGTGCGCTTTGTAGATGCTCACTGCCAGAATCGAAGCAGGCCAACGGGAGGAGTGTGTCGCGGTCGGGGAGGCCGTCGGGGGCAAGCACGGTGTTTTCTGGCAACCTCGTTTTCCGGCAACCTCCCAGCAAAGGATATATTTCGTGCAAAGGGAATGGACACTGAATGGCCGTTATCCGTTAGTGCGGACGTCGCCGCGGCTCGCCTCTGCCGCGGCGGCTGCTGCGCGCACCCGGCGGCGCCGCTCTCTCGCGAGACGGCTGGCGACGCGGCTCGCCGCCGACGTACGGTGCGCTCGTACGACGGTCCGCAGCGTGGCGTGCGCAGCGCTGCGCGCCGCTCTGCGAGCGATTCTGCGCCTGCACTGCCTGTCTCTGTTGCTGCTGGTGGTGGTGGTGCTGCTGCTGCTGGTGCAGATGCTGCTGCTGGCGCGGCGCGGCTCTGCGACTGGGCTCGACGCGCGCGTCGCGAGCGTCTGACGCGGCGGGCGGCGTCGGGCAGGTGCGCTTCTCTCTCGGGTGGTGGTGGTGGTGGTGCTGCTGCTGCTGCTGGTGGTGCAGATGCTGCTGCTGGTGCGGCGCGGCTCTCCGACGCGACTCGATGCGCGCGTCGCGGCTATCTGATGCGGCGGGCGGCGTCGCGGGCGGCAGCGGTGGCGGCTCGCGGGTGGAGGTGGAGGCTGGAGGCTGTGGTGGGTCTTTGAGTTTACTTCATGATGTACTACGAGGACTAGTGATGCTGCTCCTGATGCCCCCCCCCCCCCCCTTCTCTCTCTCTCTCTCTCTCTCTCTCTCTCTCTCTCTCTCTCTCTCTCTCTCTCTCTCTCTCCCTCCCTCGCTCTCTCTCTCTCTCTCTCTCTCTCTCTCTCTCTCTCTCTCTCTCTCTCTCTCTCTCCCTCTCCCTCTCTCTCTCTCTCTCTCTGAGTCTCTCTCTCTCTCTCTCCCCCCCCCGGGCCAGCTGCACGCACGCTCGGTGACATTTCTTCACCTTCACACTGGTCGAGTCATAGGTGACGCGAGGGCGCTCACTGAATTGATTAATTCACTCATTAATTCCTTAATTGCGTACTGTATTCCGGGTAATCTTAATTATTAATCATCGGGCGGGGCGCGGCGCGGCGGCTGCGCGAGGCGGCGGCGCGGCGCGGCGGCGGGCGGGGCGGAGCGGGGCGGCGCGACCATCTGCAGTTACCGGGCCTCTGGTCATTGGAGAGCAGCAATGGTCGCGCCGCCCTCGACTCAAGGGGCTGCCTTCCACACGTCGCTGCTCAGGCCGGGGGAGGGGGGGAGACCTCCTGTTCCTCGCGGAACGGGAGCAGGCCCCTCCTTGCCCGGTCTGCGAAGCAGGGCGGTGGTCGTGCCATCTCCGCTTCACAACGACCACGCCGCAATCGTCGCCGGCGCGCGACACGTTCTCGTCAGCAGGACTGTCCTCGTCGAGAGTGTGTGCCGCCAAGGCGGGACGCACCAGGGACAGTGCCGACGGGACGCGGCTCGAAGGGTGTGGCTCCGCAGCGCGGCTGGCACTCGTCGCAGAGGCCTCACCTTCGAAAAGTCGGGCATGGCTCCACCCGCAACTTTCTCGCTAACACGCGCGCACCGCCGAGCCTGCGGCGGGCGCGCTGCGGCCGCACGTCTACCTTCGTCATAGTGCCACGACGTGCGGCCTAGATTTAGCCCACGCGCCTCTGCTCGCAAACACTCACCCATTGAATTGTCACTGCCCGTGAGTGCGAGATAGGGCTAGCCGCAGGCAGCTAGCCTCTGAGGAGAGCGTCCATAGACACCTCACATGACCGCACACACGGTCTCGTCCGTGCCTCGCCGGCCGGCGAGATTGCTGGAGGTAGAGCAAGACTGCTCTAGCCTCGCATGTCACTTCCTGTTGTCTGTTGTTTGTTGTGCCCTTGTTTGTTCTTCTGGTGCCTTGGAGTGCTGGGGGGGGCAACAGGGAGGATGTGGCCCTGAGTTATGTGTACGCCTACTCAGGGTGTGTGGCAGCCAGCTGGCTGTGTGTCTTGTGAGCCTGTTTGTGTCTGTGTGTCGCTCGTGCGTGTCGTCATCATCTGTCTAGCGTCCACCCATACCGCGTTGGTGTCCAGTCCGAGCCTGGCTGTTCTTCACCTTTCTACCTACCTACCTAATGGTATGGTGTGTGGCAGCCCGCTGGCTGTGTGTCTTGTGAGCTTGTTTGTGTCTGTGTGTCGCTCGTGCGTGTCGTCATCATCTGTCCAGCGTCCACCCATACCGCGTTGGTGTCCAGTCCGAGCCTGGCTGTTCTTCACCTTTCTACCTACCTACCTAATGGTATGAGCCACATTAAAAGGACTCTCCCTTGGGTTGTCTGTTTTCTTTCTTTCTTTTTGGACGTTGTCCACCCGTGGTCTCAACCCTCAACCCCTCAGCCACTGACCGCTCCGGGCCGACTGCTGAACGGCTTCGCTCGCTCGCGATCGTGCACCTCACGCTCGCGGCACCGCCGCCGCCGCCGCCGTTTGGCATCGCTTCCACAAGCCACGACGCGCCAGCTCCCGGTACGCCCGTCTTTGAGGCGGGCTTAGCCAACGTAACCTGCTACCGACCGCATCCCTCGTGTGTGTCTCGCGCCTTGGGGGAGCGGAAAGGAGGAACCTCTGATCGTGCAAACCTCGAGCGGCGCGCTTGTAGAATAGGCGGGCTGCGTGGGCAATTGCATCACCGGGAATGCCTTCTTCTCGAGCGACGACGAAGGCCGCTCATGGTCGCCTCCCACCGACCTGGCAAAACTCTCTCTCCGACCTGGCTGCAGCAGTCGGCAGCGCAGGCAGCGCAGGCAGGCAAGGCGCGCACAGGCCCTGCTCGCTCTCGAGCTGAGCGCGGGTCCTCACAAGGGGCGCTAAAAACGCAAAAGTTCGAATTCCTACAGAAAAAAGAAAACCGTGCGCGCCCGGCGCGTACTGAGCACGGTGAACCTTCTTTTCTAGACCGGAAGGATTGAGAGCAGCCTCGCTCTCAATCCTAGAAGTCGAAGGATTGTGAGCAGCACTCCTCGCAATCGTAGCATCTCTGTGCGATTGCGAGCGCCGGCGCTCGCAATCCTACATCTTCTAGGACTAAGAGCAGCTCCGCTCCCAAGGTGACTGGTGACGCCTACGACTACTACCAGCGCGCTCGCAATCCGAGCAAAGTCTAGGATTGCGAGCAGCACTGCTCACAATCCGAGCATCATGCCTCCGATTGCGAGCAGTAGCGCTCGCAAATCCTACATCTTGTAGGACTATGAGCGGCGGCGCTCACAATCGTACCCAAGATCTAAGGATTGCGAGCGGGTTACCTCGCAATCGGTGCATGTTGCTAGGATTACGAGCGCAGATCTCTGCACTCTGGATCTTCGGTACGATTGTGAGCGCAGCCGCTCATAGTCCTACAAGATGTAGGATTGTGAGCAGCACTGCTCGCAATCGGAGGCATGTTGCTAGGATGGTGAGCAGTGCTGCTCGCAATCCTAGACTTTGCTAGGATTGCGAGCGCTCTGGCAGTAGTCGTAGGCGTCACCAGTCACCTTGGGAGCAGAGCTGCTCTTAGTCCTAGAAGATGTAGGATTGCGAGCGCCGGCGCTCGCAATCGCACAGAGATGCTACGATTGCGAGGAGTGCTGCTCACAATCCTTCGACTTCTAGGATTGAGAGCGAGGCTGCTCTCAATCCTTCCGGTCTAGAAAAGAAGGTTCAGCAGCACTGACACCGGCTCGCGCACAAGTACAACATGTCTGCCACCGATGTGGACTTCAGCGCCCTCTTCCTCAAGGCCAGGCGCTCGGGTGCAGTCGGCGCTACCAGCCAGCGGGCTGACGCGGCGGCCAAACGCAGCGGCGGAGGCGGCCAAACGCAGCGGCCAAACGCAGCGGCCAACGCCACCATCGCAGAAGGTTCCGTCTCCAAGAAGCGCAAGAAGCGCAAGAAGGGGCGGCCGGCGCCGGAGAGGCCCGAAGCGGCGGCGGCGGCGGCGGCGGCGGGAAGCAGCCAGCCCGCTCCTTCCAGGCCCGCCGCTGCCGCCAAGCCGACGGGGCGAGGGCGCGGCGGGCTGCAGGCGCAGCTGGCGGGCGCGCGGTTCCGCGACATCAACGAGCAGCTGTACACGCGCGACTCGGCGCACGCGGTGGCCCTCTTCGGCGCCCAGCCCGAGCTCTTCCACGCCTACCACGAGGGCTTCCGGCTGCAGGCCTTGAGACGCGTCCGAGACGCCTCAAACACCCCGCAGACGCCTCAAAACAGCCCCCCCCCTGAGAGGCGCCTCACGCACACCCCGCCCCTGTCTCTCGGTCGGCAGGCTGCGGGCTGGCCGCTGCGCCCCGTCGACGCGATCCTCGGCTGGCTGCGAGGGAAGCCGGCCGCGTGGGTGGTGGCGGACGTGGGGTGCGGCGACGCGGAGATCGCCGCGCGTGCGCCGCAGAAGGTGCTCTCCTTCGACCTGGTCGCCTCCCAGCCGCACGTGACAGCCTGCGACGCGGCGGCGCTGCCCGTGCGCGACTCGTCGGTGCACGCGGCGGTGTACTGCCTCGCGCTGATGGGCTCAAACTACGTCCAGTTCCTGCGCGAGGCGCGCCGGATCCTCAGGCCGCGGGGCCACCTGAGGATAGCGGAGGTCAAGTCTCGCTTCGGGGACACGGAGGAGTGGCTCGCGATGATGCGCGACGCCCTCGGCTTCCAGCTGGTCGACCGCGACGACTCCAACTCGCACTTTGTCCTCTTTGGCTTCCGAAAGGGGGAGATCAAGGGCGAGGGGGCGGCGCCAGCCGCGCCACCCGCCGTGCCGCTCAAGCCGTGCCTCTACAAACGGAGGTAGGCCCGATATTGTCCGTACGTCACATGTCATCTGTGAGAGCAGTGTGCGCTCGAGGCCGGTGATGCACACCGCAAACTCGGCGCCCGGGTGGTGCCTGCGGAGTGACCGTTCGGTCGACCGTCTGGCGCGAGGGCGTGCCTCCGAAGCTCTCTCGTCCGACAGGCAAGCTCTCGTAGTCGCATAGGCGGCTCCGGTGGTGTGCCGATGTGTGTGCTAGTCCACGCTCTTGTGCTTGTTGGTAAAAAGATATTGAAAAGGAATTTTGACGCGAGAGCCGAGAGGGCGCGGAGTCCGGGGCGTGGGCGGAGAGGCCCCCACGTGCCACGTGCCACGAATCGTCGCCACGGCGAAAAGAATTCGAAGAAGCCAACTTACAAGCCGCTCTCACAGCAGGATTCGAGCTGTATGGGGGGAAGGGTAGGGGTCGGGTGCCGATCGGGGGGCTACCCCCTACCCCCCTACCCCTCGACACGTGTCCAGGCCCACAGCGGCGCTACCCCCTACCGCTACCCCCCTACTCACAGGTCTCCAGATTGCTGTAACGGTAGTTTTGTCGGACAGCGTCACACCGTCACCCTCACGCCCTGCCGCCCCTCCGCATGCCCGCGCACCCCCTACCCCCAGGTGCCTCCAGAAGCCGTAAGCGTAACGTCACCTCACGCTGCCCCTCCGCGCGCCCGCCGCCCGCGTCTCAGCTCACGCAGCGGACAGGTCCGCCGTCGGTCGTTGTGGTTGGTATGTGGATTCGGGCCGAGAACCAGCTCAGAGCCCTAACGCAATTCACAGTTCGGCCCACACTTGGAGCACTTGGAGTGCAGTCATCAACCGCACATCCAGGGCCGGGGAGCTCAGAAGCGCACCCAGCGGGCCGGATGATTGGCATCGGGTTACGGGCTAGAGAGCCCTAGCCCCGGGGGTGCGCGTTCGCAGGGCAAGGGCCTTAAAGTAAACACACCAGCACCGCCTTCTCCTCACCACGCTCAGCAGCTATCGTTCTGCGAGGGCGAGGGAGGAGGCGGCAAGGGAGAGGGAGGAGGCGAGGATGAGGGCGGAGGCGGGAGCAGGCGCACATCAGTCAGGCTCAGGTACGGGCCCGCGCGAAAAAGAATTTCGCGCCGCACGCCGGCATCGGCTCGCTCGATCCACTCTATGCGACGAGGCCGTCGCTTCTGTAGCACCGCTGCGACGTCGCGCCTGGTGTCGAAGATCGGCCGCCCTACGAGCGCCCTCTCGACCGAGCGCAGCCTCGACTTCCTGCGGGCAAAAGGCCTTGACGCCGAGGATTTGCTTCTCGTTTCGACTCTCGTGAAGACGAACGCAGGGGTCGAGTCGATCGATGTGTCCGGCAACGGCTTCGGCGCCGGCGGTGCGGAGTCACTCGTCGCCATCGTGCGATCTTCGCCACAGCTCTCGAAATTAGACGCGAGTCAAAACAACCTTCGCGCCAGCGCCGCTCTGCTCGCGGAGGCTGCCGCGGCGCATGGTTCGCTGCGCTCGCTGGCGATGTCGGCGAACGCGATCGGTGCGACACTGCACGCACACACACACACATCCGAGCGAGGAGAGGTCCTTAGTTTGACTCCTCCTGTACTCCTGCACCGCTGTCGGAGAGGTGATATCTCGGCCATATCTCGGATGCGTTTGCCTAGGTGCCTCCGCCTGCACCGCCATCGGAGAGGCGCGTCTTCTGGCCCTAGCGCCCTGGTCTAGTCCTACTCGTCACCCCACCACGGACCAACACTATTGACGCAAGGGCGTAGCACAGCTCCTGCTCAGCTCACAGCTCCTGCTACCTGCAGCCCACTGCTGCCTGCAGCCCACTTCTACCTGCAGCCCACGGCTCCTGCTCAGCTCACAGCTCCTGCTCCCCGCTCCAGGCGCTCGCAGCGGCGGCGGGGGTGGGCCTCGCTCCCAGCACCCTCTCTGCGCGAGATCACCCGAGATCACCGAGCTCACTGCGAGATTGCAGGGGAGCGGCCTCGCGGAGCTGAACCTCTCCCACAACGCCTTTGGGCGGGCGGGAGGAGGCCTCGCCGCTGTCCCAGGCCCCTCCCTCCGCCCTTCCCTCCCTCCGCCTCTCCCTCCCTCAAACCTCTTCCCCTTGCGCCGTGGAGCTGCGCTCGTCACGCCTCGGCGCATGCACAAGGCCTCTCCTCCCTCCGCCTCGCCTCGTGCGCTGTCGGAGCCGCCGGTACGACTGAGCTGGCTTCCTCCCGCCGCCCTGTCGAGCAGCCTCTGGCCACGTCCACGACACGTCCACGACACGTCCCCTAGGCGGCAGCCCTGGCTGCGGGCAGCACCTTGCGCCGGTCTCGAGACGCAGCCGAGACGCAGCCGAGATGTAGCGAGCTGCGTGGGGGCAGCGCTTGGCTCACACGAGCGCCGCGCCAGCACACAGCCGGGTGTAACGCTGCGATAGCGGGACGGCGATAGCGCAGCGGCGGTAGCGCGGCGGGCTGCCGGTGACGGGTTGCGGGTGCGGTGACGGGGTAGGCTCGACTTGCACGAGTGCCACTGCGGTGCGGACGGCGCGGCGGCGCTGGCTGAGGCGCTCACCTCTGGTCGCCAGCTCCGCCTTGCCACACTGCCGAGGGCGTGACGCGGCGGCGAACGGCGCGTATTTGGGTGGCTGTAGGAGTGGCTCTCGTCTCGCTCGACTTGTCCGACAACAACATCGGCGCGACGGGAGAGAGATTGCCGAGAGGTAGCCGAGGTGCAGGCGAGGTGCAACCGAGGGGTACCCGCGTCCGTGGAGCCAGTTTGAAAGGGCCAGAGCCCCGACCACTCGATCGGCTCTGCTCGCACTTCGCGCCGTGGCCAGGCGACAAGTCGGGCTTGCCTCCTATCACTTCTTGTTCCTATCGTTATGGGCAGGCGACAAGTCGGGCCTCGGCTCCTCCGGCGTGAGTGCGGACGCGGCGGTCGAGGCGCTGGCTCGCTGCTTGCGGAGCAGCGCCTCTCTGCGAGAGCTCGACTTGCGCCTCAACGGCTCGCGAGTAGTAGTAGTAGTAGTAGTAGTAGTAGTACAGTATCATTGTTATTAGCAGTAGCAAGCGACTCTTCTCAACGGCTCGCGAGGGCGCGCGTGCGCGGGCCGTGGGGAGGAGCCGTTCACGCGTGGCGTGTGGATGCGCAGGCTTCGACGCCGTACACCTCGAGGAGCTCGCCGCCGCGGCGAGAGAAGGGGACGGGAAGCGGAGAGAGCCCATCGAGCTGCGCCTCTGAGAGTGGGCGCTAGAGAGCGCGATTCTCCCCGGTGAGGGAGTTTCCTCTGCTCTGTCGTGCTGCTGTGGCGTGCGCCCGCGCGCGTCGTGACGTCGCGCATGATCCGCGACGATTTCCCTGCCCGTTCTTTATTTCCACACATTACATGTGAAGGTTTGCGTGTTGATGTTGATTGTCGCATGTCGGCGAGCGCAGAGAGAGAGAAAAGGAAAGCCTGCGTAAATTGCTTCATCGCGAGCGCGGCTGCACCGCCTAGCCGAGCTACTCCGCCACCAGGACCACCCCACCGACGGCTCTAGCCAGGGGCGCCTCTCCAGCCCAGCCCCAGGCGCCAAGCTAAGCGAACGGCTCGCGCTTGATGAACCTCCGGATGAGGTCGAGCGCATTCTTGGGCTGATCCGTGGGCACGAGGTGGCCGCAGTTGGTCGCGAGGACGTAGGAGAAGCCGGCGACGTCGCCCTTCATGTATCCAGCAACCTCGCCATCCACCTTCCAGACGACGCGAGCGCTCGCGTTGTACGCGGCCTTTCCCTTCCACTCCAGCTGGTCGATGAGACGCTCACTCCCAAGGAAGTTCCACGGAGAGCCGTCGTACTGCCCCGAGTACGTCATAAACTGGTACTTCTCCATGAGGTCGGTGATGATCTTGGTGGGGATGGGCAGCAGCTGGTCGCTCTCGAGGTGATCCGGCACGGGCTTGCCGATGGAGGAGGGGCCCTGCCCGTCCGACTGGCGCCACGGAAAGCCTCCCGCGTTGAGCGCCTTGTGCACGGCGGGGTCGTTGATCCATGCGGCTGTCACGGCGGAGAGGTCGCTGAAGACGTCGGTGGTAGCGCGGATGTCGTAGATGAATGGGACCTGCGCCTTCTCGCTGAGGAGCGTCTCAGACATGTCCTCGCACACCTTGTACGCCTCGGCCCACTCCTCACGGTCGCAATGCTGTTTGCACACCGCTAGGCGCCCGTGCGCCCACGCCTGCGTCTCGGCGTCGATGAGGCCAAAGTGGCGGAGGTAGTCGGGTGTGGATTCGTACGCGACATACGGTACCATGTCGCCGATCCCGTTGCCGATGGCGATGCCGGCCAAGTTTACGAGCTTCGAGCCCGCGGCTTCGTTCTTGGTGTGGATGTAGTGCGCGATGCGAGGAATGTACTTGGACGCGTACGACTCGCCCGCAATGTAGACGGGGGCGTCCTTGAGCCAGTCAAACTTTGCAATCATCGCGACGATGACGGGGTAGAGCTGCTCGGCCATCTCCGTGAGCGAGTTCACGTAGCCGGGCCCGTCCCCCCACTCGCCCGGCTTGCTCTTGGTGTACGAGAAGCCGGCGCCGACGGGCTGGTCGATGGCGGCCTGGAATCACAATCCTTTACGTGTCACTGACGAGACTAGTCGGAGACCACGGACGCTCTTCAATCGCTGCCATGTGCGCCACCTTTGTCCAACCGTGCGGGTTGTAAGATAGCTTGGAGTCGCCGAGCCGGAAGCCAAAGGGGCCATTCTCGAGAAGCAGGCCGGTGAGGGAGGAGGCGCCCGGCCCGCCGTTGAGCCAGATGAGCAGGGGAGTGGGCTCGCTGCTCTTTGCCTCCTCCTCCGCCTCCACGAGCCAGAAGAAGAGGTGCGAGTTCCAGTCTGGCTTGTCGAGCGCCGTCGGGAGGAAGCCGGCGTACTGCTTGAGGGATCGAGCCTCGTGCGGCAGGTCGGGCAAGTTGTGGACGCGAAACGCCTCCGCGTCCGAGACGGCGGCCGCTTGGCTGCTGAGGCTCGTGTCGCGGAGGCCGCCGCTCTGGAGGAGGACAAAGGCGGCGCCGGCGGCGCCGGCGAGGGTGAGCGCGACAACGCCGAGGAGGCGGGAGGGAGAGGCTGCCGCCGCCGGCCTTGGAGGCAGCGAGAGGTACGAGGCGGCGTCCGACGACATAGAACGTCTGCACACCGGATGGACGCACGACCGACCCGATCTCGTCGGAAGTTTGCTTCCTTGAGCACTTGAGCACTGGATAGGCTCGATTCCGCATGGTACGGGACCCCTCGATCGTCTCGCCCACCCTCACTGGTGTGTTCATGTTTGCTTCCTTGGAGTTGTCGGATGCTGTGAAGCTCGGCGCCCTTGGCGTACGCGACGTCGCTGTGGGTGCTTCTATCTTTGCACTTTGGGGGCGTGTCTAGGTACGACTTTTGAGCGCCTTCAAAAAGAAAACATCCCAAACTGTCACTCTCCTTTCTCCCGGCCGGGGTGGGGCGCGCGGGGGGGCGGCGGGTGTGCGGGATGTCTGTGGGGGGCCGAGATTCGGCGACGTGGAAAGGCTCACGAGCAACAATATACACATGAGACCTCGCCTACCTCCGCTGCGACTGCGGAGCAACGCATTCTCCGCCCGCACCGCCGACGCGCTCTCGCGCCGGAGCGGCCTGGCGTGGACCGACGTCTACGCCGAAACCGACGCCGCTCAGCTGATCTCCGTCGGAGAGAGGACGCTTGTGCGGAACGCGAGTGGGCCTGGCCTCTCCGCCTCGCTGGCCGCGCCGATACTGAGCGTCGGGACGCACCGCATTCGCTTCGTCAGCTCCGGCGAGGGGTTGGTGGTTGGCGTCGCTGCGGCGTCGCCCGCGCTGTGGGGAGCAAGGGCTTGGGGCCTGGGAGGCTGGAGCGGCTGCATGCACGCGTGCCCGTCGGCGGTGGAGGACGGGCTGGTGGGCGAGGAGGTGCCGCTCGCGCAGCTGGCCGACGAGGACGGCCGCAGGGCGCTGACGATGGTGGTGCAGGTCGGAGAGCACTCGTCGCGGCTCGGGTTTGAGATTGCCGATGGCGCAGCTGAGCCCTTCACGTCCAAGCTGCTGCTGCCTCCCGGCCCGCTGCGGCCGTGGGCGCTCTTCACCTCGGAGGGTGGCGGCGGCGCGCCCGGCGCCTCCCTCTCGCTGCTCGGCTACTCTGGGGATGGCGGCCCCGGCTTGAACCTACCTCTGCCGGCGCAGAGGCAGAGCCAGAGGGAGGCGGTGGTGGGGCGCGGTGGGGCGGCGGTGGAGGAGCCCGAGGAGGAGGAGCTGGCGATGGAGGCGGCGGAGCGGCTCGCAGCGATGGCGGCGCCGGCGTGGAGGCGAGTGGAGCAGTGAGGGAGCGGGAGTGGAGGCCAGCGCATGTGTTCCTTACTACATAATAGGGTATCATCCTCATCCCTTGTGCGTTGTCGCGCGTCTTTGATCTTTGTCTTTGATAATTGGAGTCCCTGATCCTTCGTGGATGTGGTTGTGTGTAGCTTATTCATGCATGGCGCCCTCTCTTTTTTACCGTTTCGGTCTCGCCACTCTGTGTGTGGTGTGTCCTGTGCATATGTCTGTGGGCCCCCCCGCTGACCACTGAGTCTGCGACCACTTCGCAAGTCTGTGGAGACCCTGGCACCCTGCTCCCTGGGACCGGCCTGTTCGCGCCTGACGAGCACCCTACTCTCCGCCGCTGCTCTCAGGAGGGACGGCTGCTGGAACGGCTGCTGGAGCGGCTAGCTGCCCGGCAGCGAGAGAGTGCGCCTCCACGCCTCATCGAGGTAGGCTCTGCGGGCGAGGGGCTGGCGGGGGGCGCGGCTGCCGCTCAGCCACTCTGTCTGCTCCACGAGGAGGGCGAGGTGCTCGGAGGGCACCTGGCGCACGCGGCTCGGTGTGAAGAAAGAGTGGCGGTGGCGTGCGGACGGCAGGGGCACGCAAGGCACCGACAGACCGCCGCCGCCCTCGCCGCCGCCCTCGCCGCCGTTGTTGTCGCCGCCGCCGGGGGCATACGCGCGCAGCAGCTCAGCAAGCGCCTAGTCTCAGCTAGATCTCGCGCTGATCTCGGCTGATCTCGCGGCGTGGTTCCCATCCGCAGCTCTGCCAGCCTGGGTCGCCTTGAGGGAGCCAGCCTCCCCCTCCTGCAGCAACGCGCGGTCCACGCGCGGAGCTCGCCTGCTCACAGCGGCGGCGCGTGA
>NW_005202383.1:0-1129 GCF_000372725.1 Emiliania huxleyi CCMP1516 | reverse complement strand
CCCGCGGCCCCCTCGCCGCGTCCCCAGGCTCGTACCGCCGCGGCAAGGAGAGCAGCGGCGACGTCGACGTGCTCATCACGCGCCGGGATGGAGGCCGCTCGTGCGACCTGCTGCCGCGCGTCTGCGCCGCGCTCTCCGCCGCGGGGCACGAGATGCACCACTTGCACGACCCCTTCGAGAAGAAGGAGAAGGAGGAGGGCGAGAGCTGCTCGTACATGGGCATCGTGCGGCTCGAGGGCTACGCCACGCACCGGCGGCTCGACCTCAAGGCGAGTGCACCTGCCCGCCCCTCGCCCCGGCCCAGGGCCCCGGCCTGAGCGGCTCCCCCCCCCCCCCCCGCCCAAGGTCTACCCGAGGGAGGAGTTTGCGTACGCGCTGCTCTACTTCACAGGCAACGACCACTTCAACCGGAGCATGCGCTTCTACGCGAAGAAGATGGGGTACTCCCTCTCCGACCACGGCCTCGCGAACCGCGGCGGCATCAACTCGCGCGGAGAGGAGGTTCGAGGAACGCGCAACATCGTGCCCGCCGAGAGCGAGGCGGACATCTTCGCCGCGCTCGGCTTTGAGTACAGGGCGCCCGAGGACCGGCACGCCGAGGCGACGATCATTCAGGACGGCGAGGCGAAGCGACTGCCCCCGCTCTGCGACGAGGCAGACCTGTCCCCGGACTCGCAGCCGCTCGACAGCGATTCTGACAGTTGCTAAATCGCCAATCTCACATCTGTGAACTGTGACAGAGCCGCCGCTGCCGTTGTGTTCGCGGGGGTGTTACGTGTTATAAAGTGCAGTGTCTCTGTGTCGTTCGTGAGGCATATTCGTACTGCTATGGCAAGAACATCGCAGTATGAGTAACGCAGTTCGCTGTGCGCACAATCCACAAAAACACACCGACTACCGACGCGGGCACGCGCGAAGCCCCGCAGCGCTGAAGCGCGCGCGCGAGCGCGCGCGCTTACGACCGCTCTCGTGTCTTGACGCCATGCTTGACGACGCAACACAACCCTAATCACGATGACACACCCCCGCCCCTCCTCACCCCCCCCCCCCCCAAAATAAGCCATTAGCCGGAGCCTGTGGGCATCGGTGGCGGGCGCTCGCGCAATAAAACCACCCCGGGGCCCGAACC
>NW_005202384.1:0-1129 GCF_000372725.1 Emiliania huxleyi CCMP1516 | reverse complement strand
GACGCGCGAAAAAGAGGCCAGCGCAAAGAGTGCGGCTGGCGCGCCTCCACAAAATGATGTATCGTCTCCAGGACGATCAGCCTGCGCGGGCGTGCGCGAGGGGGAGCCGCACATGAGCGTGCTACCTCCCGAGGTCTCGAGGCGCACAGCGCAGGGAGCCGGCGGCTTTGCGCGCGGATTTGAGACAAGGTGCCGGTGCAGAGCAAGAGCGGGCGCGCGCGCGCACTCATTGTCCTCCTCGTCGACGCAGGCCAAGAAGTACAGCGACGCGTATCTGCGGCGGCGAGAGGCGGCGGGCGCTGAGTGGCAGAGCAGACGAGAGACAGAGCGGGTGCAGAGCCGTCGCCGCGAGCGGCTGGAGGGCCGGCCCACGATGTGGCGCGGAGAGGGGAGCGCGGCGCGCGCGGTCGGCGCACCGCTTGTAAATAATCTTCTTGTCCTTGTACTCGAGGAAGTTGCACTGCTTTTGCTGGCGCGAGAGCACGACTGCCGACACCTCGCGCACCGCGCGCGCCCGCTCCTTTGAGGGCATCGCAGAATACCACTTTGTTAGCCGCACCTTGCCCTGCCGGCTGATGAGCAGCACGAAGTGGATGCCCATCGCGAGGCCTGTAGCTCGTCAGCGCGGCTGAACGCCGGCAAAAAGGCGCTGTGTGCTGCACTTTAGGATTCAGTACTGGGGTCTCGCGGTTCTGTTGACTCCAATCCGAACCTGGCTGTTCTTCACCTTCCTATACATGCATACATACCTGTGTTACCATCATCGCCCGTCCTGCGTCCACCCATACCGTGCTGGTGTCCCAGTCGTTGGCCGGACTGTGTTTCGCCTTCCCATCAGGGCACCACAGGGGTATCTATATTTCCATCGAGCATCGTGCATCGAGCATCATCGGGGTAGGCAGGTAAATCCTGCTGTCGCACCCGGTATTATTTTTTTCGGGCATTTCGATCATCTGCGCCGCTCGCTCACCCACTGCTCTCGCTCTTCGTGCGCCGCTGCGCCGCCCTCGCTGCGCTCTAGCCTAGGACCGCACGTCTGCTTGGTGTCCTCCGCCCACCCGCTCGGCGCCACGCAACGTCACAACCTCACCACCCACTCCAATAGCATTAGCATGCTTGATCCCGTGGC
>NW_005202385.1:0-1129 GCF_000372725.1 Emiliania huxleyi CCMP1516 | reverse complement strand
CGCACGCACGCACGCACGCGCACGCACGCACGCACGCACGCACGCACGCACACACACACGCCCAGCCGCAAGCGGCTGCAACCTCCGTCGCTGTGTTCCCCCTCCCCGCCCCCCTCCGCACCACCCCGTCCTTCTCACCTACCAGGCGCTCTGTCGCACGCGGTCCGCCTGCTCCGCCACCCCGCCGCTTGCGCCGCCCTCCCCGCCGCCGCCGCCGAGGCTGCGCGCGCATGGCTGACAAGGCTCGCGACGGCGCGGCCGCCGCTGCCGCCCCTGCTCCTCGACCTCGTCGCCCGCTGCCTCGGCTGCCTTGGTCCACGCCTCGGCCCTCCCGCGGCGCCGCCCGCGCCGCCGCCGGCCGTCGCCGCAGCCGTCGCCGGCGGCGGCGGCGCGCACCGCGCCGCCCTGCTGGCGCTGCGCCCCGCAGCGTGAACAGCGCGGCGCCCGTGCGCTCTCGTAGAGCGGGGGGGGCGCTCTTTCTTTTTAGGCGCTGCACCGCAGCCTCACTTGCGCAACGTCGCCCCGCGCGTCGCTCCGCGCCTCCCGCGGCTTGGCCGCGGCGTTTGCGCCCGGGGAGGCGCGCATGTGCGCCACCGCCGCGCTGGCGGCGCTGCGAGAGGAGGCGGCGAGGGCTATCGGGGCGGCGGGGCGGTGCGATCAGAGCGCGAGCTCCTCACGGCTGTCTCCCCCCGTGCGCAGGCGGCGGCGGGCGCGGGGTGCGGCCGCGCGGACGGCGGCGACGGAAGGCTCGCGGGGACGGCGACGCTGGAGGCGCCGCCCTCTCCCGCACCGAAGCGCGGGGCCTGCTCTCGGCGGCTGCTCACGGTGTGAAGGCGCGTGCTCTCGCCCTAGGCTGCCATCGTGCACATCGAGGCGTACGCCACCGCCGCGGCGGCGGAGGAGGGGGGCGGGCCGCCGGGTGCCTCCTCCGCCGACGGCGCGGGCGGCGCGGGCGGCGCGGGCGGCGGCGGCGCTTTTGACGGCGCCGACGACGAAGCGGAGGGACTCGGGGGGCTCGGAGGCCTAGAAGCGGAAGACCCTCTTGTCTCCAAGTAGCGCTCGGGAGGATCCGCATCAGACCGTACTCGGACCGCACTCCGCTGTCTCGTCCGCCACCCCCCCCCCCCCA
>NW_005202386.1:0-1130 GCF_000372725.1 Emiliania huxleyi CCMP1516 | reverse complement strand
CTTCTGGCCTGCGTTGGCGCGTCGCTTCCGCGGCGACCGTGGCGATGTGGGCTCGTCTCTGTCCGCCTCCGCCTCGCCGTCGAAGTGGTCGTATGCGGGCTCGGCGGCGGCTTCGTGGCCGCTGCCACCCAGCACGGCTAGAGGCGTAATCGTCCCTGCTGGCAGAGCTGGCTAAAGCTAAGAAACGCGCCTACCCGGGTACACGTGTGGCCGCGTACATTGGAGGGAGAGATTTTTAGCAATACCAACTGGAGGTGATATACGCACTTGGTGTGTGATCGATACATTTTCTAACACCTTAGGTCTCAGGAGAGCTGGAGAGGGCCGCAGAGGTTCTATTCAGCTTCGAGCACACTGAAAGAAAATTATGCGGCGCAGCACTTGAGCACTTGATAGGGTCGATTCCGCATGGTACGGGACCCCTCGATCGTCTCGCCCTCCCTCACTGGTGTGTTCATTGGGGGGGGGGTCGTCATAACAAACACGGTACAGGATCGAGGTGCACGCTGCCAAAGCAGTGAGTGTCGTCCCCACTCTCCCCGACCGACGGCGATGGCGGTGTGACCGATCGAGCTACAAGAGGAACTTGTTCTGCAGGATCCGGAGTGGTCAGATGCACTACCTCACTGGGCATGAGACCACCGTGCGACGCATCCATCACCGTCTCGGATTTGTGTGGAGTCGAACCACTCCGGGATGGGGCAAGCCCATCGATTTGAGTTGTGCTTTCCTCGCCTGCAAGAGACAGTCGGGGGGTGCAGTCTTCGCTCTTGGCATGGTCGGGGCGGGGCGGGGGGGGGGGGGGGAAACGGGTTTCAACGGTCGAGGAACATAAACATAGCGATGGGTAATTGTCAAAATTCCTGTTGAGTGTTGTGCAAAAAGGGAGGGGGCTCTTACCGAATGTGTGGCGGGAAAAGGCAAGGAATGGGCCCCGGGGAAGGGGGGGGGGGGGCTCCCCCCTGCAAAAAGCGTCCATTTATAATTTTTACCAAAAAATTTTTCTCCGCCGTTCAAGAGGGCCCTCTCCATCTGGAGGAAACGGGGCAACCCCCGGAGGACCAAAACCCGTTCACATTTTCCTAACCCGGGGGGATGTTGACCTTTAGCTCTCGGGGCCCCCCTTTTTG
>NW_005202387.1:0-1130 GCF_000372725.1 Emiliania huxleyi CCMP1516 | reverse complement strand
GTCGCAGCGAGTCAAGTCAATTCAAGGCAATTGGAATGAACGAAAATCACAAAAATCATTTCTGCGCCACCCGCGAAACGCTACTCACATTCCACATCGTCCACGTCTCACATGTGTATACCATGCACATTCACGTACGCGCCGCCGGTCTGTCATGGCCACGGTTCCAATTTCCATTCTCCATTCACACGTATCCGTAAACGTAGAACTTGCACACCGTCAGCCCCGCCGCAGACGGCCGGTTGAGGTAGATGTAGCGCCCCAACGCGTTGATCTCCACCTCCAACATCACGTTCGACGACACGCTCACGTCCGACTTCACCAGCGCGTTGCCCGTGTACGTCTCCGCCGTCGAGCCGAGATAGATGTCAATGCCGGTCAGCCGCTCCGCGCAGCAGTCGTTGCGGTTCTGCAGCCGCACGTAGCGCACATACACCTCGCTCCCGAGGTCGACGCCCCACGTGTGGCTTGTGTATTGGCCGCACTCGGCCCACGGCCGTCCCGTCGTGCTGTCGGCGTATGAAAGATCGCTCACGGGCGCCTGCTTGTCGAACAAGCTCGAGTCCTGGTACGTGGTGGCCGTGCGAAGGTCGAGCAGCTGCGCTGCTGGTGGCGGCGACGGAGGCGCGGGCGGTGGCGGCGGTGAGGGCGGCGGCGGCGGCGGCGATGCTGAGGGCGGCGGCGGTGGAGGCGGTGATGGTGACGGCGGCGGCGCGGGCGAAGCGAAGACGTAGAACTTGCACACCGTCAGCCCCGCCGCAGACGGCCGGTTGAGGTAGATGTAGCGCCCCAACGCGTTGATCTCCACCTCCAACATCACGTTCGATGACACGCTCACGTCCGACTTCACCAGCGCGTTGCCCGTGTACGTCTCCGCCGTCGAGCCGAGATAGATGTCGACGTCCGTCATCCGCTCCGCGCAGCAGTCTTTGCGTTTCTGCAGCCGCTCGTCAACCACATACACCTCGTTCCCGAGTCCACCGCCCAGTGGTGGCTTGGTTATTGGCCGCACTCGGTCCATCGCCCGCCCCTTCGTGATGTCCTCCATATTACAGGTTCCCATACGTGTCGGCCTGCTTTGTTCTTAAAAGGCTAAAATCCTGTGTAAGTGCTGGTCCCCTCCCTTAAGG
>NW_005202388.1:7007-12943 GCF_000372725.1 Emiliania huxleyi CCMP1516 | reverse complement strand
TCAGCCACAACGACTCGTCCTGAGTCAGTGGCGGCAAATCGAGCGCAGGCAGAGGCGGCCCTGCGCCCCGCCCTTCCCATCCCCACAACTGCTCGAGACTGGACGAGAGCGCACTCAAGGCCGATGCCGTCTGCTGCGGCGTGCAGTCGCTCAAGGCAAGTGGCAGCAACTTGACCATCTCGACAGCAAAAGTGCGAGGCGTCACGCGCGGCGTCAAATGCAGTGTCAGCGCCGCCGAGGGTGTGTCGGCAGCCGCTCCCTCTCCGCCGCATGCGAGTGGCGACTCGGCACCGGCAAGGTGGGCGCAGCGGTCGACGAGACCGGCGGTCCGCTCCACGAGCTCGCCGCTGTTGCTGTCGATGAGCTCGGTGCAAGTGCGGAGCCTCTCGGCAGGCTCGACCTGCAGCCGCTGCAGCGCCGCGCGCAAGGCCTCGCGCTCAGGCGGCTGCGCATCGCCAAGGCTCCACCGCTGCAGCACGAGCGCAGCCACGCACACGCGAGCACAGCTCCGGCCTGCGCGCGCCACCGAGGGCGCTGTCGTGTGGACAGCGGCGCGGCGACAGCCTGCGAAGGGTGGCAGCTGCAGCACCTTGGCCGCGAAGCGAGGCATCAACTCTGCGGCGCCCTTGATGATGAGGCCTGCCGGCAGCGCCGTGACCAGCAGGCGCGCACGAGTCGGCTCGGACCAGCCAGCCGCCTCAGCGGCGGACGGCGCTTGGCGATGCGCCCGTCTTCCCCGCGGCGCTGCCCGGCGCGTGGGCGCCGCTAAAGTCGCTCCTCTGCCACGTGCCGGGCCACCGCGTGTCGACGTCGCCCGCGTCGCTCCAGCCGCTGGACAGCTCCGCAAGCAGCTCCACTGCGAGCGACGCGTCGAGGCGGCGCACGCCGAGGTGCCGCGCGAGCTCGGCCGGCAGTGAGAGGGACGGGTGTGCGGGGTGCAGCCCAATCTGCGCGACCAACCGGTCCGTCGCCAACGGGGCGGAGGCCTCCTCCAACGCCGACGAGCCTGCCACGACCGCCTCGCCCGGCGTGACGAACTCCCCACCGCGCGTGAGCAAGAAGCGGACCGATTTGAGGCGCCGGCAGCACGCCTTTGCCAGCGGCTCGAAGAACTCACTCGCGCCGGTCGGGACGAGCTGCAGGAGCAGGTTGGAGGCGCGGAGCTTCTCCTGCTCGTCACCTGCGCGCTGCAGCAGCGCGGCCGCCGCTTCGACGAAGAGGTCCGGCACGCAGGAGCGCAGCCACTGGTTCCACGCGGAGGACGCGTCCACCGACTCGCGCGAGGAGGGCAGCACCCAGTCCGCCTGCAGCAGGAAGCGCATCCCGTACGAGCGGAGCGGCAGAAAGGCGAACACGTCCAGCGCAGGCAGCGGCGAGGAGGGCTCGACCAGAGGGAAGGCGATGGCTACCTCCGTGCTCTGGTTGCCAAGCCGCTCGGCGGCGGCGTCCAGCCGCCGGGTCACGACGAGCCACTCTTGGGTCTGCGTGCTCGGCGCGTGGCCGTCTCGCTCGAGCGACTCCTCGAGGAGGACTCGGCCGGGGTCGGTGGCGTGCTGCCGGCGGGTGGTGCGCCTGTGCAGGCCGAGCGCCGCGTCGCGCACCTCCAGCGAGCGCAGCTGGCGCAGGAAGAGGAGCAGCGACGGGCGGAGGTCGGAGAGGGCAACCCGCAGCTCCCTCAGCGCCGCGCCTCCGCCGGCTGCCTCGAGGGGCAGCAAAACGACTGTTCCGCGGCCATCCCACCCCGTCAGCGGCTCGGCCGGCCGCGGCACAATGTAGCCCAGCCCGCTGGCGTCGGTCGCGTCGAAGGCGAGTCGGAAGCCGCGGCTGTGCACCTGCGGGCGCGGCGTGATCTTGAAGACGGACTTCCAGCCGATCCCCTTGTTGCCGATGTAACGCGGGTCGTCGGCCCGCTTGGTCGACCGGCCGATGGAGCAGAGAGCGAGCGCGTTCGCCTCGCTGAAGCCAGCCTCGTTGTTGAAGAAGCGGATCGCGGCCGGCGTGACCTCCACGCGCAGCTCCGGCACCACGCCGGCCGGGTAGTCGTTGTCGTCCGCATTCTGCACGAGCTCGAGGACGAAGTGGGCGCTGCCGGCGTAGAGCTCCTCAGCTAGGCGGTGGATCGCGCGGGTGGTGATCCCGCGCAGCTCTCGCATCGGCCCGCTCGCCTCGGACTCGCTCGCCCCGTACATGGCGCCCACCCTGTCGCACAAGCGCGAGGTGGCGTCCGCCTCGTCTGCCCCGCCCGCCCTATCGCTCCCGTCGGCGCGCACAGCGCTGTCGGCGCTCCTCCCCGCCTCGCCCGACACACACGTCACCGCCGTCGCCGCCGTCGGCTCGTGGTCCGCGGACGCGTCTGCCGGGTCGAGCGACGGGCTCTGGACTGCCGTCGAAGACGTGTCGCTGGCGGACGCCGCCTCCCGCCCCTCGCCTCCGGAGCTAGCGGCGGAGCTCGCCGCCCCCTCAACCTTGCGGTCGGAGGGCGGCGGCGGCGATGCTGCGGAGGGCGTGTAGAGGGAGCGGGCGAAATGCTCGGTCAAGAGCGAGATGCCCGCCGCGGCGCCGACGCGATACAGAGCTCGCACTTCGACGGGCGAAGCAGAAGCGAGCAGCGAGCGCCATGCGTCCGGCTCCTCTGCACAAAAGGGGTCGAGGAAGACAGCCAGCCCAAGCGGCGCCTGCAGCACCGGCGGCAAGGCGGCGACCGCCTCCAGCACGAAACGCGCCGCCTGGTCACCGCCTCCGGCGCACGCGCGCTGCACCTGGTCGCGAAGCAGCTCGATGGGCGCGCTCCGGACCGACCCATGCTCGACGCAAAGCGCTGCAGCGACGGCGGCGGCGGTGCGGCCGTCCCCCAAGGCAGCGGCCTCGCGGAGGGCCGACACGCGCGCGGGGGCGGAGAGGCGGACGAAGCGCCCGTCTTCCGCCTCGAGGAGGACTGCGCCCTCCGCCAGCTCGCGCGAGTGCCGCTGCACAAACTCGCGCAGCGGGCCCAGCTCGGCGGCAAAGACGTCGTCCCAGAGAGTGGCCTCGGAGAGGTCGGCGAGGTCGGGGGCGCACCGCAACGCGCGCAACGCGTCAGCGGCGGTGACTGACCCGAGAGGGCGTGCGTGTGTCGGCCGCCCACCACTGAGCACGAGGGCGACGGCGGGCTGTGGCGGAGAGAAGGCAGCGGAGGCGGCGGGGCGGGCGGTGGCCACGCTGTCACGCACGAGGGCAGCGGAGGGAAAGCCGAGCGCGCTCAGTGCCGGCGCGGAGAAATGGCGGCAGAGGGCGTCGCCGAAGGCAGCGTCGCTCGGCTGTGGGGTGGCGGCGAGCAGCGTGGCGGCCACCGCGACGGCGCGGCGGCGGACCTCCCCTGCGCCATCGCCGGCCGCCGCGGGCAAAAAGTGCGACAGCGGCGCAGCGTGCGCCCCGAGGAAAGAGGCGAAGCTGCTGCCCGGGAGCAGCTCTTCAAAGGCGGCCGCGTCGAGACGCTCGAGCAGGCGCGCCTCTGCGGCCGCCACCGTCTCGAGGAGCGGCGCCTCGGCCGCCTCGATCTGCAAGGCCTCGAGGACGCCGCAGAGGTGCTCGAGCAGCAGGGCCGGCTCGCACCTCCGGCCCGCTCCCTCCTCTGCGCGCGCCTGAGCGTCGCGCTCCTCCTCCTCCTCTGCTGCCATGCCCTCCTCTGCCGTCCTGCTCTCCTCTCTGCGAGACGGAGGGCAGTCGAACGCCTCTCGCAGCGGCGCGAGCTGCTCCGCAGACGCCGTGGCGGGAAGCAGGTGGAGCATGCGCCGGTGCAGTCCGCCCGTGCCGCCCTCCCTCGACTGGTGCCTCGGCCCAGTCGACAGGGTGCGAAAGCCGAGCCCGGGCTTCCGCTCGACCGCCCGGTGCAACATCTTGCGGTGGGTGTTCGGCAGGTGCAGGAGCGTGAGCACCGCGTAGTGCGGGCTCTGGCCGACCGTCGTGTGAGCCCACCGTGCGCTCTCGTGAGCCCTTGAGAGCGCGCGGTGCAGCGTCTGCTGGGCGTTGGCGAGGACGGTTAGGGCAGCGGCGACGGACATGTTTTGCTCTGAGCTGCCACCGACTCTGTTGCGGTCCTCCTCCTCGTCGCCCTCCTCCTCGTCGTCGTCGTCGCGCGGCGGCACACCGAGAGGCAGTCCGCCCCCCAGCGCGCCCCGCGCCTGCGAGGTCCCCATGGCGCGCGACTCGCGTCGCAGGCGCGCCCACATCGCCTGCAGGAAGCCCTCTAGGGTTAGGGTTAGGGTTAGGGTTAGGGTTAGGGTTAGCCCACATCGCCTGCAGGAAGCCTTCCGCGCGGAGGTGGATGCCGAGATCGCCAACCTCCACGCCTACACGACAGTTCCGAGAAGGTTCTGGGGGAGGGCTGCTCCTCCGACCTCGCGGAAGAGGGCGAGCGAGCGGAGCCGTGCGCGGCGGCGAGAGAAGAGAGCGCCTCCTCCCGAACGGCCCGAAAGTCGACGCGCTCCTCGACGGCGCGCGACTTGAAAGCGGCGCGCGCGGCCCTGCTCAGCGCCTCCATGATCGCGTCGACGCCGATGGGAGGCGGCGGCTGTCTCAGCCGCCCAAAGCCTACGGGGAGAGTCGGGTCCCAGCGTCGAGCCTCAACCCGCAGCCTCGGTCGCGTCGGAGAGCCGCTGTGCGCCGCGCTGGACATGGGGGTTTCGGTGGAGCGGGCCGAGAAGGAGCTCGTCGAAGGAGGCGACGGCAGCGAAGTCGCGGTTGAGGCGGATCAGCTCGTCCAGCAGCGGCAGGGTGAGCAGGTTGTGGGTGGCGAGCGCCAACGTGACGACGCTGTTGACCGCGCTGAGCACGCGCTGCAGTCCGCGCAGCGCCTCCGCCACCGGCGGCGGCAGCGGCAGCGATAGCCGCGCCTCCGCCTCCCTCTTGAGGGCGGAGACGTCGAGGTAGTCTCCGGACGCGAGCTGCCGCTGTCGGATCCCTAGGAAGACCTGGATCGGGTCCGAGCGCGGGCGTGGCGGCGGCGGCGGCGGCGTGGGAGTGGTCGGCGGCGCCCGTATCGGTATCGGCATCGCGCTCTGCCCCGGCGCCTCATCAAGAATCTCTAGTCGCAGGTGGCCCACGGCGTTTTTGAGCAGGCTCGTCGCATGATCGTGGCCCTGGACAGGAACGCCATTCACCGACAGAAGCCGCTGCCCGACACGGAGTGATCGAGCGGCGATAGAGTTTGCGGCGACAGAATAGACGAGCGCGGATGCCGATCTGTACGCGGATACTCGACGAGCCATGGCTCCAGGTTGCTAGGCTTGAGCAGGACTCGCGATTGGTTCGACACGAGCATGACTGCGTGCCGCTCCTTCTCCTCGTCGTACGTGACCGGCAGGCCAAGGGTGCGTGTCGTTCTGATCGGCGAGCGCGACGCGCGAGGGGCGGGGTGCGACACGGGGCGCGCGAGGAGCATGCTGGACGAGCCCGGCCGACGACGCACAGACCCGCCGCGAAGCGCAGCATCGCGGCCGGACGAGGCTTGCTCTCCGCCGCCGGCGATTTTTTTACTTTTATTCTGCAAAGGGGTGTGAACGGAGAGAGCAAACTCCTGGCAGCTCCCACAGCCGAAATGTGCGCCAGCTGCCCGCTCACCTGTGTCACGCCGCCGCGCACGCACCTCGCTATGTGCTCGCGCGAGCTCCCGCCCGAGCCTCCAGCTCGGTGTCCCACTGCTGCGGAGCCGATCGCTTCTCCTCGGCGCTCGCGTCGAGCCGAGCTCTCGGCACTCTACGGCGGGCGTCGCTGTGCGGGGCGCCCGTTTCCTGCTGGCCCGAGCGGAAAGCTCCACGTGCCCGCGCGAGCTCCCGGCCGAGCCTCCAGCTCGGTGTCCCACTGCTGAGGAGCCGATCGTCGTCCGTCGGTACTCTCGAGGAGCCGAGCACCTTGGCCTGCGGCCGGCGACGCTGCAGGACGGCGCGCGCGCACCCCGC
>NW_005202388.1:5952-6907 GCF_000372725.1 Emiliania huxleyi CCMP1516 | reverse complement strand
TTTGTCGAGTGCATGCGGGAGCTTACCCTTTGCTGCCTCGAGGGCACGCACGTCCACAACCACCCGAAGCACGATCCATCGTGCAAGAAGTCCAAGCAGGGCTGCATAGGCTGCCGCTTTTGCGTGCCGCGTCCCCACCCCGTCAGTGCCACCCGGGCGCTCGAGCTGGTCGCCAAGAGGGCGAGGCAGCTACCGCCGGGGATCAACGTCATCACCGACTGGCGCTGCCTCAACCCGGCGTGCGAGTGCGGCGAGTCGCTCGACGCGAAGCGTGACCTGCACCTGGCCGCCGTGTGCCACCCCTGCGAGGCGACGCAGACGCGGCGCCCGCGCTCGGCCGCCGTCTGGGAGCTGCAGCGGAGGCAGCGCGGCCGACGGCGGCGAGGGGGCGGCTGGCGACGAGGAGGAGGACGACGGAGGCGGCGGCGGCGCGGACCACGCTGAGCGGCGCATATTATGAATCGCCGTGGCCGACCCTGCCGATACGGCCGACGACACTGGATGCTCCCGAGCGCGCTTACAGCCCCGGGCGTGGTCCTGGCACAGCCGCGCCGCACCGTCGCTATTCAGCAGCAGAAAGGAGCCAAAAAGGAGGCCGGCAGGACGGTTCGGGCAACGAGACGCAACAAAACGGGTGCGGGGCCGTTCCCTCCACCCACAAGGGTCGCGCCGACGGTCGGGGGACGGCTAACGATTTTTTCCGGATTCGAACACATCGCTCGTCACCTGATTTCGGACTGTGTGCTGGGGGAGATATCGGGAGATACAAACGAATATATCTGGCTAGCTCAGCGTGGAAAACGTACTATGCGCATATCCAAACCGCCCGGGTTTGTCCTGAGCGGCTCATGGAGTCGCGAACGGCGCCTGACGGCGCGAGGCTGTTCTCTGGGGCCAGGGCCAAAGCGAGATGGACCGAAAGTCGAGAAACTATAGTGAGAAAAGTGCTCGGGAG
>NW_005202388.1:1140-5852 GCF_000372725.1 Emiliania huxleyi CCMP1516 | reverse complement strand
GTACCTGACCAAGCGCACCATAGCTCGAAAGTTGAAACGGCACTCAGCCCGAGCCCCTCCGGGCGCTCGATCGTATGCTCGTGGAGGCGTCGCGCGGCCGCAGTCTTCGCAGCGGCGGCCGCCGCTGCGGTGGATGCGGGCCGGAGAGAAGGCCGCGCGCGCGGCCAGGGGCCAGGGGCTGGCTCTGGCTCGGGCGAGGGCGATCCCGGTTGTCCCTCCGCGGGCGCCTCTGGTCATGACCGCTTGCTCGACGGCTGGGTTGTGCGTGCGCGCGACTCTCGAGTCGTCGGCGAGTAGTGTGCGCGGGCGGTGGGTGCCGTGGAGATTAGGGGAGATCGCTTTGAGCTGCGGGAGATGTTTGGGAGAACGACCAACGAGAGATACAGACACGGCGGTGCGGTGTCTGGAGTAACATCTCAGAGATTGAGCAGCGCAGGGGGTGTGCACCTGCCCCCCCATCTCCGGTCCAACGAGTAGAAACATGTTTCCAAAAAGCAGCTACGCCCCGACACGACGACGAGACTCACTCTCCTCGCACTTCCTCGCAGCAACCAAGGTCCAAGGATCGGGCGGGAGAGGAATTAGCTCAGCGAGAGACACGCACTCACACTCACACACACACACAGACACACACACACACAGAGAGAGAGAGAGAGAGCGAGCGAGCGAGCGAGAGAGCGAGCGAGCGAGAGAGAGAGCGAGAGTACAGTACAGTGATCAACAGAGACCCCCACCCACACGCCGCGCAGTGTGGGAAGCGACGACGAGACTCACTCCTCGCACTCGCAGCACGGATCCAACGGGAGGAACGAGGGGCCGCCCAGGCAGCCCCCGGGGCACGCGCAGCCGTTACGGTGCGCGTCCTGCCCGCCGCCCGGCATCGGCGCATCCTCCGCCGCCGGGGCCGGCGGCTCGCCCGGGATTGTCGCGTCCGTCATCGGCGCGCCCGGCATCGGCGCGTCCGGCGGCGCGCCCGGCATTGGCGCATCGTCCGCCGCGGACCGCGGCGGCCCATGCGCCCCACAGTAGGGCACGGCCACGCCAGGCGTCGCCCGCAGGAACGCGGCAAAGGAGTCGTGGTCGAACGTGCCCTCCATGATGGCAAGCCGCGTCGCCGCGTGGGGCGGGCGGTCGATGGCGTCGACGACGACGACGCCCCACGCGTGCTTGACGGCGTCAGCCTGCTCGAGCCCGCGCAGCCACTCCGCCGCGTCCTTCGCGGTGCACTCGTTGTACGACGACGTGCGGGCGGCGAGCATGCGCCGCATCGCCAAATAGTCGCAGTCGCTGCAGCCGGCGCGCTGCACCACGGGCGGCAGCGTGTAGCGCGTCACGGCCGGGAGGCAGAGGGCGTCGCTGCACGCCGGGCAAAGGGCCAGGTGGCGGAGCGCGAGCCCCGCGCGAGTGCGCCGCGAGTGCGCGAGAGCCGCCGCTAGGCGGCGGTAGCTCTCATAGAGAGCGCCTGCGGGCTGCTGCTCGCGCAGCGCCACCTCGAACGCGAACTTTGCGTCCGCGACGAGCTGCGGCGCGTGCGGCGACTCGCCGTGCGCCTCTGCGTCCGCCTCGCGCAGCGTCAGCGCGACGCCGCGCCGCGCGCCGAGCAGCCGCGCGCGCGTCAGCCAATGCGACGGCCAGCACTGCGGCAGCAGCAGCTCCTGCCCATCGGCGCCGCGCCAGGGCTGCTGCTTGAGCTTTGGGTCGGCGCGCCATTGCGGCGGCTTGGGGAGGCACTGCCGGTACCACAGTAGCAGGCGCGCGTCGAGCTGTTGCGTGGACAGCGAGTCCGGGTCGCACGAGAAGGCGTTCGGGTCAGCGTACGGGCCCTCCATCGCAGCCAGCTCGTAGTGCATCTCAGCGCCCATGCTCGGCGGCCTGTGATCGCCGCCGTACGTCTGCAGGAGCCGCCGCACCTCGCGGACGATGGTCCTGTTGAAGGCGATGGTGGTGTTGTCCTTCTCGACCGCCTCCGTCGCCTCCCCCTCGCCCAGCGGCTTGTCGGCCGTTTGGTACGCGTCCTTTGTCTCGACGGTGCCTCCGTCGGCCGCGTCGAGAACGCCCAGCAAGGCATCAGTGGCGATGGAGAGCGTGCGCGCTGACGCCTCGCGAGCCGCCTCCCCCTCCCCCTCCTCCTCGCCGTCGTCCAGCTGCTCGAACAGCCGTGCAGCCGTCTTTCCTGCCTGCGCTCGCCGCACCGCGTTCAGCTCCTCCTCGGCCGCCGCGCCCTCCGAGGCCTCCGCCGCCGCCGCGGCGGCGGCGGCGGGCGACGGCGTCGCGGTGGCGGCGGCGGCAGCCGCAGCCTTGCTCTCCGCCCGCTTCGCCGCCTCCAGCAACTTCTTGTGACGCCTGCGTCGCGCGGCTTCGGCTCGCGAGCGGTTCTTGGGGTCGGGGTCAAACTCGACGGGCGAGATGTCCCAGCGGTCACGCGCGTAGGCCTCGCCGAGCGCGCGCACGACCCTTGCCCACAGCTTGCACTCCGCCTCGACGTCGCCCTGGAAGTGTGGCACCCTGTGCCACGGCCGCTCCGGGTTGTCCTTCTCGAGCTCCCGGTCGTAATCCTCGTGGCGCGCGGCAAGGACGGCGCGCCAGCGCTGCTCCATCTGCGCAGGCCGGGGCCGCTCGACCATGAGCGCGTCCATCTCGACGTCCGCGTTCTCCTTCTCGCCGCCGCCGCCGGCGAGCGGCTTGCGCCGGCGCCGGCGGCCGGACGCCGCCGCCGGCGCAGGTGCGGGCGGAGTCGCGCGCCCCGTCTCGTTGTCGGGCGACTCCTCGCCGCCGGCGGCGTCGGGTGCGGCGACGTCGGCCTGCGAGTCGCGAGGGCGGCCTGCACCGGCGGCGGTCCGCAACGTCTCGCGGCGCGCCGCCAGCCACGCCGTGAACTCATGGGCGATGTCGCTGTCGTCGGGCGGCTGGTACAAGCTCGGCTGGATGTGGTCCATGAAGGCCTCCATCTCGGCCGCGGTCACGTCGTCGGGCGCGTCGACGGGCTGCAAGGCCGTGGACCGCACGGCGGGGCGGCTGCGCCAGGACTGGCGCGTCGCTGACGACGAGCCGAAGCAAAAAGAGCTGGACGACGGCAAGCCCGGCTGCATTCTCGCGCCGGGACGGCGATCCTGGTCGAGCACGAGACGCCGCCTGCTTTCGGATGCTTTCTTTCTTGATTCCGTTTGTTGCAAACGGAATCAGTTGCAAAACCCTGAATAAAAAAACAAAACGCGAAAATCCCCTTTGCAGCCAAGCCTACCGGGCACCTAATTTCGGGGTCGCTAAGTGCCCGGGGCCGAGCGCATCTTTTATTGCAGTGGTCGCTTGCAGTGGTCGCTTGCAGTGGTCGCTTGCAGTGGTCGCTTGCAGAGGTATGCCGGCGAAGCGTAAGAGGTCTTTGAACGCCGCGACTGAGGCTCGCGCGGTCAAGGCCCGCGCGGAGTCAGAGGAGGCAGCACCCAAGTGCACGGCGATCCTGCGGCGGATCCCCAACACGTACTGGCCCGCCGGCCAGGCGCCGCCCCGGGACGTCTCTCCGCAGGGCCTCGTCCGCTCGTCCAACCTCGACGGCTCCATCTTGGCGGCCCTCTCGCTGGTCCGCTCTCTCATGCCGGGCGCGTCCAACACCGACTTCGCATCGCTTCTCGTGCTGGCCTCGCCCGCGGAGGACTCCCTGGGATTGTCCACCGCCGTCGCGCAGCTGGGCGGCGAGGCGAGGGGGCCTCGCGCCGCGCTCGCGCTGCTCAAGGCGGTTCTCGGCACGCTCGAGGCGCTGCACGTGGAGGGCACGAGGCAGCTGCTCGACGAGGCGCGGGAGGCGCTCGCCGGCGGGGCGGCGCCTGCGGCGCTCCTCACGCGCCTCGTCGCACTGGCGCGCGGGGATTGGATGCTTCGGCTTGGCGGCGCTTACTTTGGCCCCGGCGGTTTGCAGTTCCTGGCGGCCGAGGACGCGCCCGTCAAGCCGTCGAGCGTCGCCGAGGCAGCGGCGCGCGTGCTGCTGCGGCGGCTGCGGGAGCAGCGCGATGTGCCGGTCGAGTGCTCGGTGATGGTGCGGGACATTCTCGGCTCATTCGGGCCCGCCGGCCAGGCGCCGCCCCGGGACGTCTCTCCGCAGGGCCTCATCTACTCGTCCAATCTCGACGGCTCCATCTTGGCGGCCCTCTCGCTGGTCCGCTCTCTCATGCCGGGCGCGTCCAACACCGACTTCGCATCGCTTCTCGTGCTGGCCTCGCCCGCGGAGGACTCCCTGGGATTGCCCACCGCCGTCCCGCAGCTGGGCGGCGAGGCGAAGGGGCCTCGCGCCGCGCTCGCGCTGCTCAAGGCGGTTCTCGGCACGCTCGAGGCGCTGCACGTGGAGGGCACGAGGCAGCTGCTCGACGAGGCGCGGGAGGCGCTCGCCGGCGGGGCGGCGCCTGCGGCGCTCCTCACGCGCCTCGTCGCACTGGCGCGCGGGGATTGGATGCTTCGGCTTCGCTGCGAGCGCGGTGGCCACGGCGGTTTGCAGTTCCTGGCGGCCGAGGACGCGCCCGTCAAGCCGTCGAGCGTCGCCGAGGCAGCGGCGCGCGTGCTGCTGCGGCGGCTGCGGGAGCAGCGCGATGTGCCGGTCGAGTGCTCGGTGATGGTGCGGGACATTCTCGGCTCATTCGGGCCCGCCGGCCAGGCGCCGCCCCGGGAAGTCTCTCCGCAGGGCCTCGTCCGCTCGTCCAACCTCGACGGCTCCATCTTGGCGG
>NW_005202388.1:0-1040 GCF_000372725.1 Emiliania huxleyi CCMP1516 | reverse complement strand
GGGGGATTTTCTTAGGGGGCCAAAGAGAGCCTCGCAGGTGGGGGGTCGAGTACCATATTCCCACCTCCCGGGGTTGGATGGCGGCCCCCCCCCCCTTGGATAAAGCAGCGTTGTTGTTTTGGCCTTACGGGGGGGGTTCGCGAAAGAGGGGACCCCCCCCCCCCCCCCCCCTCCCGTCCCTCCCCCTCCTCCCCCCCACACACCTTTACCCCACACACACACACACACACCTTTACCCCCCCCCCCCCTCCTCCTCCCCTCGCAGCTCAAGGACGTGCGCGGAAACTTCAAGGATGAGGACGACACCGACGGCACCTTCGACCCGGCGGTGAGTCGCAGACGAGCTCATGAGAGTTGTGCACCACCGCGAGATTGCCCAACCCTTCCTGCTGCAAAGGGGTTGACACGCCCCAACCCCCCCTCCCCGAGTCGTCAACGATGGGCCGGTGGCCCAGTGCGCGCTTGTGAGAGGACGCGGTCCCTGAGGGAGATGGCATTCACGCCACCTTCCGCCGCTCCCAATTCTTTTTTGTGGGCTTGTTAGGATGCGTCCCTGTGGGTCGTCGCCAACTCCAAGGAGGACGAAACGCCGAAGCCGCCGACGCGCTGGAACCTCGAGGCGACCGCCACTGATTGCGTAATTCAGTGTACAGTAGTCCGACTCGCGAGTGTGTAGTCCAATACCCTCCAAGGGACCCTCGAGGCGGCGTGTGAATTCACTCCACCTGGGGTCCTGATCGCTCATCGACGTCCGACGCCCCTTTGAGCCCTCGAATCCCCCCCCCCCCCCCCACACGATTTAACTAAGTTAGTCCCCCCTCCCCCCTCCCCGCCCGCCCCTTTCTGCCCTCGAGCCCTTCTGGCGCCTGCCCTCGAGGCGACGCTCTGCCCTTGAGGTTCATTCATTCGTTCGCTGCACTCACCCAATTCACTCTTCCTCTCCTCGCTGCCCTCTCGAGGCGACCGTCGGCTATACTCTTCACAGCTGTACTGTTCACAGCTATACTATTCACAGCTGCCCTCTCGAGGCGACCGTCGGC
>NW_005202389.1:0-1130 GCF_000372725.1 Emiliania huxleyi CCMP1516 | reverse complement strand
GAGAGAGAGAGGCGGCGGTGGAGACGCTGCCGGCCGGGCGAGCGGACTGGCCGTTCGATTGCTGGCTGTCGGAAGCCGTGTTCGGACAGCAACTGGCGGCGGGTGGAACTGGACATCTTTTCTCGCTCCTTGTGTTCCTGTGGCGCGCTTGTCAGACGCATGGTTGTGGTGTTCCGGCACGCGCGAGTCATACACATAAGTGCGGCGCGCCGCAAACACCCGACGGCAAACGCGTTCTCGCGCGGTGATCGATTTTCGTTACAGGGCCGGCGGTTCGGCTATCGCGGCACATATCATCATATCTGGGTTATGGCTAGTTCCATTTCACTGTGGCACACGCACACTTGGAGCACTTGGAGTGCAGTCGGCAACCACAGTTCGCGTTACAAAACGGCAAACCCCTGGAAAGTGCGGCAAAAATAAGCGCCTGCACGTGTAGGCGCGCATCTTAGCCAAGGCTCGCGCCAGCACGTGTAGGTGCTTGTGTCAGATACGCGCCCACACGTGCAGGTGCGAGCCCTAGCTAACATGAGCGCCTCCACGTGCAGATGCGCATTTGGCGAGCTCGAATATAAGCGTCTACTCGTGCAGGCGCTCGTTTTAGCTAAGAAACGCGCCTACACGTGTGGCCGCATACATTGGCTTGAGGTGATATACGCACTTGGTGTGTGATCGATACATTTTTTTAACACCTTAGGTCTCAGGAGCTGGAGAGGGCCGCAGAGGTTGTATTCGAGTGGAAGGCTGAGGTGGGAGGTCAGGTAGGGGTCTGGGCGGCCTACACGTGTGCAGTCCTTTTTGGGTTGACAGTTGCTCAGTGCACATGACTTGCCCGGGAGGGGGGGGGGGGGGTCGAGGAGACAATATAGTTATACGCGCGGCCACACGTGTAGGCGCGTATCTTAGCTAAAACGAGCGCCAGCACGAGTAGACGCTTATATTCGAGCTCGCCAAATGCGCATCTGCACGTGAAGGCGCTCATGTTAGCTAGGGCTCGCACCTGCACCTGTGGGCGCGTATCTGACACAAGCAGCTACCCGTGTAGGCGCGAGCCTTGGCTAAAAAGCGCGCCTACACGTGCAGGCGCTTATTTTTGCCGCACTTTCCGGGGGTTGCCCTTTCCGCCCCAA
>NW_005202390.1:0-1130 GCF_000372725.1 Emiliania huxleyi CCMP1516 | reverse complement strand
TCAAGTCTGATAAATCGAAACGCGCCTTAGCTAGGGGGGGGGCGGGGGGAAGTGTGAGATCGCATTGAGGGAGGGAACTTCAACCTCCCTCAATGGACAATGCGTGCTGGTTGCGAAAGCAAGCGCAGGCGGTAGCCGGTAGTCGAGGTTGCCAGATTCTTTTCTGGGTTGGGATTTTTTTTACGGACGACCCAAGGGAGGGATGGGAGGACGGCACGCCGCCACCACACAGGGATTTTAAGGAGAGGAGTGTGGTGCTAGCCGTCGCCCACCCTAACCCTTGGGCGTCTGCCTCTTTCTATCTCCCTTCGCAGTCCCTCGCCGATTCTCCGGGCTGGGAATCGTGTGTGCGACAATCTCAAAATTCTTTCCGTGCGCGCGGGAGTTGCCTTGTAAAATTCTTTCCGCCTCTAATGGGCACCAACCTGGCAATCTTCGAACGCGATCGACCTCAGATCCCCATGTTCGCTCTGCTCACCTCCAGCCCCGCGCTCGTCGTCTCGCCGTCGCTCGCGGTCCAGCGCGGCTTCGCTGCCGCGGCGCCCGTCGCCCTTCCCACGGTGAGTATGTCCGCCGACTCCACGCTCGCCTCCTTCTCGGAGACGCTCGCTGGCGGTGCACCTCCCACCTCCGGCGCATCGCCCGGCCTCGACCCGCCGCTCACCGTGTCTCTCTCCACCCTAGTCGTCGCCGTGGACGGCGGCACCATCGGCCTCGACGTCTCCTTTGGCGCCTTCCTCGCCGTCATCCTCGGCCTGTTCATCCCGGTCGTTTTTCTTGTGACGCTGTACATCCAGTCAGAGGCGCAGGGCACCGCGACGTCGTTCCGCGAGGTGGCAACCCCTTCCTCGCTGTCGCACCATGCCCAGCTACTCGCCCTCGCCACAACGCGCCGCCCCAGTCGCACGCCCGCTGCAACACCCCGCTGCGCCCACCGCCTCAACGCCAGTCGCCACCCGGCTGCCCAGGCGGACTCGCTCGGCGGCAAGCTCTTCGACGACCCCGCCGACTACTAGAACGGCGGCACGATCCCGCTGCGGGCAGTGCGAGCTGGAGGTCTGTGTGGTCTCTGTGCGCCGGCTGTGCCGCGAGCGGCCTGTTCGTGAAACAGTCAGAGAAGGCGAGGGAGC
>NW_005202391.1:0-1130 GCF_000372725.1 Emiliania huxleyi CCMP1516 | reverse complement strand
TTTCGTATGATGAAGAGGGTTCGGCACCATGCACGATGCGGGGCACGTGGGCATAATCGGTAGGTAAACGAACAAGGTTCAATTCGTCTACGTACGGCTTAGTGAGTGGTTGGGGTGGCTTCAGGCATCCCCAAGGGAGCCTCTGCGGTGCCACATAAGCAGCTTATTGATTGTCGAGACTTTAAAGTATTCGTTCGTTGGAAGATCTCGCGAACAAGACAGACACTGCTACTCGAGTAGATCTATGGTCTATGGTCACCAGTAAATCATAATTCGACTTTGATCTTTGAGGGATCATATCTCAAAAAGCCGGGAGATAAATAAATAAACAAAGTGCAGTGGAAAATCCAAAAAATAAATACATAAAAACGGACACCTCTCTACTGTGAGGTGGGTAAAAAGGAACAGGTCCCCGCCCTTGCGATGTTTGTGCAGGGTTCTTTGTGGGTGTGGTCGGCGACTAGCCGGGGTCGTCCAAGCCGGGAGATAGCATAGCATTATTGTTGCATATTATGCCACATAAGGTCAGACTTGACCCCATAAGCATCAAGAACCCGATGCTCATGCTCCGGCTCGACTGTGCCGGCACACTGCCTCCTCGCGCCAGCCGCCAGCAGCCGTCGCGGCCCGCACCAGAGAGGGAGGTCGACGCGTTGCCCCCGCCGGCGGCACCCCAGGTCAGAGCCGGGATCTATCTAGGAATGTTTAGGTAAAATGAGACGTCGCCAGTCCGCAGTCTGCCACCCACTTGGGATGACAGGAAGACGCACACACCTCCATCCACACCGCCCAGAACACCGCAGACTTGGGCAAAATGACAAGTGTTGCGCGCGCCGCAGGCGAAGAGAAAATTTGAGCGGGGCTCCTGTTCACACTCGTGGGTGGGCCCTTTCTTGGGGCCGCGCCTGTGCAGCGCGCCGTGGTTTCTTAGATTTTTGCGGAAATCGCTCGGCGTCGTTTCTTAATGGGACGTTTTCTTAAATCTTAATGCCCGCAACAGACTGTAGTGTACCACTAACCGCCTGCGCAAGAGCACTACGCCTCTACCAACATACCCAAAGTCCCAAACACTACGTCGTACGCCTCAGTCAGCGGGCTCAGACTGGCACCCACCTTGAGCACTTGAGCAC
>NW_005202392.1:0-1131 GCF_000372725.1 Emiliania huxleyi CCMP1516 | reverse complement strand
ACACCCACAGGACGCCAAGTACAAGACAATAGGGAGGGAGTGTACTCAGGCAGTCAGGGACGGATGAGTCAGAACATACTAAGAGCACCTAAAGGAGCAAGGCATACAGCTGTGAACGAGCGCCGTCGACCGCACCGACTACGGCACAGCCTCCGGCAGCGCCCGGGGCTTCGCCCAACACCACTCGCAACAGCTCTCGCGCGCCGCCGTCAGTGGCGATGCGCAAAAATCAACAACGCTGCTCGCAACATGCGTGTCGCGCACTCATTCATGACCGGTCTCAATGCCCCACCCCCCTGCGCGCGGGCCTTCTAAGCCCGCGGGTAGTCCCCCCCCATCCCCAGGGCCTCCAGGGCTCGCACCTCAACCTCTCACAGGCCAGCGCACAGCGCCATAGCACTTGGAGCACTTGGAGTGCAGTCATTAACCTCACATCCAGGGCCGGGGAGCTCAGAAGCGCACCCAGCGGGCCGGATGATCGGGATCGGGTTACGGGCTAGAGAGCCCTAGCCCCGGGGGTGCGCGTTCGCAGGGCAAGGGCCTTAAAGTAAACACGGGTCTCCGAGGGTTAGCCCCGCGTACCGGGTTTCCCCTTAACTGCAGGACGCCCCCTCTACTCGGAGCTAATGAACACCATACTGCACGCCCCACACCACCACTCTACACTCACTTGCGTCGGCGTCTGAGTACGTATTTTCTTCTCAATAACAAGGCTGTGAAGTATCTCTCCTGTTTTCGCCCGGCATGGACAGCGCTGGTCCAATCGACTGGAGCACCGCGCTCCGCGGCTGGACGTTCGCCGACGTGCTCACGGCCTTCGAGGCGCTGCCCGAATCGCTGCAGCAGCCGCTCCACGCAGCTCTGACCACCGCTCCGAAGCCAGTGCCGCCGCCTGCACCGTGGGCCGTCGCGGGTGGCTCAGTGTCGTGGCTGCTTGACGAGCTTGGCCTGAGCGGCCTGTATGGCTCGACCTTTGCAGAGTACGGCGTGGAGACCGTCGCCCAGATGCTGGGGCCGGAAGGCGGCGACCCGTCCGCTCTGATCGCCAGCCTCCGCGAGCTGGGCGTCACCCGCGACCACCGCGACAAGATCGAGCGCCTCGCCCGCTCTCCGCGGCCGTGCGGCGCGAGC
>NW_005202393.1:0-1131 GCF_000372725.1 Emiliania huxleyi CCMP1516 | reverse complement strand
TGAGCCCGCGGCCGAGAAGGTTCGGAAGATACCGCCTCGCGCAATCCGAGCGTCCGATTCCTGCACTCAAGCCCGACTATGTAGGTACTGCCATACCTCGCTCGATACCGTGAGAACGATGGGCTGCGGAAGATCCTGTGGAACAGCAACGAGGAGGACGCTCTTAACCGCATCACAGAGGCGATCACGCCCGTCGCGCAGCAGCACGTGGTGCTGCTCTCGATGATCCTCGTCGCGGTGCTCATGCTGCAAGTCGACAACGCCCTCAACGCGGCGGTTGCTAGGGATGGTCCTTGAGTGGGCGCCGGTCGCCTGGTCGCCGCGTGCCAGAGGGGACAGACACAGGCTGCTGCACGGCTCGCAAGTACAGGGAGGGAGCCTGAGCTGTTCACGTAAACGCACAACCCCGGGCCCCGAAATCGCACAGTGATGATAGTGACATGCAACACGGGGTCCCAGCTGTTCACGGATAAAATGACAGTTTACTCCTGGTGTGGTTGGACCCACAGCCAGGGTACACTCGAACGAAGGCTGGGTAAGCAGTAGAGGTCGATCTCGACGTCCCACATGGTCTATGCAGGGCCGCAGTATGGCGCATCTACTTAACCTGGTTCAACATCGAAGGCAGCCCAAAAAGAATTCTCAAGCATCTCTCACGCTCTCTTCACGAGTAGGGGGCGGAAAAGAAAGCGCGGGACGGAAGCCGGCACATCGAAGATGACGGTAGCGAGCTCGAGCGCCCCCTCTCCACACGCGACGCTGCAAACCGAGGCCACCTCCATCGGCGAGCTGCTGCGCGGCACGGTTCCCTCGCTCGCGGCCACCTCGTCTCCTTCTGCCTCGACGACCCGTGGAGCTCGCTGCCGGCCGCCTGGCGCGAGGCGCTGCTCGCGCTCACCGACGCAGAGCTCGCTCGGCTTCCCGTCGACCTGCCGGTCCGCGACGACTGGCCTGCAACGTTGCAACGATTGGTCCGCATCTCGCGGCGCAGCTGCGCGCTCTCGTCGCCGCTGCCGCGCGAGGCGGAGGCCGACCCGCCCAGCCGGTGGCTCTTTGCGCAGACGCCGCGGGTCCGCAACATGAACCTGAAGAAGGCGCACGAAGTGGCTGCGCTCGCGCCGCTCGTGGCGC
>NW_005202394.1:0-1131 GCF_000372725.1 Emiliania huxleyi CCMP1516 | reverse complement strand
GCGCTAGGCCAGGCGCTAGGCGATAGCAAGGTCTCTGTTCGCCCTGTGCATGTCAGGCCAGGCTGCAGCGGGGCACTACCATCGTGCTACCCTGTTGCAGCCTGACTTTTCCCACTCGTGTGCACAGTCGCCAGACCACCACCACCGCCCGGCATCGTGTCACGGCGAGCTCCTTCTGCACCCGTTCGCGAGGCTCTCGCGCTGGCACACTTCGGCCTTCCGCTGCTCGCGTTTGGCGAGCTCTTCTCCGCACTCCTGCCACGGTGCCGTCGCCACACACCTTCTGGCCGGCCTGAGCCACGCGGACTCGACCTCTCCCCCTCTCTGGTGCACGCCACGGGCCGCGACGGCTGCTGGCAGCCGGCCGGCGTGAGGACTGAGGAGGCAGTTTGCCGGCACAGTCGAGCTGGAGTATCCGCTTCTTGATGCTTCTGCGGTCAAGCTTGACTTTATGTGACATGATGTGCCACAATAATGCATTCTCTCACCCCTCAAAGTGTCGAATTTTCGTTTCCCGGTGACCCGACACCGGTGGCCCGATAGTACCGTGTGCCTTTCTTCAAAGTCAAACGAACGCGCTTCGAGGTTCGACAATCGCTAAAAGCTGCTTTTGGTTGGGGCACCGCTGCGACTCCCTTGGGGATGCCTGAGGCCACCCCAAGGCCAAGCACTCCCCAAGCCTTACTTACCGCTTACGTGGACGAATTCAACCCTACTTACTTTTTGTTCGTCTACGCACATTAGCAACTTTGTGCTCATGTCAACGCCACGCCACGCTAGTTTCATAAAGTCGTTGTCGGCCCGCCCCGCGGGTTGTGCGGTACCAGCCACCCCCACGGTAAGCCCCCCGGTGCCGCCCAGGGCAGGGGGGAGATGGCCGTTGTTACCGCCAGTTCTGGGGCCTTGGCGCCCCCCTTGCCGCCCCCTCCCTCCTCCCCGTCGTCACCACCGCCCCCGAAGTCGGTCGCCACCCTCGCTCTTTGAGGGCGGGGGGGGGGGGGGGGGGGGGGCCCTCACAGAAATCCCGGGGGCCCCCCTTGCCTTGCCACTGGAGGTTTGAACCGGGGCCCCCCCCGAAGGGCCCCGCGGAAAACAGGAGTTGCCCTTCCCTCGGAAACCCCTTGGAAAAGG
>NW_005202395.1:1746-12748 GCF_000372725.1 Emiliania huxleyi CCMP1516 | reverse complement strand
GGGCGCTTCTGCTCGATCTTTTCGGTTGCGCCTTACCTGCTTAGTACGATGGCTCACTGCCCGGAGTGCGCGCTGGCAGTCCAGTAACATTTAAGGTGGCAGTCCGGGTTCTGTGAAGAGGGTCGCTCGTCGAATGCGAGCCAGTTCGCTCGCGACGCCGACGCCGACGCCGCCGCCGGAACGACCGCGGCGGCCGGTCGAGCGGCCGCCCCGGCCAGCGGCCGTATCGAGCCTGCCCGTCGCGAAGGTGCGGACCTCACGCGCCCCACCGGCCGCCCGCGCCGCCGCGCCCACGTCGCTCTCTCGAAGCCCAGCGCCACGCCGCTACGACTCCCATCGCGACGACTCCCGTGCTCGCTCGTGGCGCAGGCGATCGACTCCTGACACCCATCGAGCGGATGGGCGCGTTCCCGCCGCGACCCGGTACTCTCGAACGACTTTTGAGGGCAAAAGGTGCCGCCCGAGCCCATTCCCGCCGCCCGCCGCCCGAGATCAGCTGCCACCGGCCAGCGCGCGCGCGGAGACCTGCCGCGAGCGCCTCCGTGGCCCTAGCTGGGGTGATTAGCAAGCGCCTCGGCACTTTAGATTCGCCCCTCGGGCTTTTCCGCGCGCGTGATCAGTCTCGCGTTCTCTCCTTTTTCAGGCGCCTGTTTTCGGCCTCTGAAGAGCAACCGTCGAGGCGTCGATGCTCGCCTCCACGCCCGCGCCAGACCTCCGCGATTGGGGCGCCTTGTCGACGGGATCAATTGTGATTCCGGGCGTATTTTTCTGACACTTTACTCGCACGTCGGCGACTCTTAGTCGCTTCTCCGTGCTAGGAGGCCTCTGTTTTGTGTCCGTGAGGACTAGATCGAAACTAACATTTCGGCATATGCGAGTAAAGTATCAGAAAAATGCGCGTTCGTTCACAATTCATGTGTATATGAACGGTGCCGACGGGTTTGGCGAGCATCGAAGCCGTCCAGGCGCAGCAACGCGACGGTTTCGGAGGCCGACGGCTCCGAAAGAGCCTCCCGAGAATGGTTGGGTAGTAGGGCTAGAGGGTCGCTCTACACTTAGCCTCTGCAGCGAGCGAGCGCTCAACTTAGCCCCCGCACGGAGCCGGGCTCAGACTTAGACGCTGGAAGGCCGGGGGCCATGAACTTAGACGACACGAGGCCAACTCCGGGTAAAACCCGGGTATACCTGCAAAAGTCCAGGTTTACCCGAAAAATACCTGGACGCGGTCCCGACCAGCGTATGCCGCGCACGACGCCATATCGCCGTCTCCCAGGGCCAGTGCGCTACTTGCGGCGCGCAACGCCTGCTCAAGTACGCGCAACGTACCATATGCTGCCGCTATGCGTGCCTTAAGGCGGCTGCGGCGAAGCGGCGGGCGCGGCATGCCGATGGCAGTGCGGACGATGCGGTTGCGATGTGTTCTGCTTCAAGATCGTGGCGGTGCTTGGCATGCACTTCTGCGATCCCAATCAGCTCATCGCAACGAAGCAGCGCAACAAGCTGGCTGCTGCCAACAAGGCCCTATGCTACCTCACGCGCGGATCGTTCAAAGAAGACCAGCATACACAGGCTTCTCTGACATGCGTTTGTTTGAGCTTGAGGCTATTTGTGAGAACTATTTGGCTAGATGTTGCCGAAGTGCGCTCAAGAAGCAGCAACGAGAATCGGAAGAGGAGGATGCTGAGGCGGCGATTGCTGAGCATGAGGAGGATCGATCGCCCGCCGCGCAGGCGAAGAAAATTTGGGCGCGAGCGCCGTATATCGCGTGCCATGGCCGACTTAGCCGGTGTAAGAGGCTCCCGCTGATCTTAGACCGCGTAAGCACTCCAGCGTGGCTAGCCACACTTAGACCCGTTAAGCCGCGAGGCTCAGAACTTAGACTACTACCCAACCAGTCTCCCGAGCGAGGCCGGCGCGGTCACGGTACCGTGGAGGCCACAGACGTCGCCGGAGCGGCACTCCCGGGGCGCCACTCCCTCACCCGGTCAGGGGGGGCCAACCACAGCCCGCCTCACCGTCCGTGGAGCTTCCGTGGTCCGCCGCTTCGGCTTCGATTTTCGACCCTCCCGAGGCTGCTAGAGCAGCCCCGCGGAGCCTCCCGGATGCACCAGCACACCGTCGTCCAGAACGCCGGCGCACGCGCTGCCCAGTGACTGGGCGGGTCTGCCCCGACTAGGGGCGGGCCCAGCCGCGCGGAGAAGACCATCCCACTCGCGGTTCGTCGCACCGTCCGCTCCAGTTTTCGTCTCGAGCGGGTCGTGAGACGGCCGCGAGAGCGAGCACCGCGGTCACGGTACCTTGGAGGCCACAGACGTCGCCGGAGCGGCACTCCCGGGGCACCACTCCCTCACCCGGTCAGGGGGGGCCAACCACAGCCCGCCTCACCGTCCGTGGAGCTTCCGTGGTCCGCCGCTCCGGCTTCGATTTTCGACCCTCCCGAGGCTGCTATAGCAGCCCCGCGGAGCCTCCCGGATGCATCGGCACACCGTCGTCCAGGATGACGGCGCACGCGCTGCCCAGTGACTGGGCGGGTCTGCCCCGACTAGGGGCGGACCCAGCCGCGCGGAGAAGGCCAGCGAGCTCGAAACACGTCGCCGCGGCCGGCCGTTTCGCAAGCCTGAGCGGGTCGCCAGACACCCGCGAGAGCCAGCAGCTAGAGCGCCGTCGTAGCCGCAGATCGAGTCGAGGAGCTTGATGTCCACGGTAGCAGTTGTGGGGAGCGGTGGCACGGTGCGTGTAGACGCGTCGATTGAGGGCTCCCTTTCGAAACGCGACGGGTACGGCTTGACAACTGCCAGCACAGTTTTACGCCGGCCAGCGTGAGAGCACAACAGGGAGCCGGCGACCCGTACGCTTTACGCGTGGCGGCCGGTGGCTGTCTGGAGCTCGTGCGAGCTGGGCCGACGCGTGGCCGAGCCGAGAGGACCAGCGAGCGACCACGTTGGCGATGAAGCTTGGCGGCCGGCGCCTCGTCGCCAGACGTCACAGCGGCGTGGACGTAGGAGTGTGCGGCGACGGTTACCGGCAAATCCGGCCCGGTGTGGCCGGCAGCTGCATAGCGCTGGCCTGTGGCCGGCGCCGCGGTGGCGGAGAAGGCGTCTCGCCGCCGTGGCGGCGGTCGGCAGGTGCGAGCGTGATGCCATCTTGCGGGACGACACCCGTCTCGCAAAACCCGGACTGCCACCTTAACAAAATCACACACACACACACGCCAGCCGACTGAGCCCAGGATTAGCCAAGCTGGCCCTAGAGCCAAAACACGTGATTCACCTCTAGAGCTCGCTCTCGCCTCCTCGGAGCCTCAACCAAAATCTGTCGCTCCAGCGCCGTCGTCCGGGCCCACGACCGGCTCGCCATCTCGATTTCCACTCGCCCGATGCGCTCGGTCTCTGCTGACGGCTGCCGCAAGAGCGGCTGGCTCACGACAGCGTCTTGCCGGTTGTCGGATGGGAGAGTACAGGACGTCTGGAGTGTAACTGTGTACGTGAGATCGGTCTTGGTAACAAGCACGGTCGGTCTATCGAAGCGATGCACTCGTTTCCGTTGCCCTTCGAGCTTGACACAGAGCTCAGCGCGCCCCGCAAAACAGGAAGAGCCATCCGGCAAGAAGATCTCGATAGGGAGCGAGAACCGTTAGAGGTGCTCCGAGAGGTATCAAGACTCCGTCATGACGCGGTAAGATCACTCCAAAAATGACCGCGCAGATGTCGGATCTCGTTGAGATATCTTGCAAAATCTGCTCTTCCCGAGCCGGCAGCACGCAGAGAGTCGCAGAAAGGCTACGAGTGCTCGACGAGTTTTGAGACCTGCGCGATCAAACCTGGGGGGAACTGACCGCACCAGGACGGACGTCCGAAACCTGCGTGAGCACCTTTGACGATTCTCGCTCCCTATCGAGCTCTTCTTGCCGTACGGCTCTTCCTGTGTGTGCCGGCACAGAGTTCCGTGCAAGCCGTCCAGCGTGACGTGTGACGAGTATATCGCTTCGACGGATCGACCGTGCTTGTTATCAAGACTGATATGACGTACACAGTGACACATCAGACGACACATATTCTCTCACCCGGCGGGCCGCAAAACGCTCTCGACAAGAGCCACACAAAGCCACCCGCACGGCAAGCCGCTCGTCGGACAGGCGTGCTCGATCGATGTCGGAGAGCCAAGGACAAGGCCGGAGGGCAGCCACGCAGAGTGGCGCCACTTCTCGAGCGTCGGCTTGCGCCTCCACCGCTTGCGCCGGAGCGCCGCAGCCAACCGTGCAGCGAGTCGGACAGACCCCGCTAATCCGCCTCCAGGGTTGACTGGATTTCGTTTGGGCGCCCCTGTCCTTGCAGATTCTCTCCATCGGCTTGCTCGCGTACGCCAGGCCTGCAATTCAATCGTTTTTCTTCTCGAAAGATGTCGGCCTGCCTCATCCGCGTCCTGCTTGTGCTCCTCGCGTCCGCGTCGGTGCATTCGCGGCCCAGCAGCAGCCGCTCGGCGGCTGGCCCGCTCGGCCGCAGTGCGCGCAGATTCCAGCGGAGCCTTGTGAGCCGCGGGCGGGACGTCGACTTGCGAGAGCTGGTTGAGGCGACGCGCGAGCTGTGCGCGGTCCTCCTAAAGTTCGGCGCCTACATGGGTCCCTCCGTCTCCGACGTGCGCCGCAACCTGGAGCGCATCGAGGAGGCCCGGCGGAAATGGCTTCGCGCGTCGCCGCGCCGCCGACAGCTCAGCATGAAGGCGCTGCTCGCGGCCGAGGTGGCGGCGGAGATCCACGGGCGTGGCGGAGTGCTCGCCGACCCTTCGGGCGCCATGGGCCTGCTCTGGGTGCGCCGCGGCCTCGCCATGTGGGCCGACACCTTTGAGCAGCAGGCGCGAGCCATGCAGCAGGCCGCCGTCACCGGCGAAGGAGAGGGCTCGCTCGCGGCGCACACGCGAGTGGCGTACGAGCGGACGGTGCAGGCGCACCACGGGTGGGTGTCGCGCCGCGCCTTTGGCGTCGCCTGCCGCGCGACGCCCGACTGGGAGACGGTCGTGCGCCGCGCGGGCCTGCGGACAGACAAGGGCGGCGACGAGGCGCTGCGGCTCGAGCTCAAGTGCTGGGCGGCGGCGGTGCGCGACCTGACCGAGGCGATGCGCTCGCTGCACACGGACCGCGACCTCGAGGACAGGCGCAAGTCCGTCTGATGAGCGGGGTAGTCGGCAGAGAGGGCGCGCTCTCTCTCTGCTTTCTCTCGAGCAGTCAGTGTCAGAGTCACACACCGACCTTTAGAGCTTTATACACGTGTTCTGCATGCCATGCCGCGCATGTCCTTTAATTACATTCATATCCATGAGACGTAAAGAGGTCCACGTTGCGCGACTGTACACATGCACATGCGCGATCTTCGCACTGCGGCTGGGGCTGCCGTGAGCTGGCAGCTGCGAGCTGTAAACACTCTGTAATGGGGATTGGGGAGGCTTTCGGTTTCGCGAGTCAGATCGCAGAGAACCCAGAAAACGGCCGCACGCACATCGTCGGCTCAGAGCGCGGCAGCACCGGATCCGGCGGCGCCCTACCAGGGCGGATCCCACTTGCGCCCATGCCACTGTGGGATTTCTCAAGGTTTTATCTTATGTGATGCATGTGAAATGGGCCCGAGCCGCGAGCGAGCGAGAGCAAGTGCCACGCAGGAGATAACCGTTCTGCTCGTGGAGGTACCCTGTGTGTGTGCGGTGGAGTACCCGAGTGCCGAGAGACGAGAGTGGAGAGAGCGGGCCGGGAGAGACGCGTCGCGAGCTCTAAGACACTAAGAGAGCAAACTCCAAAACATGGAACTTCACCAACTTCAATCTCGGAACCCCGAGAGACGTACCTCGCGCTCGCCGCAGTCGCCGCCGCTCTCTCACGAGGGCATATCGACACTCGGGGCACTTACTGCTTACGGCTTTACGCCGCGCAATTGATTTGTGAACGTAGCGGCGAGTGGTCGCTGGCGCGGTGGGCGCGCTCGCGGTTGGATCGCGTGGATGGCGGATGCGTGTCGTGTGTCGATGGACGAGTGTTCTAAATCGTCCCTACCAAGTCGCCCGAACTCGTCCTTGGTTCGACGTGTCCATCGCGGCGGCCAGGTTGACGGAGAGAGGGAGGAGCGGCGTTTCCTTGGCCATGCAGTAGCCCGCCTGGACGCCCTTCTCGTACGCCTCGTCGGCCAGGAACCTCGTCCTCGTCTTCCAAGTCTCCCGGGCCGAGTGCATGGCGGCGACGAGCATGCTCCATCCGTGCTCGTACAGCGCGGCGCGACGCAGCGAGCGGTGCGCTGAGGCCCATATCTCGGCGTCGGTGTCGAGCGCCTTCTGCCACGCCTGCGCGAGAGGGAATGCCCTGAGGGTGAGAGGAGTGAGAGTACAGAGAATAAGTTGTGCGCCAATACCTTGCAAGTCGCCAGAATGCTGCCAGCCGAGTTGACGTTGCTGCGTGCGACGCGAGCGTGGTCGAGCAGTGTACCGTCCATCGCATCCGTCGGGTAGATGCACTCGCGAGTGAGGTGCCGTGCTATCTCTACGACGACTACGTCGTCGAGTTTGGTCCAGTCGGGAGGGGGCATCGCGGGTGGGCCAGCAATGGAGTGACGCGAAAGTGGGCCAGCTGAAGCAAGTGTCCACAATCGCGGGAGGTGCCGGCCGAGGGGCTTTCGGTTGCTCTCCAGCCAACTGAGCCCTGGATTAGCCCAGCTGGCCTAGAGCCAAAACACGTGATTCACCTCTAGAGCTCGCTCTCGCCTCCTCGGAGCCTCAGCCAAAATCTGTCGCTCCAGCGCCGTCGTCCGGGCCCACGACCGGCTCGCCATCTCGATTTCCACTCGCCCGATGCGCTCGGTCTCTGCTGACGGCTGCCGCAAGAGCGGCTGGTTCACGACAGCGTCTTGCCGGTTGTCGGATGGGAGAGTACAGGACGTCTGGAGTGTAACTGTGTACGTGAGATCGGTCTTGGTAACAAGCACAGTCGGTCTATCGAAGCGATGCACTCGTTTCCGTTGCCCTTCGAGCTTGACACAGAGCTCAGCGCGCCCCGCAAAACAGGAAGAGCCATCCGGCAAGAAGATCTCGATAGGGAGCGAGAACCGTTAGAGGTGCTCCGAGAGGTATCAAGACTCCGTCATGACGCGGTAAGATCACTCCAAAAATGACCGCGCAGATGTCGGATCTCGTTGAGATATCTTGCAAAATCTGCTCTTCCCGAGCCGGCAGCACGCAGAGAGTCGCAGAAAGGCTACGAGTGCTCGACGAGTTTTGAGACCTGCGCGATCAAACCTGGGGGGAACTGACCGCACCAGGACGGACGTCCGAAACCTGCGTGAGCACCTTTGACGATTCTCGCTCCCTATCGAGCTCTTCTTGCCGTACGGCTCTTCCTGTGTGTGCCGGCACAGAGTTCCGTGCAAGCCGTCCAGCGTGACGTGTGACGAGTATATCGCTTCGACGGATCGACCGTGCTTGTTATCAAGACTGATATGACGTACACAGTGACACATCAGACGACACATATTCTCTCACCCGGCGGGCCGCAAAACGCTCTCGACAAGAGCCACACAAAGCCACCCGCACGGCAAGCCGCTCGTCGGACAGGCGTGCTCGATCGATGTCGGAGAGCCAAGGACAAGGCCGGAGGGCAGCCACGCAGAGTGGCGCCACTTCTCGAGCGTCGGCTTGCGCCTCCACCGCTTGCGCCGGAGCGCCGCAGCCAACCGTGCAGCGAGTCGGACAGACCCCGCTAATCCGCCTCCAGGGTTGACTGGATTTCGTTTGGGCGCCCCTGTCCTTGCAGATTCTCTCCATCGGCTTGCTCGCGTACGCCAGGCCTGCAATTCAATCGTTTTTCTTCTCGATCGCTGAGGCAAAAAAAAGATATGTCGGCCTGCCTCATCCGCGTCCTGCTTGTGCTCCTCGCGTCCGCGTCGGTGCATTCGCGGCCCAGCAGCAGCCGCTCGGCGGCTGGCCCGCTCGGCCGCAGTGCGCGCAGATTCCAGCGGAGCCTTGTGAGCCGCGGGCGGGACGTCGACTTGCGAGAGCTGGTTGAGGCGACGCGCGAGCTGTGCGCGGTCCTCCTAAAGTTCGGCGCCTACATGGGTCCCTCCGTCTCCGACGTGCGCCGCAACCTGGAGCGCATCGAGGAGGCCCGGCGGAAATGGCTTCGCGCGTCGCCGCGCCGCCGACAGCTCAGCATGAAGGCGCTGCTCGCGGCCGAGGTGGCGGCGGAGATCCACGGGCGTGGCGGAGTGCTCGCCGACCCTTCGGGCGCCATGGGCCTGCTCTGGGTGCGCCGCGGCCTCGCCATGTGGGCCGACACCTTTGAGCAGCAGGCGCGAGCCATGCAGCAGGCCGCCGTCACCGGCGAAGGAGAGGGCTCGCTCGCGGCGCACACGCGAGTGGCGTACGAGCGGACGGTGCAGGCGCACCACGGGTGGGTGTCGCGCCGCGCCTTTGGCGTCGCCTGCCGCGCGACGCCCGACTGGGAGACGGTCGTGCGCCGCGCGGGCCTGCGGACAGACAAGGGCGGCGACGAGGCGCTGCGGCTCGAGCTCAAGTGCTGGGCGGCGGCGGTGCGCGACCTGACCGAGGCGATGCGCTCGCTGCACACGGACCGCGACCTCGAGGACAGGCGCAAGTCCGTCTGATGAGCGGGGTAGTCGGCAGAGAGGGCGCGCTCTCTCTCTGCTTTCTCTCGAGCAGTCAGTGTCAGAGTCACACACCGACCTTTAGAGCTTTATACACGTGTTCTGCATGCCATGCCGCGCATGTCCTTTAATTACATTCATATCCATGAGACGTAAAGAGGTCCACGTTGCGCGACTGTACACATGCACATGCGCGATCTTCGCACTGCGGCTGGGGCTGCCGTGAGCTGGCAGCTGCGAGCTGTAAACACTCTGTAATGGGGATTGGGGAGGCTTTCGGTTTCGCGAGTCAGATCGCAGAGAACCCAGAAAACGGCCGCACGCACATCGTCGGCTCAGAGCGCGGCAGCACCGGATCCGGCGGCGCCCTACCAGGGCGGATCCCACTGGCTCTGTCCCGTCTCGTCATTCACGTAGTACGTCTGCCCGCTCGCCGGGTCGACCGCCGAGGTCCAGCCCTGGTAGCCGCCCTGCTGTGTGTAGCCCTGCTGGTCGTAGCCGCCCTGCCGGCCTCCGCTCTCGTCGAAGCAGGTGAAGACCGCGCCCTCAGGGTTATTGCAGTCCAGGCTCACCTGCAGGCCGTCGGACAGCAGCACGCTCTCGCCCTTGTAGAGCGGGCTCCAAGGGCCGCCGAAGGCGCGATATAGCGATGGCGCCTTGCCACACCCGACCAGAGTGGGCGTGCCGTCGGCGAGGACCCTCACCATGCACTGCACCCGCGAGACGGTCAACGCCTCGTTCATCATGTTCCAGCGACTCAACACCTGGTCCTCGCCGTTGCGTACCGTGTAGGGCAGAGCCCAATATTTCGGCAAAGCGGGAAAGCGGAATTGAGGCATGGCCTGGACGCCGTAGCTAGCGTCAATGCGCCACTGCACACCGCCGTAGCTCTGCTGGTAGTTCTGCTGCTGATCCATGTAGCCGTACTGCATCCTCGCCACAGCACTTCTCACGGCACGATACGAGGCCGCACTGCTGGGCTCGACCGTCGGCAACGTCCATCCTGTCACGTGAGGCAAAAAGCACAGCAGCAGACTCGTCATGGTAGGCCGAGAGGGCTGGAGAAGCCCTGTACCGACGCTGGGCACCACCAAGGCACCAGGGAAAAAGAATTGTACACGGAACATACAAGCTATCCCTCCCTTGGGTTGTTTTCTTTCTTTCTTTCTTTCTTTCTTACATACAAGCTGTCAAGCTCTAAACAAGATCATAAGCGGTGACCGCCTGCTCCGACGGATGCAGACAGAACGAGAAAGAAACAAGGAAGGTACAGCCTGCGTGTGCTTTTTTCTACACGATTGGGAGGCCACTAGGCCCTTCCTCGCCTTCCAGCTTCCTTATCCTCGACGCGTCATCCAGAACGTCCAAACTCATAAACCGTGATCGGTCCGGCCCTTGGAAGTCCCTTTCGAGCTCACATTGTGATGCCCTCCGCGCGCCTTTACCTCGTGATCGCTGCAGCCGCCTCACAGACCCGTCTCCTGGACGGCGCTCCTGTCACCGGCTTGCTTGCTGAGCTCTACGAGTCGTTTCAGGCGGCGGAAAGAAGAGGCGGAGTCACCGAGTCCACGCCGGCAGACACGGCCAGCCGCCACACAGACCAGGGCTGTGAAGGCTGGTCGTGCTACCTCTCTTCCTGGGCCTGCTGCTCGACGAAGAGCGAGCCATCGGCGGTGCGTGAAGTTCCGGACGCGGCTAAGCGGTCCTTCCTCTCTGCAATTGATACAGCGTTGGAGGGGGAAGAACCCAACTTCGACCACTTAGCAGCAGGGTCGCAGCCGCAGGGCTGTTACAACGCACAGCATCGCTGGACCATGCCCTGCGACCTTGGCGCACGCCCGACCCACGCGGCGATGATGCAGCCGCACGGCATGACGAGATACCGCCAGAGCCACTCAACTTCGACGAGCAATACCTACCGCGAACTGCAACCTCCGCAAGATCCCAAGACGTTCAATGGAGGTTCCTTTTCATTTGCGGGTGGTTTTGACAATCAGCGCTCGGGGTAAGGAACACAACGTGACAAATACGCTCGCTCTCTCTCTCTTTCTCTGCAGACTCTCCACACTTACACTTGAGCACAGCACACGCTTTTGAGTCGAGCCTGTCGAGTCTCGAGTCGAGAGAGTTGTGGCTTGTGCGCTCTGAGCTCTGACTCCATGGCTGTCGCTCGATCACCGGACTGGTATCGATTCGTGGCGTTGCATTCATTATTTCTGTGTATAGAAAGAGACGAAGGGATCCACACACACGAGATCGGACTTCGGAGGCGCAACACGCTGGGAGGTGCGGGAGTGGGGAGAGGAGGAGCACCCGAGCAGACGCTCTCCCCTCTCTCGACTCTGGTTCGTCTGCCGCTCACTCTG
>NW_005202395.1:0-1646 GCF_000372725.1 Emiliania huxleyi CCMP1516 | reverse complement strand
GCCTTGGTGCAGAAGCCGCAGCGCGGCCATGCGACCAGCGTAAAGGCGGAGGCAGTCCCTCCCTCCTCCTCCACCGCCTTGGTCTGCTCCGCGAGGCGCCGCCGCACCGCCAGCCGGTCGTAGGGCGGGGAGTCTCGTCTTGCATAGTCGGCGTAGATGCCGCCGCCGGAGCCAGGAGCGCCTGCAAAGCCGCAGCGCAGCATCTCTGCCGGCGTCGCCTCTCCAAGCTCACAGTCGGGGAGCGGAAGGTAGGTCGCCGCTCCGCCAGCCGAGGGAGGAGGCGCCTCGATGGCGAGACGGACGCCCCGCATCAGCCCGTGCTCCCTCTTCTCTGTGCGGAGCGGCGGGTAGAGGCGGCAGGCGTGCTCCGCGATGAGCCGCCGCTGGAGCGTTGCGGCGCGGACAAGCGCAGCCACGCTCCCGTCAGCCGCCTCCGGCGTCCCAGCAGCCAAATGTCCGACTGGCTGCCACACATCGGCCACGAGCGCGTGGATGGGCGTCGGTGCCGCACCTCGGCCGGCGGTGAAGGCGACGTAGGACAGCAGCTGGCGGCGAGGGCACGGCGCTCTGGCTGCGAGGCTGGACGGACCGCAGAGGCCACGGGTGGCCGCAGCAGCCAGGATCAAGCCAGGTAGCATGGGCTAGACTGGCACCGTTCCTCGAGAGAGCAGCAGAGCTGGCGGCGGCGCGAGAATTGGAACGAGTTGGCGGGCGCGAGAGCTGGCGGCGCTGGTGGCGGCGCTGGGGCGAGAGAAGAGCGGTGCCGGCGAGGTGTCCGAACAAGTGGCCGATGTTTTCTTCTTGAGCACTGTGCACTGGATTGGGTCGATTCCGCATGGTACGGGACACCTCACACGACCCCACACATGGTCTTGTCCGTGCCCTGCGGCCGGCGAGATTGCTAGAGGCGGAGCAGTCTGCTCTAGCCTCACACGTTACCCCGTGTCGCCTGTCTGTGTTTGTGTGCTTGCTGTTGTTTGAGCCCTTGGCACCGTGGGTGCTGGGGGGGGCGACAGGGGGGACGTGGCACGTGGCCAAGAGTGATGTGTACGCCCACTCGGGGTGTGTGGCAGCCCAGCTGGATGACATGTGTGTCTTGTGAGCTTGTGTGTGTCTGTGTGTCGCTCGAGCGTGTCGCCGTCATCTGTCCTGCATCTGTCTCGCGTCCACCCATACCGCGTTGGTGTCCAGTCCGAGCCTGATTGTTCTTCACCTTCCTACATACATACATACTGAGTGTCTTGTGAGCTTGTGTGTGTCTGTGTGTTGCTCGAGCGTGTCGTCGTCTTCGGTCTCGCGTCCCCACCCACCAGCCGCGTGTGTGAGTGAGTATTCTTGATACGAAACCACGACGACACACACCAGTCGACTCGCATCGGTTGCCTCCATTAACGGCGGAGCTATTCTCGCGCCCACACCACACCTGGCTCCAACGTGGACACGCCCATAGCTGGGAACACTACTAGGTCACGCATGGCATCAGAAGTTTTATCTCTGGGCCCCGAAAGGCATCTCTAGCAGCGTCGTTACGCATGCTCCCTCCCCTCCTGGGCGCATGCGCCTCACATCTCGCCAGAGCATAAGCCCTTGGTGTGCAGCGAGACGAGTTTTTCGCCATCGCCGCGAGCAGCAAGCCGCCCGCCGCA
>NW_005202396.1:0-1131 GCF_000372725.1 Emiliania huxleyi CCMP1516 | reverse complement strand
AGACCAACCCCGAGGGCGACGGATGGTCGCGGTGAGGCCGTTGAGAGGTGTGGCACGCTCTTGCCATAGGCGCCCGAGTACCTCGCCGCCTACACTGCAGGCCTTGTCACCGAGGTGCGGCTGCCGCTGACTCAGCCAGCCAGTTGCGCGCGTGCGTGTTCTCCCCTCGGCGCTAGCCGCTGGCCAGCGTCTCTGTTGCTCCTCCTCGCTCTCTGCTCTCGCCGGCTCCGAATTATCTCGCTTCCTCGGACGTATTACTGCGGACCAAGCGCGATTGATTGCCACAGGTGCGGCTGCCAGACCCGGCGCTTTGCCAGGCCATGTGGGCTATGGCCGCGTTCCTCTGGCTCCCGCGCGTGCTAGCGAGGTGACACTACCATTGTACCAAGACATTGCCTCATCGCCGCTTGGGAGCTCCTGGACTCACACTAGGCAGGGCGTCTCTACCTCGCTGCATGCACAGCCCGCTGCCGCTTCCCGACGTTCTGGCTCTGACGCCCCCCGCCACCCTCCCCCACAGCCTCTCGCCGCTCCTCTCGCAACGGCCCGTCTTCTTCGACTTTGCGATCAAGCTTTTCGCCTTCTACGTTGCCTTCCAGATCCTCAACGCCATCCTCACCACGATCGCAGTGTCGCAGCAGACGTCCGTTGTCGTCTCGAGCGGCGACGCCCCCATCTTCCTCTCGCGGCCTACTCGCTGCCTGGAGGGAGGAGGGCAAAGAAGTAAGGTTGAGCTGGACTCGCCAGGCCGAGGCCCCTCCCCGAAAGGGCAAGTCTTAGCCACATGAAACCCGAGACCCCTCCCCACCGCCCCGATCCCCCCACCCCCTTGCTCCCCCTCCCCCCCTCGGGAGGGCCGAAGAGAGGCGCCCGTGGGGACCCCGCAATTCCCTTCCCCCCTCAGAGGGGGCCGGACGAGGCGTACCCCGAGGGCCCCGCTCTTTCCCTCATAGCGGCCACTCTTCGGATCGCTGGTCGAGCGAGCGACCCGGGGGATGCCCCGCGCGCCTGACCCAGGCGCGAGAAACGAATCTGCGAGGCGAGGCCGCTCATGCGGCCCGATGGGGAGGAGCGGGGCGGACTACGGGGATCGGCTTCTTACACCGCCCTTCCTTGCAGCGAGCCCCCCTC
>NW_005202397.1:0-1131 GCF_000372725.1 Emiliania huxleyi CCMP1516 | reverse complement strand
CGACTCTCACAGTGATTTGGGCTCGGCAGCTTGTTAGCCCTCAGCCGAAGCTGGGGCCGGTCCCGTAGCCGAGAGAGCCCGCGCCGTGAGTTTGACGCGGTCGGGAGGCCTTGCGGAGAGGCCAGCGAGGTGGCGATCGCTGTACTTCATGGTCGTCATCAAGTGACCGGCTGACAAGCCAGAGGTCGATACTCTGGACGACCCATAGGATGCCACGAATGCCTGAAGGAGAGGGATTCTCTTGTGTTTGTGTGTGTGTTTGCCCTCCGACGCTAGCCCCCGCCCTCACCGCCGCCCTCACCGCCGCCCTCGCCGCCACCCTCGCCGCCATCTCCTCGCCTCCGCCTCCCGCCCCGCCGCCGCCGCCACATCCTCACTCTAGTCCGCAACGCAAAATTCTTTTCTCAACGGCGCCTGTCCCATGCCGCCGATCCTGTCGCCTTTATCGATCCCGCCGCTGCTCCACATCCTGCAGAACGTCAGTCATCCCGGCGCGCTCGAGCCTCTCCGCCGCTTCTACGACGGCCCGGCAAGCTCGTTCCGCGTCTTTATCGACGACGCTTGCGGCGCGCCCGGCCCCGACTGGCGGCGCACGTGGGCGAGCCCGCGGCAGTGGGGCCTGACCGGCGAGAAGAACTGGGCGACTAAGTACGCAGCAGCGGGCTTCCTCCCGCGCATGGTCGAGCAGAGCCCCTTTGTCACGCCCGACTGGCGTGCCGCCAGTGCCTCGCTCGTCGTGCTCTTTGCGCGCAGCTACGCCGGCGGGCCTGCCCTGATGCAGCAGCAGTGCCTGCAGCGGCTGCGGCAGAGGAGCGCCGCGTGGCGCGCGACCAACGGCTCGCGCCACTTCTTCATCTTCACCGACTCGCGCGGCCCGCGCTGCCTCGACGGCTGCCCAAAAAGCACGCCAAACAGCCTGGTTGAGTCTCCGGCTCGCCCTCTCGCCCCATATAGGCCCGTGCTGCCTCGACGGCAAGTACAAGGACGTCGGCTTCCTCAACCACCACGTCATCGGACCACACGGCGAGCCGCGCCACTGTGTTTAGCCGAGATGTAGCCACGAATGCAGCCGAGATGTGCGGAGACGTAAGCCGAGCTGTAGTTTAGCACTCTCTCATCGGACCAGGGCTA
>NW_005202398.1:0-1131 GCF_000372725.1 Emiliania huxleyi CCMP1516 | reverse complement strand
AACACCCTATAACTGCGTCATGACCAGCCTGCCATGTGTCGCCGGTGCCGCATTCATCGCGGTGCTTCTTTAACAGGCGGTGGACTGTCGGCTGCGAGGACGGTCGCATTTGCGCGAGGCGAGGCGAGCATTGCTGCGCGTTGCATGCGCCATGACTCGCGCCAGCGCGTGCGGGAGCTCCTGGCTGAGCGTTGAGTCCAGGCGAGTTGCGCTGGCCACGATCGCTACGCCGAGCCGAGCTGACGCGCCGAGGCGCCGGCCAGTCGCAGCCGTGAGGCATGCCACAGCAGCAGAGGCACCTGCCACCCATTGGGCGGGCAGACAGAAGGCCAGGGCAGCACTGGCAAGTGCAACGCGCCTCATGTCGGAGAGCGACCGTGCCTCGTTCGCCGCTTATGATGAAGAGTTTGTTGTAGACATTTCACGTTGAGCACTTGAGCACTGGATAGGGTCGATTCCGCATGGTACGGGACCCCTCGATCGTCTCGCCCTCCCTCTCTGGTGTGTTCATTGGGGGGGGTCATCACACAAACACGGTACAGGATCGAGGTGCACGCTGCTGAAGCAGTGTCGTCCCCCCTCTCCCCGACGGCGATGGCGGTGTGACCGATCGAGCTACAAGAGGAGCTTGTTCAGCAGGATCCGGGGAGGTCTGGCGCACTACCTCACTGGGCCTGAGACCGCCGAGACAGTACCCGTCACCGCCTCGGATTTGTGTGGAGTCGAACCACTCCGGGATGAGCAAGCTCATCGTTCTGAGTTGTGCTGTCTCTTGCCTGCAAACCGCGGGGGGGGGGGGGGGGGCCGGGGGGGGCCGAATGGGCCGGACCAAGAAAAAGCCCCCCCCCCCAAAGGGGGGGGGGGTAAGGGGGGGTCCCCCCCCTCCAAAAAAAAAAACCTTTCAACCCCGAAAAGTTTTTAACAACCCCCCCCCCCACCGGTCCCTTGGGTAAATGGCAAAAATCCCGTTTGGCAAAGGGGGAAAAAGGCTCTTACCCAATTTTCCGCCGGAAAAGGCAAGAAAATTCCCGGGGGGGGGGGGGGGAACCCCCCCCCCCCCAAAACCTTCTTTTATTTTTTTTACCAAAAAAATTTTCCCCCGCCTCCTAAAAACCCCCCCCCCTTTGGGGA
>NW_005202399.1:0-1132 GCF_000372725.1 Emiliania huxleyi CCMP1516 | reverse complement strand
GATGTAGAGCTCTACAGCTCTACAGCACTCTCCAGCTCTACAGCTCTACAGCGCTCTACACTCTACATCCTCTACACCCTCCCTCAGCTCAAACCTACTTCCTGACCGTAGCCTGACCGTCCTTGTGTAACCGTGTCTCATGTTTGGTTTGTCCTGCCGCGCACATTGTCATGCTGTTGGGTTTCTCCTGCCGCGCACATTGTCATCGACTTGTATCCGACTTGGTGGTTGTGGTGATGTAGCGATGGTGTGGGTCTCTAGTGACCTATACAGCTCCTCCGTGTTCCGTCTCCTGACAGTTCTCGTATGAGATTCCGAGAGGTCTGAAGAAGGGGTCGTGTCCGGTCGTGAAGGGTATCAAAATATTGGAAAAAAATCAGCGAACGATTCGTGCGGAGTGGCATATAAAAGAAAACAAGAGGTGCGACACGACGACGCGGGTGATGGGCAAGAAGCAGCCAGAGGCGGACCCTCCAGTGCGCGTCGAGACAACAACGGAGGGAGACGGCAAGACCTACCCGAGCCACGGCGATGCGCTGACAGTGCACTACACCGGCCGGCTCGCCAAGTCGGACGAGGTCTTCGACAACTCACGCGAGCGCGCGCCCTTCTCCTTCACGCTAGGGGCAGGGACGGTGATTCGGGGCTGGGAGCTCGGCGTCGCCTCCATGAGCCTAGGCCAGCGCGCCACGCTGAGCATCAGCGCTGAGGCAGCCTACGGGCGCAAAGGGTGCGATCAGCGCGGCAACGCCTCTGGCACGGGCTTCATCCCGCCCAACGCCGCGCTGATCTTTGACGTGGAGCTCCTCGACATCAATGACCAGCGTGGCGTGGCGAGCGAGGGCAGGCGAGCGGCTCGTAGCACCTTGAGAGGCGTCCCCAGCTTCTTGGGGAGTTGCAGGCTGCCACCCTCGACACCACGTGCGATGCTTGACCCAGGTTGCTAGCCTACCGCGCGAAGCTCGACGTGTGGCTGCGCGAGAAGCTAGAGCGGTTTGATGCGGAGCCTTCGGTTGGCGCCAAGCAGGCGGCGAAGCACGGCGACCGCGCCGGCTACGAGGCGCATCTCCGATCGCAGGTCGAGGCCAAGTGCGCAGCGGAGCGCGCGAAGCTCGGGCTGCCGCGCTCTGAC
>NW_005202400.1:0-1132 GCF_000372725.1 Emiliania huxleyi CCMP1516 | reverse complement strand
AGTTGGAACCTCTTGCAGAGTTATCTGTAGATATTTCACGCCAAAAAGAGGCTCAGCGCTTCTCTATATCGGCATCAAAAAGTCCCGCGCGCGCCGGCTGTAGAGCTCTACAGCTCTACAGCGCTCCAGAGCGCTCTACATCTCTACAGCTCTACAGCGCTCTACACTCTACATCCTCTACGCACCCTCCCTCAGCGAGAAACCCTTCGGTTATGTTGTGTGATTTCGGGTCCTCTGCAAGGGGCCCCTCCCTCCTCTCGCCCGCCTTCATAGCGCGAGAGGGTCTCGAAGAAGAGGAATAGTTGAATTGAGAATGCGCTCCTCTTGCGAGACAAACACAAATCGGCCACGAGGCCTGTGGGCGGCCGCCGCGCTCGGCGGCGGCCGCGCCTGACATGCGTGGTGAGGGGGGAGGCGCGCTCCCTACCCCTCGCTCTCCGGGATGGTCGCCCAGCCTTAGGCCACTCGCAGATCTCGCGGCCCGCGGACACTTCCGAGAGATTGCTTCGTGCTTTCACAGAGGGGGGGGGGGGGGGAGGCTGGTTGGCTGGTCCCGCACTTCGCGCACTCGGGCCCGGTATCAGTTGGTTGGTTGGTGTGGTCTTTTGCGCACAGTGCGGGAATAGGGTTGGCAGCTCGGTAAAACCCTCGGGTGCAGTCTCTCGCCAATTCGACTTCATGCTCGCAGGACCAAAATGCTCGCCGAGGCTGCTCATCCGTGGGTCGCTGCCAAGGTCGCTGCGAGTATGCCGAATGCACCCACGGCAGCTCGTCCTCACCTTCATCACAGGCTGCTCATCCTGGTGTTCTCGTCGGCCACCAGCGTTGGCGCCGTACGCCGCAAGGCATGGCGCATGCTGCAAGTGTCTCAGGGCCCGCCAGCTCACTCTTCGTCGTCGGCAACCCTGCACACAACGAGTTCGAGAGCACGCCGCCCAATGAGGGCGCTGTCGATGGCGATGTGCTGCGCTTGGACCGCACGCACGACAGCTTAGATGATCTCTCCGCCAAAGTGCTGGACGCGATTCGGTGGGCGGTGGTGCACTGGCGATTTGACTATCTCTTCAAAGCGGATGATGACACGTACGTCTGCACGCGTGACGTGGTCGAGCTTTTGGACGAACGCTTTGGT
>NW_005202401.1:0-1132 GCF_000372725.1 Emiliania huxleyi CCMP1516 | reverse complement strand
ACTAACCCTAACCCTAACCCTAACCCTAACCCTAACCCTAACCCTAACCCTAACCCTAACCCTAACCCTAACCCTAACCCTAACCCTAACCCTAACCCTAACCCTAACCCCAACCCTAACCCTAACCCTAACCCTAACCCTAACCCTAACCCTAACCCTAACCCTAACCCTAACCCTAACCTCTAACCCTAACCTCCAGCCTAACTCCAGCCTAACTCCAGCCTAACTCCAGCCTAACTCCAGCCTAACTCCAGCCTAACTCTTATATATAAGAGCTGCAGCTCCTAATAGGAGCTACTAGTCTTCGGCTTAAGAGCTGCAGCTCCTATGGCAAAGACAAGTAGCTCCTAAGTCAAGAGCTGCAGCTCTAAGTCAAGAGCTGCAGCTCCTATTGGTCAGAGAGTTGCAGCTCCTGTTACCTAATCCTAGTCGGCGGCAGCCAGGTGGCGGCAGCCAGTTTGCGGCAGCAGTGCTTGTTTGCAGAGACAAGAGGTTCCAGCAAATCCTAGTCAGCGGCAGCCAGTTCGCGGCAGCCAGTACGCGGCAGCAGGTACGGAGAGTTTCGAAGAGCAAGATATGTTCCAGCAAATCCTAGTCGGCGGCAGCCAGGTCGCGGCAGCTCAAGTTCACGGCAGCAGGTAGTACACAAACAGCAGGGAGACAAGAGGTAGTTCCAGCAAATCCTAGTCGGCGGCAGCCAGGTCGCGGCAGCAGATAGTGTGTTTCGAGAGACAATAGGCAGTCCCGGCAAATCCTAGTCGGCGGCAGCCACAGGTAGCGACAGCGCAGCCATGTCCCTAGAGGCGAGAGAGAGATCAGAGCCCATCTCCCATCGTGAGGGACGTGCCAGCCGGCAGCGCTAGGAGCGACGTGCGACCTGCCAGAGCTTGATCTCCGATCTCAGCGGCGTCGAGTCGCCTTCGGTGGCGACAGCTAGGATGCATCTCCTCCGTCGTTTTTCGCGCGATGGCCCTGAGAAGCTGGCGCCGCACGCAGGCGGACCTTGTGTACGCGGCGCGCGAAAGGTAAAAAAGTGGGTGGTTTAGAACGCAGCAGTTACGCAAAAGCATGCGCGACTTGCACTCTTTCGTGCCACTCGCTCGCCGGTGCGCGGGGCATGGCCTCCCGCGCG
>NW_005202402.1:0-1132 GCF_000372725.1 Emiliania huxleyi CCMP1516 | reverse complement strand
TGTGATCTGCGCCATAGGGGTATTTTCTTCTCAATAACAAGGCTGTGATCAGGCGCATTTTGTGTACCGAGGGGTGCCGAGCGCAGGCAGAGAGGCAGTGCCCACAGCGCACAGGTCGGACCTTAAGACTGAATTTTAGACTACAAGTTTACAACAAAGACCAACCAGTTGTCACAGGCCTGCTCGGCGAGCACCTCCTCAAAACGGAAAACACGCCTAGAAGCAGGTACGAGCTCGTGTAGCAGCGGTTCTGCCTGTCTATTTCGGTATTCGGTCGGGCAGCGCCGAGCGTCTCGTTGCTCCCACACGCGCATCTCGACACGCTCACGCATCGTGCAAAGGCCGAAGAGCTGCACTCCAAGTGCTCCAAGTGCTGCGGTGCCGCGCGTCGCCGTCGGCGAGCAATCGCGTAATTAACGGAGGGCTGCGGCTTTACCTCGCAGGCGGCTTTTGGAGATGAGGACGACAGACGTTGTGAGTGGTGAAAAAACATAGTGAAATGAACTCGAGAAAACTGGGTTTAGTAATTTTAAATAAAAACAGAAACCTCTCTAGGCTAGTGCCATTTCACTCTGACACGCTAATCTTGAAAACGTCTCCAACGGAGCTCCGTGTTGCTTCCAGCGCCCTCCCCCGCGCTCCCTGCGGCCATGGCCGATGCTCCTAGAAAGAGAGGTCATCTGGCTACCGCGAGAGCGACCCAACTCGTCGACATCGTCCGATGATGGTGCCGCAAAGTCAGCCTTCGGAGGCTATCGTGGGGTCGAGCCGGCAGTAGCCGTGACATGTGGTTCCACCACCCCTCGTAGGCTTTGCCTCTGACCGCCACCGTTCCCAGGCTGCCTAATGGGATGGAAAGGAAGGCTCGGCGAGCGTATAGAAGCGTGCTCGACCTCGTCGTGGCAACCTGTACGGCAGCGCTGGTAGGCGCGATGAGCGTCGTGCCACCTGACCCGAGACGGGTCGCAGGCGTCGTACCGAGCGCGTCGAGACCGTGTCCTGATGTGATCTGCACGGGTGAGTCACGTCGGCGTCAAAGGAGCGACGTGCGACCTGTCAGAGCTTGATCTCCAATCTCAGCGGCGTCGAGTCGTCTCCGGCGGCGACAATTTTGTCCCTCCCCAGGACGCAC
>NW_005202403.1:0-1133 GCF_000372725.1 Emiliania huxleyi CCMP1516 | reverse complement strand
CGGCTCAGCTTCACCGTGGTCCTCGGGCGTCTGTCGACGTCAGGACCACCCATACAGCTCGCGGGTTTGAGGTCGCAAGAGCCAAGATGGTGGCGTTTGGACATCCCAACCATCACACAAGACAGCCTGTAGGTGGTGGCGGGACGGCGCAGTGTTTGTGGCACTCGGCAGTAGGCACCCGCGGCACGGCCCCGCTGTCGGCTCTCGCGGGCTGCGGAACCGGGCCCAGAAGGGGACGGTCCGGGCGAGTGTGGCAGCTCCTGCGCTAGCATGGGCACCCTGTATCATAGCACTACTGATCCTGGTCATAAGAGCTGCCAGGAATAGCGTCAGGAGCCGGTAGGAGTCAAAACCCCTCATATTTGAGACATCGTGTCCCATATACTCGCAAAACATGCCAAACGCAGATGAGGACGAACAGATGCCGATGGTGATAAGAGGTTCCCACCCTTGAGAGACGCGCTGAGTTGCCTCGCCGCGCCGCTGTTGATGACGGTACCTCGCGCGTCCGCTATGCGGTGCCGCGAGCTTCCGCTTGTGTATGGAAACCGATGGTGCCTCGCGCGTCCGCTATGCGGTGCCGCGAGCGTCCGTCTGTCTCCAGCGAGGATGGTACCTCACGCGTCCGCTGCGCGGTGCCGTGAGCCTCCTTCCGTCGCCTGTTGCTGGGCGGTGCCTCGCGCGTCCGCTGTGCGGTGCCGCGAGCGTCCGACACCAGCAACTACGGTACCTCGCGCGTCCGCTATGCGGTGCCGCGAGCTTCCGATGTGATTGACACGCTGCCGGGCTGTGTAGCCGCCACCCGACCGCCGCGTGACGATGGTGCCTCCAGACATGAGAGCTCTTTAGATTTGTGCACGCCCCCGTTACCCCGTATCCGGTGAATAGCCGCGGGGGCGTTCAATGCGTGAGCATGTCCAGTTCCCAATTGAGCTTCCTACGACGCTCCAGCTCCGGCTTGTCCGGCTTGCCCAGCTCCCGCTTGCGCCGTCGGTACTCGCGGTTTCGCCGCCGGCGCTCCTTGCGCTGCGCCTCGCTCATGCGCATCTGCTTCACACTTCGGCGGAAGACCTCCACGGGGTGCTGATGAGCGGCGCCGTCACGCTGTGGACCCTGGGCGCGATCCACCTCGC
>NW_005202404.1:11191-14527 GCF_000372725.1 Emiliania huxleyi CCMP1516 | reverse complement strand
GATTGCCACGTCGGAGGCGCATCTGAGCGGCTCTTCAATGCGGCCCCCCTGCGGCGATTCCCCTGCCGCTGGTAAGTCTAGGCTCACGGATCCAATCAGAGTGTCAGCCGTCAGCCCGCCACACGACCACACCTAGAGAGCGATGCGTACCGTGCGTGCTACGCGCGATGTGTGCCACTGTGGCATTGCTTGCATTTTTGCCTCCAACACCGCTGCGGCTGCCGGCTGAGGACCGGCGAGAGGGACAGAGAGGGACGGCGCGTGGAGCCGCTCGCTTTCTCGCGAAAGCGGAGCGCGTGCCAGCTCAGCCGCGCCGCGCCTCACTCTGACGTACGCAGAGGCCTCGAGGCCGCGGACATCGACCTGCGAGAGCTGCAGCGCCATTGCGCGCCCTCGGTGAAACGGCAAGCGGAAGCAGGTGTGAAGAGGCGGGCTTGTGCGTTTAGGTAAAGAGGCCAGCTCCCAGCTGGGCTGAGAGGCCAGCTTGGGAGCACGGCGAGTGGCTGGCCTCGGACCCGGGTCCGGTCCGGTCCGGTCGGTGCGGTGCCGGTCCACGCATGTTGTCGCATCGTGAAAGTAGAGAGCAAGTAGTCAGCGAAACATACACACGTCGTACGACCTTCGTACACGAGATACTTACGGCTCTGATCGTAATACGTAAATCAGAAAATGTGGGCGCACGGCGTGAGGGGAGCTAGGTGAGGAGACAGTGAGTGCGGTGTGGTACGCGGCTACTGCCGGCTCTCGCCTCTCGGCTCACACGGCTTTTTATATGTAGCATTTACGTGAGGTCGGACCGGTCGCTCGCGGAGAAGTTTCGAACATCAAATATGCGATATGGGTTTTCAGACACACGACACATTGCAAACCAGACGCCGTGTCATGGCAGTCAAGGCTCCACTCGCGGGCAAACCAGGACGCCGTCGTCGAACGGGCTCCCCATCACCAGCCGATCTCCCACCGGAATGCTGAATGAGACCCCGGCTAGATGACGCCCCTGCATCCCGACCACCTTGGCCTCGTCCGTCGCCAGATCGAACCGGAGCGCGCCGGACGGCATCGGAGGCGTTGGCGGCCCTCCCTCCTCGGGCCGCAGTAGCGTGTGCGGCCTCGGGCTTGGCCGGCTAGCGGCACGCGCCGCCGCGTGCGCCGCCGAGGCGTTGGCGAGCAGCGCGGCGAGAGGCCTCCAGAAGTGGGCGCTCGAGTAGCCCACCGCGCCGGCCCAGAGAGCGCCACCCGCGGGCTCGAGGTGCAAGTTGTCGATGAGGTGTGGTGCGAGGAGCGAACGCCTCTCCTCCAGCCGCGCGGACGCGCCCGAGCCGAGGACGTCATACTCGACCACCACCCGCCGAAAGATGTCGCTCACGTAGAGCCTGCCGCCCAGCCCGCCGCGCGCGGGAGACCGCGGCCTCACCGGCCGGTACGCGACGCCATTCCACACGACACCTCTGCGGCCAACGGCAGTGCACGCCGTCTCTCGGCAAGTCGCTGGCCCGTCCCGGTGCGGCTCGAGCCCTCCGTCGCAGTAGCAGTGCCAGAGGCGCGAGCGCCGAAGCCGAGGCAGCAGCAGCTTGGCGGCGATCTCCGCTCCGAGATAGCGAGAAAGGGCGCGCGCCTGGGACGAGATGCAGGCGAGAGGACGCGAGTGGCGCCAGGTTGGCGAGATGGTGCCGATGGTGCCGAGAGGAGGTGGCGAAATGCGGCCGAGAGGCGGACTTGAGATGCCGAGCCGAGGTACAGCCGAGGTATAGCCGAGATTCACTGAGGGTGCGCGCCGCTGCGGCGAGCGGTCCGTCGGGCGGCGGCGGCACGCGGTCGGGGAGAAGGCCCGCCGCCGCACCCTCGTGCGACGCCTGGATCAGAGGCACGGGGTTGGTACCCACCCTCGCGTGCGCAGGGAGGCGGCTGCACGCGAAGGGAGGAGGCTGATAGAGGCGACAAGCTAGAGACCGTGACTGACTGTGTAGAGACGGACCGGCTCGTCCACGAATTGCGTCATGTACCACTCTGTCGGGCTGACCTGAGGGGGAGGGGGTTCCGCGAAGGCTCCGAGCAGGCTCCGAGATGGATCTTGGGTACCCACGCTGCGGGTCGGCTCACAGGAGCAATGTCGTTGATGGCGGCGTTGAGCTTTGACGTCAATGTTGCCCGCTCGCCGGGCTCGCCGGGCACGTCCCGGAAGAGCGCGGCGGTGACCGGGGGCAAGGCTGAAAGCGCCACCGGATGACCCGCCGTGCCGGCATCGGCCCCGTCCTTGGCAGTCGGACGGCTCACCCTCCAGCGCTCGATCCTCTCGCCTCCGCTGCCAAAGGCGTGGTTGACTGCAAAAAGCACGTCGCCGTGCAAGCCAAGTCCGTGCAGGTGCATTGTCGTCGCACCGGCAGGCAGAGGCACCTCGAGCGGCGTGAGTCGCGGCTGTGCAGTCATCTCGAGCGCCCAGATGCGGCCCGGCGGAATCGTGGACGCCGAGGCGCCGTGCACGTCGGCGGTGGTGAACTCGTGAGAAAGGGCGTCCAGCTCGCCCATGAGGACGACGGGAGGATCGCCATCGAGAAGGACGCCGTCCTCGGCTCCGACAGGGCCGGCGAGGCGTGAGCATTCACGGTCGAAGCGCGACAGAGTGGGCGGAGCCGGCAGGAGCAGCGCGTCGAGGAGGCTGACACGGAGCCAGCTGAGAAGATCGCTCTCGAGGAGCGCCACGGCGAGCAGGACGATCAGCACCGCGGCCGAGGAGAGGCGCGACATGCGATGGGAAGGTGTGGCGGAGAGCCGACAGCGACGGCGGAGCTGTGAGGGGTGCGAGCTGTGGCGGGGGTGTGCGACCGCACAGCTGTGAGGGGTCTGTCTCAGGCTGTCTGGATGGCCCCAGCCACTCCGCTGTCCGCGGTGTACGAACTCTGTTCACAGATAGGGTGATAAGAATCTTACAACAAAACTCCCTCGCACAACACTGGGCACGGGACTGGCGCGGGTGATAAGAAAACAAGAACCTCGCATACGACGACAGTGAGGGTTCACACCGAGTAGCTGGGAGTGGCTGCGGCTATAGCAGACAGGTGAGGGGTGCCAGCCAGGGGCGAGCTCTGGCTGGGTTCCGCCCACCCAGATACCCGAATACTCGAGTAGGAATCCTAGGTAGGGGGTCTGTGTCCATGATTCTGCAGCGAAGCGAAAAATTCCTTGAGCCCTCTGTGATAGGAGCTCCCAGCGCTCACGCGCGGCGCATGATCGAGCACTGTAGCCTGTGGAACGAGGGAGGGTAAGCTTTGCTTCTTTTCTTCTGTTTTTCTTTCTTTTCTATTTCTTTCTCGTTTTTTGTTCTTTTCTCTTTTTTTG
>NW_005202404.1:0-9360 GCF_000372725.1 Emiliania huxleyi CCMP1516 | reverse complement strand
GAGAAGCTCGTGAGTACGTTCATGGGCGCGACGACCGTCCGTCGTAGACACAGCACAGAGTGGCAGGCGATGGACACTGCAACACAACACACACACACACGCACACGCACACACACGCACACACACACACACACACACACACACACACACACACACACCCACACGCTCACACACACACACGCACACACACACACACACACACACACACACACACACACACGCTCACACACACACACACGCACACACCAGCGCTCACCCACGTGCACCGGCCCTTCCCCTCCTGGACCAGGTGCGAGAGGCGGGCACAAACTACCCTCCCGCCGTATACGACCCCGCGGAGCTCACAAAGGAGGATAACTACGAGAGGCGCCGACCCGGCGGGAGATGCGCCGACATCGCGAGCCACGCTGCCCCCACACGCCCCCCACCCCAGCGCGCCGCACACCACGCGCCGCCTCACCTCCCCTCCCCTCCCCCCCTCCCCCCTCCCCTTCTAGGATCGAGGCGCGGAGGCGCGAGTGGGAGGAGAGGCAGTCGCGCAAGCAAGGCGCACCCCACCCCTCGAGAAGGAAGCAGCGGACTCCTGTCGCCCCGCACACCAGCCGCTGCATTCAGTAGCCCTTGTCTGTGCACTCCCATTGCACGCTCCCGCATTCTCACGCTCTCTGACTGTGGTGTCTTTTGCGCGCTAGGTGCGCCTGTGAGCTTCAGCTCGGGTGGCACGCTCGCGCCGCCCGCCGCCGCGGCGCCGCCCGCAGAGGCGAGGCCGAGAAAGAGCAAGTGGGGCGATCGAGAGTAGATCCAAATGTCCGCGCCTGAGCACTTCGCGGTGTTTTTCTTCTCTGAGACGCCCTAGCCTCCAACAACGCCTCCCCGGCGCAGAGGGCCCCCCGGAGGGATGCACAACCGCTCCACGCCACGCCGCTTGCGGCGGTCCGCGCACTTGGAGCACTTGGAGTGCAGTCGGTAGCCTCACATCCAGGGCCGGTGAGCTGAGAAGCGCATCCAGCGGGCCGGGTGATCGGGATCGGGCTACGCGCTGGTTATTCTTCTTCGGTACAAGTTTCGCGCGTCCCCACGATGGTGGCTGCCCTTGGCGGCTGCCACCGTGGGAGCCGACCTGGAGATCCTCAGCGGCTGCAGCCGCCCGCGGCCGCTGCCGAAGGCACCAGTCGCACGGACTTCAGCTCGGTACACGCGCTGCCGGCCGGTGGGCCACGCTCTGATGGACGACGCTCTGGTGCCCTAGACCAGCGCCAACCCCAACAGAGCTCTCCCGGCCGGCCGCCGCGACGCGACAGCCTGGTCCTCGAGCCTCCTGCTGCTGCCACGGCCCGACCTCCAGGCACAAGGCTCGCCTCGCAGCAGCCCGAGCAGCAGCCCGAGCAGCAGCCCGAGCAGCAGCCCGAGCAGCAGCCCGAGCAGCAGCCCGAGCAGCAGCCCTCGCAGCAGCCCTCGCAGCAGCCCTCGCAGCAGCCCTCGCAGCAGCCCTCGCAGCAGCCCGAGCAGCAGCCCGAGCAGCAGCCCGAGCAGCAGCCCGAGCAGCAGCCCGAGCAGCAGCCCGAGCAGCAGCCCGAGCAGCAGCCCGAGCAGCAGCCTGAGCAGCAGCCTGAGCAGCAGCCCACCTGTGCCTCCGCCTTTGCCCCGACCTCCTCCGCCCCCTCCACCTCCGCAGCCGCCGCCCCTGCCTCTGCCGTCTCTGCCCTCTGCTGCCGCCACTGCTCCTCCTGTGACGCAACGCCATTCTGTCGCTGTCCTTGTCGTACCGGTATCAGCCTCTCTAAGAGCATCCGGGACGACTCCACCCTTCATTCCTGCTGCGCTGCCGCGAGCTACGCTGGGGGCTATGTCGCGTGTGGCGCTGCTGGCGGCTGCGCTGCTTCCTTTGCGGGCGTCGCGTGCGGCGCTGCTGGCGGCTGCGCTGCTTCCTTTGCGGGCGGCGCGAATGGCGGCGCGGCCGGCGGTACCGCTCGCGTCGGGGCGAGTGGCGAGCCCCTCCTCTACCGCATTCCGAGAAGGAAGGGCGAGGTCGAGTGCAACGCGACGAGATGGCAGGAACTCGCGGCCGAGGAGGAAGCCGAGCGGCAGCGCAAACGGGCGCGCGAGGAGGAGGCGTGGCGCGCGCAGCGTGAGCGCATCGCCAAGAAGACGGTGGCGCTGCAGGGGCACGACGAGGCAACGCCTTCTCGCGCAGCTGGACACCGTCCGTCGCCGCCGCCCACCGGGAGGTCGTCAGTACTGCTACGCATATGTAATCGCCCAGAATGCACAGATCGGCCATGTAAATGTAAATACGCGCCCGCGATCCATAGTGCGTCGGCCAGACGTCGCGTATTTCGGTGTCGTGCCCGAGCCAAGTGGCGCCTGAGGGAGCTACAAATGTCTTGCGTATTACGAATCTGTCTTCTGCATCCACCTTCGGCCGATCGGGGTGTGCCTCTCAAGGCGCGCTACGCCCCACGTACTACGCACACGCATTCCGGATTCGAGTGAGAAGTGGTGGCCGACGGGGGTTACGCCTCACGCATTACGCATACGCTTGATGCATTCGCACGCCCAAGGTGTCGGAGAGGGCCTACGCACCACGTACTACGCACACGCATTCCGGATTCGAGTGAGAAGTGGTGGCCGACGGGGGTTACGCCTCACGCATTACGCATACGCTTGATGCATTCGCACGCCCAAGGTGTCGGAGAGGGCCTACGCACCACGTACTACGCACACGCATTCCGGATTCGAGTGAGAAGTGGCGGCCGGCGGGGGTTACGCCTCACGCATTACGCATACGCTTGATGCATTCGCACGCCCAAGGTGTCGGAGAGGGCCTACGCACCACGTACTACGCACACGCATTCCGGATTCGAGTGAGAAGTGGTGGCTGACGGGGGTTACGCCTCACGTATTACGCATACGTTTTACGCATTCGCACGCCCAAGGTGTCGGAGAGGGCCTACGCACCACGTACTACGCACACGCATTCCGGATTCGAGTGAGAAGTGGTGGCTGACGGGGGTTACGCCTCACGTATTACGCATACGTTTTACGCATTCGCACGCCCAAGCTGTCGGAGAGGGCCTACGCACCACGTACTACGCACACGCATTCCGGATTCGAGTGAGAAGTGGCGGCCGACGGGGGTTACGCCTCACGCATTACGCATACGTATTACGCATTTGCACGCCCAAGTTGTCGGAGAGGGCTTACGCACCACGTATTACGCATACGTATTACGCATCCCCCCCCCAACCCCCTTTATGTGCGCGCACTGGCGCTGCCGCTCGGGCTGCCATAAGTTGGCTGGGGTTGTATGTGCGCTGGTAACAACAGACTCGGGCATAGCCCTCGACAGCCACCCCCTAACCCCCCACCCACCCCCCTTTATGTGCGCGCACTGGCGCTGCCGCTCGGGCTGCCATAAGTTGGCTAGCACCACTAGCTCCGATCCGTTTTATTCCTTAATAGGCGGGGAACGGCAATCAGCCCTCCGGCATCGGAGCATTTGCCAACATGCTCTTCCGCCGCCCATCGGCGTGAGCGGACTGAAGTGTGTGGAGCATTCGTCGGCGCGCCGCCCCGCCGTGCCTCCACGCAGCGCCACTCCCCCGGCACGCGCGACAGCTGCAAAGGTCCTCCTCGGGCCTAGACTCTAGTCAGCGTCGTGCGAGCCATCTTTGTGTGTGTGAGGGGATATGACTGCGGGCCTCGCCTGCTCGGCCGCCTCTCCTTTCCTCTCCCGTCGCCGACGCGAAGGGGCGAGGGGTCGGGGCGAGGCCCGCGCGCCTCTGCAATCTGCTGTGTGTGGGTCCTGTGAGACCTCGAGGGAACTGTTTGACTGTCGGCGGAGAAGGTGTCTCTCTTGGCACTTCACTGCCATCGTCTTTGTACAATTTATGCTTTGTAACATTGCCTTGGACTACGAAGGATGAAAAATACGTAATGCGTAATGCGTATGCGTGATACGTAGGGGGGGGGGGGGGCTCGGGGGCGCGCGGGGCGAGATACATAATCCGGAAACGTGAGACGTGGTACGTAAGGCACCCGCCGCGCGGGCCATTGCACCGTCCCCGGGGCAAAGCTTTGCGGTGAAAAGGACGTATGCGTAATGCGGATACGTGATACGTCGAAGACGCCCCGCCCTCCGTGGGCCGCGGCGCACCGGCGGAGATCCATAATCCGTATACGTGACACGTGGTACGTATGAGGCAACCACAGGGCCATCGCACCGTCACGCACGCGATGATTACGTGTATGTATTGACGTTTTCTATTTATTTTTGAAGGGGAGGCGTTCGACGGGCTGCGTAATGCGACGCATTTGGACTGGCAAGTGACGTACACGCACCGAGTTTACGTATTCCCGAGAGGGCGTAATGTGATGCGTATGCATATGGGCCTCCGTGCATATGCGTAGCAGTACTGACGACGATTGCCGCCCACCGAAGAGAGCGCGTCGGGAGTACTACGGCATGCTCTACCACGGCGCCACGCTACTGCGCGATCACATCAACACCCCGGACGCGGGGCTCTACGTCGCCTTCCAGATCCTATCCAAGATGGTAACCATCAACCATCTCCGCGAGGGCCGTAAGGAGCGGACCAAGTCGGAGATGCTCGGGCGCGTCCGGATGGTCATGACAGGCGGCCTGGAGCAGCTGGTCGCCGAGATGGTGCGAGAGGCTTCCGACGCCGCCGCTGCCAAGCGGGAGAGGGAGGCGGCGGCGCGCGCCTCCGAGCTCGAGCGCCAGGGCGGCAGCGGGGCGGCTGCGGACGCTGCTGCAGCCATGAGGCGGGGAGCGCACGCTCCGTCCGGGGGGGGGGAGGAGGCAGAGGCGGAGGCGGGCGAGGAAGAGGGAGAGGGGGCGAGCGAGTCGAGCCGCGACGAGCGTCTCCTCGCCACCGTCCTCGGCCTCGCCGGAGCAAGACCAAGGCGGTGGGACGGCGCCGCTACCACCCGCCCAAGCTTACGCCGGCGGCGGAGCTGCTGCCTCTTCCGGAGTTCTCGTCTACCAGCGAGTTCTTACAGCAGGCGCAGCGGCGGTACACCGTCGGCGTACACCATCGCAACTGGCTCGCCCTCGCCGAAGCCTTCGTCAGCGAGGCATCCCGGCGGGGCGGCCGCTACAAGACTGGCAGGTGCAAGAACCACAAGTGCTGGCGCGAGGCGATTCGGTTCGTCGCAGTCAGCCAGGAGGGGGCTGGCGCCTTCCTGAATGCGATCCCCATGCGGGATGATATGAAGATGGAGACGTGGGCGATGCGCATTACAGTTCAGCGCCGCCTCGGCCTCCCGCTCGATGTTGCCTGCCAGGCGGTGGAGGCGGGCAAGAAGGCGCCAAAAATGGTTGGGTAGTAGGGCTAGAGGGTCGCTCTACACTTAGCCTCTGCAGCGAGCGAGCGCTCAACTTAGCCCCCGCACGGAGCCGGGCTCAGACTTAGACCCTCATGGTCGGGGGCCATGAACTTAGACGACATAAGGCCAACTCCGGGTAAAACCCGGGTATGCCTGGTTGAATCAAACCTGGTTTGTGGACCTCCCGCACCTGTCCTGACAGTCCTGACAGAGTCCTGACAGAGTCCTGACAGAGTCCTGACAGAGTCCTGACAGAGTCCTGGCGGGGTCCTGACGGCGCACGGTCTTCACAGTGCTCACAAGTGCCTCCGACGAGACCTCCACCTTCCTTCACTGCAACCCTCCTTCCCCTCCCCCCCAGCAGTGAATGATAGACGCCCAGCCCCCCTTTCGACCGTGCGCGCCCTCTGCGGAATCGTCCTGATGGGGCAGTCCTGACGCAAACTTGAGAGTCCTGACAAGCAAACTTGAGAGTCCTGACAAGCAAACTTGAGAGTCCTGACAGAAACTTGAGAGTCCTGACAGAAACTTAGAGTCCAGACAGACAAAAGAAATCACGCTCACTCTCGCGCCACTCGGCTCGACCATGAAAGCGCACAAGCAAGAGAGGCGCGGCCATGGTGCAGGCAACGTTACAGCCGGCAACGTGCAAGAAGGCAGCAAAGCTCGGCCACGACGTCCATGGCCCGCGCCCCCCCGATTTGCCACCGGCGGCCTGCAGGCCAGCGCCGAGCAGCGGACCGACTGCTGACCGACTGCTGACCGAGGCAGCGCCCACGGCAGCGCCCACAGCAGCGCCCACGGCAGCACCCACGGCAGCACCCACGACAGCGCCCACGGCAGCGCACACGGCTTGGCTGGCCATGTCAGCCGCGCAGGGACCCTCCCGCGGGTCCAACCCGAAGCGCTCGACCGCTCGACGGCGCAAGTCGGCTGACGGAGCGAGCCGCATAGCCCTCCAGTGCTCACCGCAGGATCAGGCCCGACCGGCCCACGCTCACGGCCTGGCCTGCCTGTGGACCAGCAAACTCGTTGGCTGTACGCGAGCAAAGAGCTGCGTGGCTGGGTTGTGAGCATACCGTCCCCGTTGCGCCCTTTCCCTCAGTGGAGGGCCGTCCCTGCCCTCGGGAGTAACTCGACTGTACACCCCTCCCTACTCTCTAGCTAAGGGCTCTGTTCACAGCGGGGGGGCAGTGGTTGTCCTGGCGGAGTCCTGGCGGAGTCCTGACAGAGTCCTGACAGAGTCCTGACGGAGTCCTGACAGAGTCCTGACGGCCTATTTTGGAGGTTTTCAACTTTGAGGTATTGTTACTATGTGAGGGTGAAATGAATGAATCAGTTCTTTGGGACAGTGCAATCCTTTTAATTATTACCTCCAACTCAAAAAAAGTCTGATGTCAAACGGACAACGGGGTCCCTTATGGTGGCCTGTAAGGGTAAGGTGCGGGAGGTCCACAAACCAGGTTATCAGCTTTCAGGTTTACCCGAAAAATACCTGGACGCGTCCCGACCAACGTTTGCCGCGCACGACGCCATATCGCCTTCTCCCAGGGCCAGTGCGCTACTTGCGGCGCGCAACGCCTGCTCAAGTACGCGCAACGACCAACGTACCATATGCTGCCGCTATGCGTGCCTTAAGGCGGCTGCGGCGAAGCGGCGGGCGCGGCATGCCGATGGCAGTGCGGACGATGCGGTTGCGATGTGTTCTGCTTCAAGATCGTGGCGGTGCTTGGCATGCACTTCTGCGATCCCAATCAGCTCATCGCAACGAAGCAGCGCAACAAGCTGGCTGCTGCCAACAAGGCCCTATGCTACCTCACGCGCGGATCGTTCAATACAAAGAGGACCAGCATACACAGAGGCTTCTCTGACACGCGTCTGTTTGAGCTTGAGGCTATTTGTGAGAACTGTTTGGCTAGAAGTCGCCGAACATTGCGCTCAGGAGGCAGCAACGAGAACCGGAAGAGGAGGATGCTGAGGCGGCGATTGCTGAGCATGAGGAGGATCGATCGCCCGCCGCAGGCGAAGAAAATTTGGGGGCTGTGCCGATGTTGATCACGGGGCGTTGATCACGGTGGGAGCCTTGGCCCCAGGCCGTGCCACGGCCGACTTAGCCGATGTAAGAGGCTCCCGCTGATCTTAGACCGCGCAAGCACTCCAGCGTGGCTAGCCACACTTAGACCCATTAGGCCTCCAGGCTCAGAACTTAGACTACTACCCAACCAGTGCGCCAAACGGCAAGCCGCACGAAGAACTCGGCGATGCCGCAATGGTCAACCCGCGTGCGAAGCACGCGACACGACACAAATACCTGCTCAAACGACTCGTCAAGACCCTTCGCTCGGCGTGGGGCATGCTCATCGAGATGGAGCCGACTGCACACCTCAGTTACAGTAACCCAAAACAACCTGACGTGGCGGCGGCGAACATCGGCAAAGGGCATGTGCGCCTCGTTGGCGACTTGAAACTCACGAGCTCGCTTACGTGCAAGGGTGGCGATCGGCTCGGCTGGAAGGGGGCTTTTGTCGCCTTCGGCAACACCGAGCGGGCGCTGCTCGACTTAGTGTTCGGGCATGCTGCATGGCCGCGGCCGGAGGGGGGGGGGGAGGGGGGGAGGGAGGCGGAGGATGCAGAGGCGGAGGCGGCGGCGGCGGAAGAGGAGGAGGGGGAGAGTGAGGGGGAGGCGGAGGCGGAGGCAGGGGCACCTGTGACGGCCCCCTACAAGAAGGGCGACTACCGGTTCGCGCGGGAGAAGAATTGCGACCTGCGTTTGCTCGACTTCGAGACGTTCGGCGGCTTCGGGGACGGCGTCCGCAGAATTCTTCGGCAGGCGGCGGACCAGCTGAGTAACAAACTTTCGCACGCTCAGCACCTCGATGAGGTCACATGGACCACCAAGAACTGGCACGGGCTGCAGATGCAGCGCTTGTCTGTCGTTCTCCACACCGCCGTGGCGTGGCAGACGGTGAACGAGCTAGCGTGCGGGGACAGCGGCATTGTGCACGGAGCTAAGTGCATTGCCGTTCTTAACGGAGTCGCTTAGGCGGCTCCGGTGGTGTGCCGGTGATAGTACTAGCACGCGCCAGTTCGCACCTGTGTCGATCGAGCCTGTGTGCTAATAAAATAAATAAATACAACGGACACGCCAAACGAGGGGTGGGAGAAGGACAGGGTCCCCACCTGCACAAGCAGGATCTTGTAGGACGATCAGCCTGTGAGAGAGAGTTTCTTGTTTAAATTCTTCTCTGCCAGCCAGACGCCGGTCACATCAACAAGTCCGCTCTCCCTGCCAATCGCCCCAAATGGGCGACTACCAATCCTTCGACGACATGCCGTCCTTGGCGCCTCTCCAGATCACGCCGCAGATGATGGCACAGGCGCAGCAGCGGGCGAGTGAGGCGCCGGCGCCGGCGCCGTGGGCACCGCCACCGCAGCAGCATGTGGTTGCGCCGCCGATGCCAGCTGACGACGGCGGCGACCAGCTCGACTCTCTGGCGCAGATGTTTCCCGACTACGACCGCGACGTCCTCGCCTCCATCCTGGCTACCTGCGGCGGAGGGATCGAGGAGGCGATCCAGCAGCTGCTCGAGATGTCGGGTGGCGGCGGCGGCGGCGGCGGCGGCGGCGGCGGCGGCGGCGGCGAGTACGACTCGGACGAGGCGATGGCGATGGCGCTCTTCAAGCAGTTTGCAGACGACCTGGTCCAACAGCTCGGCCGGCCGGTTCCGCCGGAGGTGCGTGACGACCCGGTCAAGTACGAGGCATTCATCCGCGAGCAGTTTGAGCGCGAGCTCGGCAACAGCGACTCGCGCCTCGCCAGCCAGGCGCTGGCCATGTACGAGTCGCAGGGGCCGCGCGGCGGCGGCGGCGGCGGCGGCGGCAAACCGGCGGACAAGGAGGGCTTCCTCGAGCGCATGCGCAAGAACTTTGAGAGCCGCAGGCGGCACGGCGTCGAGGCGGACGGGGGGAGCGCATCTGACATCAGATTAGATCACACTACATGATAGGCAG
>NW_005202405.1:0-1133 GCF_000372725.1 Emiliania huxleyi CCMP1516 | reverse complement strand
CTCTCTCTCTCTCCCTGCGCGCGCAGCGCGCGATTTTTTGGCGGGAGGGCCGTTTTTAACGATTTTCGAGCCCTTCTTCGAGCCGCGGCGGGGAGCTCTAACCCTAACTTAACCCTAGCTCGGAGCGGTGCTAACCCTAACCCGAGCACCTCCTCCACCCGGAACCCTAACCCTAACCGCAGCCATCCCTCCGCTGTCTGCTCGGAACGGCAAGTTACGCTAGTGCAAGCACGGCTTGGCTCGCCGGAGGCGATCGCATGTGGCGGCGGCGATGAGAGAGGTGGGGGTGGCGGCGGGACGGAGATCGCCGCGCGTCACGGCGGCAAAGTGTCGGCCATCGCCGATGCGAGGCGCCGCCTCGCCATTGCTCCTTGGCGCGGCGAGCGCTGGAGCTGCGACCGAGTGGGCGGTGGCTGCTTCGAGCGGCGCGACGGCGCAGCTCGAGTGGTGGTGTGTGGCCGCAAAACGAGGCGGCAGACGCTCGCTCTCCGCTCCAAGTTGATGCGAAGCACCTAGTGTTGCGAAAGCACGAAGCGTGAGCCGTTGGAGCGAGAGGAAGCGATTCCGGTGGCACCAACGTCAGATCATGTCGAGCGAGGCAGTGCGAGAGTGGCGCAGCGTTCCGGGAGTGACAGAGAGGCGAAGGCGGGCAAGCGCAAGAGAGAATTTGCCGAGCGCACGCACACGGGCGAGAGCAGTGAAACTGGCGCCAATTGCGGAGCATGGATGCACGGTGCACGCTCGTGCTCGAGCGAGAGCAAAACGCCATGCCGCTCTCGCGAACAGCGACGGCTGACTTGCGAGAGAGATTTGTGAAATGCGATTCAGAGGTAGATTCGATCGACGCAGCCAGAGAAGGCCGAATCTTTCAGTGTACGTACTTTTAGCTTACTGGGAGAAAAGAGAGAGGGGGTTGTGTTCTCTAGGCCCCTAGGGGCCCTACGCGCGGCGTGAGAGCTCGGAAGCGAGCTTAGCACGGCGATCGAGGATGGCACGGTTCACCCCCTTCACCGAAGCGATGGAGATGCGTTCCGCGTGGTGTGACACAAATGAGAGGCGGCAGTGGCTAGGGTACGCGGTGCGGTCAACGCCCGAGCGCTCTCTCTCAGTGACTGTGGCTGCCCGAGATAGAG
>NW_005202406.1:0-1133 GCF_000372725.1 Emiliania huxleyi CCMP1516 | reverse complement strand
CCCTCACCGCCACCTCCCAGCCCGCCTGCGCCTATTTCCATCACCACCCTCGCCGCCTGCGCCGTCGCCGCCGCCTCCCTCGCCACCACCGCCCTCGCCGCCGCCACCCTCGCCACCACCGCCCTCGCCGCCGCCACCCTCACCGCCACCGCCCAGCCCGCCTCCGCCGAGCCCGCCACCGCCCTCGCCTCCGCAGCCACCCAGCCCGCCTCCACCCAGCCCGCCGCCGCCCTCGCCACCACCGCCCTCGCCGCAGCCTCCCTCCCCACCACCGCCCTCGCCACCACTCCCCTCGCCACCACCGCCCTCGCCGCCACCGCCCAGCCCGCCCCCTCCCAGCCTGCCCCCGCCGAGCCCGCCACCACCCTCGCCTCCGCCGCCGTCGCCGCCGCCACCCTCGCCACCACCGCCCTCGCCGCCACCGCCCAGCCCACCCCCTCCCAGCCTGCCCCCGCCGAGCCCGCCGCCCCCCTCGCCGCCGCCGCCGTCGCCGCCGCCACCCTCGCCACCACCACCCTCGCCGCCGCCACCCTCGCCGCCACCCCCCTCGCCGCCGCCACCCTCACCGCCGCCGCCCAGCCCGCCTCCGCCGAGCCCGCCTCCGCCCTCGCCTCCGCAGCCACCTAGCCCGCCTCCGCCGAGCCCGCCGCCACCCTCGCCTCCGCCGCCGTCGCCGCCGCCTCCCTCGCCACCACCGCCCTCGACGCCACCCCCCTCGCCACCGCCGCCCTCGCCGCCACCGCCCAGCCCACCCCCTCCCAGCCTGCCCCCGCCGAGCCCGCCACCACCCTCACCTCTGCCGCCGTCGCCGCCGCCTCCCTCGCCACCACCGCCCTCGCCGCCGCCACCCTCGCCGCCGCCCCCGTCGCCGCCGCCACCGTCACCGCCACCGCCGACGTCGCCGCCGCCGACGTCGCCGCCGCCGTCGTCGCCGCCGCCGCCGACGCCGCCGCCTCCGACGCCGCCGCCGTCGTCGCCGCCGCCGCCGTCGCCGCCGCCTCCGTCGCCGCCGCCGACTACGTCGCCACCGTCGTCGCCGCCGCCGCCTTCGACGCCGCCGCCGACGCCGCCGCCGACAACGCCGCCGCCGCCGCCGCCGCCGCCACCGTCGCCGCCGCCGCCAACGCCGCCGC
>NW_005202408.1:0-1134 GCF_000372725.1 Emiliania huxleyi CCMP1516 | reverse complement strand
CAACACGGTACAGGATCGAGGTGCACGCTGCTGAGGGACCCCAGAGGGTACGAGCAGTAGTCTCGCAAGTGTTGACTGTTGTCACGCCGCCCCGCGGCTGTGTCTCCGCCCTGCACGCGCCACGGGACAGGCGGGGCGTCGGGGGCCGCCGGCCGCAAATTTTTTTTCGGGTGGAATTTTCAGCTAAGACCTAAGTGCCTCGCCGTCCTCGCACGCACGCAGGAGTCGCTTAGGCGGCTCCCGTGGTGTACCTGTGTTAGTGCCAGTGCGCGCCAGTCCCGCGCCTAGTGTCGTGCGAGGGGGGGAGTTAAAGGTAGACAGTTAAAATTCTTTTGGAGGCTGGGCGAGGCGGCGGGCGAGACGGCGGTGCGGCGGGCGACGGGCGGCTGGCGTCGTGGGCGAGCGTGGGGTGGGGTGGGGATGTCGGGGTGGGGAGCGGAGCGGGCTGGTAAAATTCTTTTGGTCCAAAAGAATTTTACCTCGCCGTCCTCGCACGCAGGAGTCGCTTAGGCGGCTCCCGTGGTGTACCTGTGTTAGTGCCAGTGCGCGCCAGTCCCGCGCCTAGTGTCGTGCGAGGGGGGAGTTAAAGTTCTTTTGGTGTACCTGTCGTTAGTGCTAGTGCGCCAGTCCCGTGCACCAGTCCCGTGGACCCGTGCCCAGTGTCATGCAGAGAGCGTCGTAAAATTCTCGCGCGAAAGCAAGAGTCGAACTAACCCCACCCCGCTCGTGAGGTCGTAAAACTCTCGCGCGAAAGCAAGAGTCGAACTAACCCCACCCCGCTCGTGAGGTCGTAAAATTCTCGCGGCGCAAGCAAGAGTCGAACTGTAGAGCCAGGAAGCAGATGGCGCGCGCACATGACATTCCGCCGCTGAGCCTTTACGAGGCCTTCCGAGCTCGCCGCCAGCGTCGCCGCCGCCGCCGCCGCATCCAGTCTGCACGTAAGGGTTCCGCGGCGCTTGAGGTGTCTCTCGACGAGAACGGCAGGATACGCGTAGGCAGCACCACCGGCGGCGCCTCGCCGCGAGACGTCGCGCCGGACTACTCGACACGAGTCTGGCGGTCCGTGCTTCCCGCCGCTGCGATCCCGCGCCTCGCCGAGGATTGCGCCTCCGCGTACCTCAAAGTCAAGACGAC
>NW_005202409.1:0-1134 GCF_000372725.1 Emiliania huxleyi CCMP1516 | reverse complement strand
GTCGAAGGAGCATCATCAGTCTCACCCACTTCGCTCTCTGCCCACCGTCTCCGCTCCCTCCCGCTTGAGCCGCCGTCGCGGCCCTCGTTCGTCCCACTGGCTGTTGGCCCGTCCCTGCGTTGCCTGCGTTATCCCTCCTCTGCGACTCCCTCAAGGCCGGCCGAGCCTCTTTCCACCCAGTGAAGAGCTTCCTCAGCCACTCGATGTGTTCCTCTCTCTTCATTATGCGCGCCGTAGCCTCATCATTGAGCTGGATCCACCTCTGCACCGCGCCCGTCGCCGCCTCGGCCACGACTTGCAAGTTCCTCGTGAGAGCAGGCGCACATCGCTTCCAGGGAGGGGGGCGCGCTTCTCTGCACGCCCCACCCCCCCCCTAGCATGTGGTGAAGCCTCTGGGGGGGTCGGGACCCCCCCCCTAGCATGTGGTGAAGCCTCTGGGGGGGTCGGGACCCCCCCCCTAGCATGTGGTGGGCACCCCCCAGCAGTTCGTGGCTAGGAATAGCCGCCAGAGAGCCGATTTTGCCCCAAAGTTGTGAAATCGTGGCTGAAAGTCCAATATCTGGGAGAAACTGGCCAGCAAGGCTCATGTAGCTCCAGAGGATGATTTCCCCCTCAAAAATGCTGCGAAATGAGGTGTAAAATCAAGGGCCCGGAGGGTCTCTGACCACGAGTCTCTGGGGGGTCCTCGGCCATGACCCCCCCCCTAGCATGTGGTGAAGGTGCTGCGGGGGGTCCGACCCCCCCCCCAGCATGTGGTGAAGCCTCTGGGGGGGTCGGACCCCCCCCCTAGCATGTGGTGTGCAGAGAAGCGCGCCCCCCCCCCTGGAAGCGATATCCGCCTGGTCTCATCGGGGGGGTCGCTGCGGCCACGCTCTCCCTGGTCTGGTGGGGGCTCTGGCTCGTCCTCTACTTCATCGGCGCCGGGAGGGGCCCTTGGGCTTCCTCCCGGAGTCAGAGCAGGGGCAGGAGCAGGAGCTTGAGCAGGAGCAGAAGCCCCTGGGGGGGCACCCTGGGCGGGACCTTCACTTTCGAGTCCTCGGCCACGCACGCGTTGAGGGCCTGAGGCCATCAAAACACGAGCAGTGGAACCCGAGGCCGCAGTGGAACCCGAGGCCGCCACCGCCCTCACCGCCA
>NW_005202410.1:0-12697 GCF_000372725.1 Emiliania huxleyi CCMP1516 | reverse complement strand
GTCAAAGAAAATTCTTTCAACTCATATCTACTCAGAGCGGTGGTTGAGGCCGATTGCCTCAACTGTCAACCACGTGGTTGACAGAGGCCTCAACCCTCAACCAAGTGGTTGACAGACCCCTTCAACCCCTCAACCACGCGGAATGGCTGTTCACACCCCCCGCGCAAAGGTCTGAACACACATTCTCTGTGAACCATTCATGTCGTCTTCTTTAACGCCTGGATGCTGCATCACACCTCCCATTCACGCACGTAGCTGAAGCAAGTATCGTAAAAACGGCGCGTCGAAGGCCCCCGCACGGGGGGATCCCGGCCGACGTCATGGTCGTCCGCGGACGCGGCCCTCCGTCTCCGGAGACATTACCGAACTCAAAACTGCTTACCAAAGCCAGATACGAGCTCAGCTCAGTGAGATCTAGCAGCACATACCCTCAGTATCCAGAATAGCAAAGTCTGAAAAAGTCGGTCCGGCCGCGCAGAGCGGTCTGGCTGTCTGCAGAGCTTCCGTCCGGGCCCTGAGAAATGTCGGAGGCATGTCGGCCCATGTTCGCGATTTTGATGGCGTTGCCCTTATTGCACGTGAAACAGACCGCGCCGGCCACGCACCCTTGTTCCCGGAGGCCAACTCGAACAGGTTTGAGCAATGGCCGCCTTCCATGCTCGACACGTCCGCCCGCCATCAAGTTGTACGATGAAAAATGCAGCAGGAACTTAGTTGCCTCGAAGGCCGCCCTGCTCGAAGGCCGCCCTGCTCTCGGCATTGTGTTGTTGACTGATAGCACTGTCTGATCCAACCAGAAAGAGCCGTCGAAGAGCCGTCGAGAGCTACATGAGACCCAAGTCGTCATGATGTACCAGAAAACGAAACTAGCGCCAAAATTGAGATCTCAGGATTGACATTATCATTAATTTCTCGCGCCTGCTTTCGCTGCTTGAGGCTCGCCAAACAGATACTGCGTCTATGACCGTGTGCAACGTCAAGTCGTGAACCGCGACAAGACCATCGCGCCAACCGCGACTCTGTTGCTTTTATGCGGCAGCATTCACCGTGACTCTTGCCGTGAATGGTTAGTGACCGCAATACTACGCCGTGAGCTGAGCTTCACCAGCCGTTTCTCTTCCTTCCCTTGCCTTCTCTTGCCGTCCGTTCTCTGTGCGCATTCCACTGCATGCATGCGGCATCACAAGCGTCTTCTGCCGGGCGCGCATCTGAACTCGTACCTGGTAGGCCATCGCTTTGCTGAAGGATCAGGCGCCTGAATGGCGACAGTGAGCGTCTCCTACTTATGGGTACGAGGACCGCAAGAGCGCGCCGCAGGCGAAGCGATTTTTTTGGCGGCAGGGCTGTTCCAATCTTGTGATCACGCGCGAGCCCTGTGAATAGGCCCCGGAGCCCTCAACCCCCAACTAAAGGGTTGACGGGGGGTCTCAACCGTCAACCAGATGGTTGAGGGGGGGCCTCAACCCTCAACCCGTCAACCACCCCTCTGTGCAGACTCATAGACTGGTTCCACAAAAGATTTAGCCCTCCCCCACGTCATGGGGCCATTCGAAGTGCCGCGGCCGGCTAGCTCGTGACGGACCGAGTCCGAGGGTTGCAGCCGTGAGGCTCGGGCCCTGGGTGCAGTCTGAGGACCCACGCCTGTCGCTCGGGCGCGGAGGCGAGCCACGAGCGCATTCGGTACCCAGGTCACCCATCTTTCCACGCCCTCATTCGAGCGCCATCGCGGACACAACACTGCCTCACGCCCTTACTCTATTGCGGCTAGGCTACTCAAGCAAGACCTGGTGGCATCCCGTTTGGCCAGCTCAACAACAACTTCGCGCAGGTATCGCGCCAGGCCCTACCACCGCTCGCCGCCTTGCCGGCACGCTCGCGCTCTCCACAGATCCAATGCGCGCGAATACTCCGACCGGCGCGCACAGCCACTCCGCCGCCGCCGCTCACGCGACCGCAACGCCGCGCCGCGACGTGCGCACCGCACGCAGCGACGCTTACCCGTCGGCCGTGGCACGCCGGCTCACGCATATCGCATTGCTCACACTGTGCCGCAGGCGTTTGGCTCCCATGCGCCATGGCGCTCGGCGACGGGCGCATGCTCGGCGGCGAGGAGGCGGCGAGCTGCATGGAATACGGCGTGGTGTCGGCGTCGACCATGGCGTACCACGCCGCAAGCCACACGCTGTGCGTCGCTTCAAGACCTCGGAGGCTGTCTGAAACGGCTAGCCCAGCCAGAATCACGCAGAATCTTTTTACTGAGCCGTCATTGCACCTCCGGCGGACGATTTTTGGGGCTTCGCCGGCAAGGCGCCGCAGCGGGCATTGGCGCACTCTTTCCTGGTGGTTGCCATTGCTTCGCTTCATCGGCCGGCGAGAATCAAAGCACGAGCCGTGCTACCAGCGGAGCACGACATGGAGAAGGCATCGCGGCTTTGCACGCCCCCAACATTCCCCTGACAGCAGCGCCCCACGGCGTGGGCTGCGAGGTCACTCGGGGTGACCCAGGGGGCGGCGGGGGAGCACTCTCCCGCCGGAGTAGCGGGCGGTCTTCCCGCTCCTCGATCGTATTTGAGGTGCATCCACATGCCCCGCCCACCACCTTCCCGGCAGCTCCACCCGCTCGGTGACGTCCTCATCTTCTCCCCCCCTGCCCCGCCCCCCTTCAGGCAAGGCCCTGGCCACCAAAATCGCGCTCTGCGCTCCGGGAACGGGCAGCAGCGCGACGCAGTTCGAGAGCGAGCGGCGGCGGCGGCTTAGCACCAACCATGTCAGTGCAGGGGCTTGCTGCGTGGGCCCCCGCCACCGGACTCCGTCGGGCTCGCGTCTCCCTGCCCGCTGAGGGGAGCGCAGTGTGTGTGTCTATGTCTGTGTCTGTGTCTGTGTCTGTGTCCCTGTCGTGTCGTGTGTGTCGTGTGTGACTCTCGCAAGCTCGCCTCCCATCGTCCATCCATCGACCGAGTGCGAGCCATGCAGCGTCGAATGCAGCGTGCTCACAGTGCCGCTCGCAACGTCAGGTGTCGTCCGAGGATTCCTCTAGGGCCCCAGCACGAAAAAAGAAAGCGTCTTGAAACCCTATTCCACCGAGGAGCCCGAACCCGCAGCGTCGCGCTTTCGCAGTTCGTGGCCACCCCTCGACCGCTGCTGCTGCCATGCACAAGCTCCTCGCCACGGTCATCCTCGCCTCGCGCGTCGCACACCGGCCTCCGCTGCGAGCCGTGCTCGCCCGCGCTCCGCCACGCGCTGCCAGGCTCTACGCGGCTGCCGGCAGTGCGATAGAAGGCCTCGACACAGAGATCAACCTCGACGGAATGCGCAAGGAGTCGCAGCGCAAGCTTTACCGCGCGCAGAAAAAGGCGGCAAAGGCCCGGGAGCGCGCGGAGCTCTGCGACGCGCGCATGGAGGAGCTGCTCTCCGACGAGGACGCGGCGCTCGAGGCGCTCGAGGCGCTTCCCAACTGCGACGAGCTGCGCGCCGCGGCGGCAGCCGAGGCGGAGAGGGTGGAGCGGCTGGACTCGCTGGTCCAGGGCCTCAAGACTTGCACGGCTTCGGCCGACGCCGCCGACGCCACTCCGCTCGCGCAGCTGCTAAGCCTCGCGGCCGACCTCGGCGCGGCACCGCGGCCGGCGCCATCGCGAGGTCGGCCGCCCCACACGCCGGCTCGCCCTCGGCCGCAGGCGTGAGCGACCAGCCACCGGCTCGGCCACCGCCGAGACCGAAGAAGCCAAAGGGCCCGCGCGCCAACCCGCGCCTCCCCTACCCAACCCGAACCCGAACCCGTACCCGTAACACCTTACTCTAGGCCCGCGCGCAAAGCCGCGCCTTCCCTACCGCGTCTTCCGGAGCGAGGGCGGCGCCGAGATCCGGGTCGGCAAGCAGGCGAGATGCAGCGGAGATGTGGCCGAGAGGTTGTGGCCGTGATCCGCGCCTCGCGAGCGGGGAGGGCGAGCGTGTGGCGCTTGCCCGGCCAGGCGTCCGACAACGACGCCCTCAGCACCGACCCCCTCCACCGCGACGCGGACGACTGGTGGATGCATGCGGCGGGCTGCGCAGGTGCGCTGGCCAGGGACCGGCCCGCCTCGCGCGCCCCGAGTGAGCGAGCGTCGGCTGCCGCAGGCTCGCACGTCGTGATTCGCGCGGAGAGCGTCGGCGACGCGGCGACGCTGCCGCGAGAGGCGAGCGGGAAGGGCGGGGCCAGGGGTTAGGATGAGGGGAGGGGGGCATGAGCTCGCTGCTCCGCGGCAGGTGGAGCTCGACGCGGCCGTCCTCGCGGCGAACTACTCAAAGGCGGCGCGCTCCGGCTCGGTCGGCGTGAACCTGTGCCGCGCGAGGCAGGTGAGCAAGCCGGCCGGCGCCAAGCCGGGGCTGGTGCAGCTGTCGGGCGACGTGCGCACGCTGAGGCTCAACTGGAGGAACGAGAAGCGGCGGCTCGAGCGGCTGCGCGACGCGCTCGAGGGCTGAGCCTGGAGCTGAGGCCGGTGAGGGGCCCGTCTTTTACGATAGAGCATATGGGAGAGAATTAGAGCTGGTCCCACCGCCGCGCCTGTGGTCCTGCTGTGGTCTACGCCGGGGCGCACAGCCAACGAACGTACACACCGCCTGTGCACAGCGCCCCCACCGCCCGTCGAGGACCACACGACCGCCATGCGATCATCCACACGCGGGAAAAAAAATACGTGGCGGACGGCTAGGCCGTCCGCCGAGGAGACGCCCCTGGCACCTCAGTCTCTCTAACCGCGTCGACATTCCAGGATCGCGCACGCTGAGAGTCCGGGCGTGGCGACGGCCCGTCGCCGCCGGTGCCGGAGCCGTGCGGAGCCGCGTTGGCTGGTGCGCCGCCGCCGGCGACGCTCCGGGTCGACGGACGGCGCGGCTACTCCGCCCGCGTCGTTCTCCTCCCTCCGCCTCCGCTCCAACTCGCCTCACTCGCGCGCCTCGAGCTTCTCGCGCAGCTCCTCGGGCGTCGATCGGTAGAGGGTGCCGCAAAACTCGCATCTGGCCTCGATGACCTCGTTCGAGGTGAGCATCTCCTCGAGCTCCTCTCGCGGGATGAGCGCCATCGTCCGCAGCACGCGCGCCTAGAAGGGGCGGAGACGGCTCTGACAAGGCTCCCCGAGGGGTGCCGTCGTCCGCAGCCCGCGCCTCAGAGCAGGGGCACGACTCCGCCAAGCCGGCGACCGGCTTGTCGTCGGCGAAGACCGGCTCGAGTCCGTCGAGCAGCAGGTCGACGATCTCGCGCGGCCCCAGCCCCTCCCGCACCAGGCTGGTCGGCGAGCGGCTCGCCAGCTTGGCGATGTTCTCCTCGAGCCGCACAATCGACTCCTCCGCCGCAAACGGCAGCAGCTGCACGTACCAGCCCCCGCCAGCGTCCACCCGCACGCCCGCACTCGGCGGCGCGTCGGCGGCGGGCGGCTGCAGCTCCCCGCTCTCCTCCCTGCCCTCCGCCGCGCCGCCGGCGGCGACCGGCGACACGAATACGCCGGCGGCGAGGGCTCCCTGCCGCTGCTCCGACTCGAGCAGAAAGTAGTTGATGTCTTCCGGGATCTCGCCGGTCCGGATCTCGGTGATGGACGAGTACTGCGAAGGCAGGTCGGCGCCGGGAAGATGCTTCTGGCGCACCACCTGCAGCGACCCCTTGCCCACGCCGCCTCCCACGTCGAGCTTGCCCGCGCCGGTGGGCGGCAGCGTGACGGCGGGGTTGCCGACGTAGCCGCGCGACTCGAGCTTGCCGTTGGCGGTCGCCATGACGCCTCTCAGCGGTCCATCACCGTTGAACGTGACCTGGAAGGTCTCCTCGTCCTTGAGCCCGTCCGCGACGAGGAGCGTGCAGGTGAGCGCGCGGCCGAGCGCGGCAGCGGCGAGCATGCCGAGGCCCTGCAGCCGGGTGGCCTCCGCTACGAGCGGCGTGGTCACCACGGCCTTTGCCGATATGCTCCCGTCGGCGCTGACGGCGGTGGCCATCCTGCCGCCGGTGCCGGTCGCGGTCTCTACAGCGGCACACGCACGGACGAGCGAGCCACGGCCGCCCGCTATGCTGGCCAGAGAGCGCCGCCCCGCTATGCTGGCCAGTGGCGGCGCCCGGAGCGAAAGTGGCGGCGGCAGGCTGTGCCCGAGCGCGCAGAGGGTGGCGAGCACGAGCGACGGCATTCCCGTCCCAACCCGCTCTTCCAAAAGCCCACGACGCCCTGGGCCTTCTCCAGCCGCTGCCCTCGTGTGGAGGTTGCCAGGAACCGAAAAGAGAAAAAGCACCGAGTCGGAACCGTAGAACAGCGACTAGCACACCTTAAGAGTCCCAGAAACCCCGAGGAATAGGGAATCCCACACGACGTGTGATGCACGCCCTGCGACGCTGCGAGCGCTAAGAGACTATGGAAAGTTCACGTCATGACGGTTAGCCGCTGTCACGACGGTTAGCCGCTGTCATGACAGCTGCCAGCTGTCATACAGCAAACGACAGCGACAGTGACACCTACCTGTCACCAGCTGTCACCAGCTGTCACCAGCTGTCACCAGCTGTCACCAGCTGTCACCAGCTGTCGTTGCTGCTGTCGTTGCTGCTGTCGTTGCTGCTGTCGTAACCATCCCCGACTGGTCCAACTGTCACTGCTGCTGTAATTGCGCAGCTGTCATTCCTGCTGTCATTGCTGCTGTCATCGCTGTCGTTGCTGCTGCTGTGCTGTCATTGCTGCTGTCATTGCTGCTGTCATTGCTGCTGTCATTGCTGCTGTCATTGCTGCTGTCATGAGCACCCCCGCAGGACAGTGTGTGGTGCCACTAACGAGAGAGACAGGACACTCAAGATATAGATGCATGCGCGCGAGACCGCTCACTCGCACGCCTGACGCCACATGAGAAACCCTCTCAACAGTAGCCACGCACGGTCAGCAGCAGCGGGCGTTAGTCACAGAATCTGCAAAACCCTTGCCCTCCTTCCTCCAGCATGTGCCGTGATGGGCTCCAGCGCTGGTTCATCTGCCGCTCAAAAATCTCACGCGAGCGAACGGTGTCAATCCTCAGCCGCGAGGATTGGGACCTTGAAATCCACGATCACAAGCAAACGCGCAGAGCATTGAGCAACACACCTCGGGTTGAACCTCTCAAGGTGCATGCTGTCACCGGCAGTCTGCATGTGGATCGTAGACGATGACTATGGCTGGAATAAGCTCAAGTTCGTCACGAGAAGAGCTCCAATGCCAGCCAGCTGGCTATCCCACACGCTCGGCCGTCGGCGGATCAGCCCACTTTCTTCGTGTCAAAAGAGCGGCGACATGAAAGCTCCGAGCACACGCATGGTGCGCATGAGGCAAGCAGGTCAGGGCCTCTCGCCGGCTCCAATTGGCACCAAGTGGCACCAAGTTCCAAGTTCCAGCACACCAAGTGGGGCCGACGCAGGCGGAAAGATCACAAGCGCCCGTCGACTCTCTGAAAAAAATTTCTCAGGTCTAGCGCTATTCAAGGTAGACATATCCTCGAGACGTTTGCACGCCGCTATTCTTTGTCAAGACCTACACCGGCCAGCGCCGCTGGCTCCCCCTGGCTCACAACCCCATTCATTCACAGTGAATGAGACGAGGATCAAGGTGAGGCTCTATCGGGTCTTTTTGTGGCAGCACTCGCACCAGCACACCACACGCACCACCACCAGCACACCACACACCACACACCACACACAACGCACCCGTCCACAAGTGCACGTCCACGTGAGAGCACACACACGTCACACGCAAGAAGTGCCTTCTTACGGAGGCCGCTTGGTTGGCTCTGACCTCATGGCCTGCAGTCTTCACAGAAAGGCAACCTGCCATTGCTGATAGTTTGAGGTGAGCAATGGCATGCACATGCGCGCGTGTGGGCTGGAGGAAGGCACGGCGCGCGTGGCTGGCGTTCACTGTGCGAGTCAAAGCGCACCGGCCACGGTGGCCATTGCCGAGCCACAAGTGGCGTTGATCAGGAACTCTCATGTAGAGAGCTCTGCTCTGCTACAAGAAAGCAGGCTCACCCTACACAGAGAAATTCTGAGGCAGAGGAGCAGGAGTTTTGCAAAATGTGTGAGACGTACAAACGCTGCTGTGCATCAGGCGTTGAGAGCTACATCCACGCGCACCGGTGTCTTATTTTAGTCCATGGGGTGTACTGCACAGATGGGTGGGTGGGCGGTTGGGCCCATTCACGAGGGCTATGGCTGCCTCACGGCTGTGCCTGTGGCGCTGCCTCGCTGTCGCTGTCGCTGTCGCTGTCGCTGTCGCTGTCGCTGTCGCTGTCGCTGTCACTCGCGGGGCCCCGCGCTGACATTGTCACCGCCTGTCGTTGGCATTCACTGGCTTCACTGTCACTGTCACTATGGCTGTCACTGTTCCTGGTGCCTTTCACTCCTCCTTGGCAGCTGGCTGTCACCAGCTGTCACCCCAGCTGTCACCAGCTGTCACCAGCTGTCACCAGCTGTCGTTGCTGCCGTCGTTGCTGCTGTCGTTTCGCAGCCGCTGTCATGACATATTGACCACGTCATGACGGTTAACAGCCGTTTTAACCGTCATGACGTGAACTTTCCATAGTCTCTAAAGTGCGAGCGGCAAAGCGGGGCGGCGGGGTGCGCGCTGCGCGCTGTGCCTCTGTGTTCGTGCGTCGCCCATCTCTCCTGGAGATGCCTGCTCTATTTATATTCCCACGGCTCGCGGGGCTCAAGGGGCGCGTCGCGCCACTCGCTCTCGGTGAAACGTCGATACCGCAGAATTCTTTTTTGACATTACAACGGACGGGTTTTTGGTCACGGCAAAGAAGTTCACCTGCAGGTGCGATGAAGAGAGGGGAGTGAGGAGAGGCGTCGCGACGGGACGGGCAGGGTGATCGCCGCTTGGGACGCGCGGGCGGGCGCGCGGGCAATCTCGTCCGCCGTCGCACGCGCACACACAACAAGTGCCACGGCGAGGCGCCTTGTGAGAGAGGTGCAAACCATCCCTCAGACGGTCCTCGCGCAAACGGCGGTGTGGCGCGGGAGACCGCAGGAGCGAGAGGGGCGGGCCGGGGCCGGAGGGAGGCGGACGCGCGGGCGGGCACGCGGACGTCGAGGGTGGGGCACGGACGCGCCTGGCGCCAACCGCCTCGGCTCCGCACAGCAGCAGCCTCAGAAGCCGTCGCCCGCAACCCACAAAGCAGTCACACTCGGCGCCCACCCACCACCCACTCCCCACCCCACCCCCACCCCACCCCTTGCCTCCCAACGAGCTCGTGCGCAAGGTGTCGGCCTCGAACCGGCTCCCTGTTGTGCTCGGGGCTGATCATACGCTGGTCAATTGGGCATGTTGTAGAGTTGCCGTGACGTTCTTTGTGAGCCTTGCGCGCGTAAACCTGACGCGTCTCATTTCCTGTTCTCGAATCTTGCTTGACCAGTGTCTAAGTGTCGAGATCAATCTGTCGCTTGCCCCGCATCTCGAGCAGGGTCAGCTTCGCCTCCATCGCGCGATTGGTTGACCCAATGCATGGCAGCGGCCTGCCCATAAAACGAACAAAACTGAGTGTTAGAGTTGTTTGGTATTTGCTAAAAATCTCTCTCTAAAACGAAAGAAAGAAAGAAAGAAAACAGACACGCCAAACGAGGGATGGGACGAGGACAGGGTCCCCACCTGCACGAGCAGGATTTTGGAAGAACGATCAGGGGGACAGGTGGGGCTCTCCTGCTCCTGACAAGGGACACGACAGGCTCGCAGCGCGGTAAATAAAAAGAAAGAAAGAAAGAAAACACACAACCCAAGGGAGGGATGGGAGAACGGCACGCCGCCACCACACAGGGATTTTAAGGAGAGGAGTGTGGTGCGCTACCTAGCCGTCGCCCACCCTGGGGAGTCTGCCTCTTCGTATCTCTTTTCGCAGTCTCTCGCCGCTTCTCGCTGCAACCTTCATGCCGACGGCTCAGCCGAGTCGGGTCGGTAAAGCCCTCCCACTGTTCTTCGGTGGCACTGTCGCGAGACGGTTGGCCGATCGGAATCCATTAACTACTACGTGGAGTTCATCCCCTGATGAACGACTCATGGTCAGATTGCCCATCTCGACTGCCCGTTGTCAACATCACTAGGGAGATTTGATTGGCGCTGGCGCCTGCTGTTGACAAGTGGGATCATCTGGCTTCCGGAATACTTCCGCGAAGCTGCCCCCAGCAGGCGTTTGACCAAGATCCAAATTTCCCTACTCCAGTTGAGGCTGCCCTCGGACCCGAGAAGGTCTTTTCTCGCAGCTGCGAGACATGCTTTCTCGGAGCGGGGCATCCAAAACAACAGGGCGGAAGGGAGGGGTGACCATACGCGCAGCGCAGGAGGGGTGCCCCTAAGGGGGCACAAAGGTAGCTCAAAGGGGAGTGAACAAGACGCCGCACAGGCGACGTGCACGCTCGCCGCCTGCGCTCGCCGCGTCGCTCTCTCCCTCCCCTTCTTTGCTTGAACCCACCACCATCCCCTGTCACCTCCGTGTGTGTGTGCCTGCTGGGGGATCATCTGGCTTCCGGAATACTTCCGCGAAGCTGCCCCCAGCAGGCGTTTGACCAAGATCCAAATTTCCCTACTCCAGTTGAGGCTGCCCTCGGACCCGAGAACGCGATCGAGCCAACCACGGTTCCATATTTTCGCACGGGTTCGAGATCGATGTTGGCGTTGTCGCTTCTGCTCGCGGGAGCATTCGCCGCCGGCCTCCTGGCGACGCCCCCTGGCGCGTCGCTGCATGCGTCGTGCGCTCCGCGCCGCGCCGCGGCCGTGGTGATGGGCCGCAAGGGTCGGCCGCGCGCGCCCGGCGGCCCGGGCGGCGGCGCCGTGGGCGCGATGCCTCAGCAGGAGTTCCGCGAGCCGGACGCGCCGCCGGACGGCACGCCGCTCTTCTACCTCTACGCGCGCAACCCAAAGACGCGCGTGATGTGGTATCCCGTCTCGGTGCTCCGCGGCGACGGCCAGTCGAAGGGCCTCGTGGGAGCTTGGCTCGGGTCGCCGCTGGCCAAAGGCGTCTTCAAGGAGCGCCTCGACGAGGGTGTGGCGCGCTCCATCTTTGAGAGCGAGCGGCGGCTGACCGACATGGCGCGGCAACAGTATCCCGCAATCAAGAAGCTGCCCAGCCTCGAGTGGGGCTACAAGATAGTCGCGACCGGCGTGAGCACTGCGGTGGCAAAGGGCGAGCTGCCAGAGCAAAAGGTGCAGATGGTGACCAAGGAGCTGATGCAGCAGGAGTCGTGGGCCGACAAGGCGCAGAAGGCGGCCAAGTCCATGCTCGGCCAGGCGTGAGGGAGTGTCGTGTTGGGAGGCGGAGGGTTGGGCTCTTATACACGTATAGGGAGGCGACTAGGGAGGCGATGTGTGCGTGCCGCGTTGTAGTTCAATACTAACATGCCATGTCATGTTTCGGCGATTCTGCAGCATTTCCTACCGACTTGTAGCGTAGTCTAGAGGGCTCAGCCAGAGTCAAAGCCTCCCCTGTGCTCCTCTGAGTCTGACCTCTCTCGCGCGCGCGTTATACGGAGCCCCGCTCGCGCGCACCCGTCCGGCCGTGAGAGCTTGCGCACCAGAAACTACAGAACGCGTCTCGATCGGGAGAGCCAGACTCATCAGACACACACGACACACGCGCAGGGCGGGAACGCACATCACACACTTGCAACCAACTGTCCACTACAATAAGCAACATGCCGTGTACCTCATGCCCCCCCTCCCCCCCCCCCCCCACCCGCCCCGCAACCCTCTCCTGGCATCACACAAGGTACGCGCCCGGCCCGGGTACGTCAGCGGCCGCCTTGGTCGCGGGCGTCCACCGGCCACTGCTCGATGAGAAGGAGAACGACGCGCCCGAGGCGTTGCGAGACAGGACCTGCTTGCCCACGCCGTCCTGGAGCTTGTAGCTCGCTGGAGCAGGCGAATCGCGACCCCTACTCGCCGCCAGGGCGTGTTCGCGCGAGAGATACCGCCGCTGCTGGTTCTCGCGGCTCGATGTGCCGAAGCCGAAGGCCGGCGGAGAGGAGTGCGGCGAGAGAAACTGGCGTCCGACGGCGCACACGACTGGCTTGTAGATTGGGCCTGGCGCGCTGTGCTGTCGGGCAGGCGGGAAGCGCTGCGACGTTCCAAGGCGGTACCCCGGAGCGGAGCACTTACGAGAGTGCTGCTGCGACCCGAACGAGCCGGGGAGGCTGTACTTGGCAGGCGGCGACTCTGCGCCAGCCTTCATCCGTGCCATCTCCTCCGAGACGTACACCTTCTCCCCATCCTCGCGCGGCATGCTGCCAAAACCGTACGTTGCTGGCGACTGCCAGGAAGAGACTGACTGCCGCCCAAACGTGGCGTGTGCAGGATACGTGCCCGGCCCTGGCGTCGAGCACCTCTTGGCGGAAGGGAAGCGTTTGGACGTTCCAAACTGCGTCGCCGGTGCGGTGCGAGAGCGAGCCTCGGGCTGCGTGCCGACTGAAGACTGCACGCTGTACACTGGCCCTGGCGTCGTCGGATTCCCCGTCACCTTAGCATGCTCGCGCGAAATGAACGCTTTCGACATCTGCGATCTGGTGCTGCTTCCAAAGGAGAAGGAGGGGGCAGTGCGCCTCATTGAGAGGGGCTGCTCGCCCATCATGCTCCGTGTCGCGCTGCTCGAAGGCCGAGAAGGCAGGGACGACGCACTGCGGCTGGCGCTCCCACTTGTGCTTGGCCGTGTCACCATGAATGCGCGCTCGTTATGCAAAAGT
>NW_005202411.1:0-1135 GCF_000372725.1 Emiliania huxleyi CCMP1516 | reverse complement strand
TGTGCAATCTTTACCGGTATGGGAGTTTTTGGCTAATCAAACCCAAGGCCTGCACTAATCAAAAAGTGGTACGGGATACCAGTTGCCTCACGGAAATCAAAGCGAGTCGGAGTGCCTTCTTGGTGGCAAAATCGGCAAAATCGGCAAAATACCGGGTATTTTGCGGGTATACCTGGAAAAACCGGGGGTATACCCGGGTATAATACCCGCACTGTTGCATGGTTTCGCCCCCGGGACCACACCGACAGCCGCTACAACTACTGAAAACCCCGCATACCACTTTCGCATACCACTATACCATACCACTCCAAAACTAATCAAAATATCGCCAAATACCAGTCTCATACCGGTAAAGATTGCACACTGCTTCTCGCGGTTTTTCCGCTGCCGTCCGTGCTCGACCCTCTCGAGACTGTCTCGACACATTCACGAATGCCTTTTGCGCATCCGGTGGAGGCGGCGCATTCAGCATGGCATTCGTGTGCGCGTCATATGAGATAAATCCGCTTGCAGGAAATCACAGCACAGGCGGGTGGCCACACAAGAACGTAGAGATCGCTCGTGCGTGACTCGTGTGGCCAGGCGGCCGCGCGCGCGCTATCGCGACACACGAGCGCGAGCACAATCGGGGAGAGAGGCCACATAGTCTCACGGGAATGTGGGCGCTCAGTACTGTAGCAGAAGCTGGCCCTGCTCGGCGAATCGCCTCTGCATGAGCGCCTCCATGTCGTCGATGGGCGTGTGTCCGGCGGGCGTGAGGGACATGCCTTGCAGCGAGCGGCCAACCACCTCGGAGGCGTCCGAGGCGAGGGACTCGGAGAGGGCGGACTTCTCGCTCTCGCGCTCCGCGTGGCAGCGCGCCGGCGACGGGGTCCACACCTGGTAGAGCGGCTGCACGTAGCCGGAGGAGACCTTGAGGAGCAGCGGGTCGAACGGGAAGAAGTCGTCCAGCCGGTTCTGGCCGCCGCGGCAGTCGCGCGAGCCGACGGCGGTGCCCTCGTTGGCGGCGACGATGGCGGTGCACGCTGGGACGAGGCCGAGCCGCTCGAACTCGATGAGGACCGCCTCCTGGCAGAACTTGAGCGGGTTGAGCGCGCCGCCGATGAGCCGGCCGACGAGCGCGCCCGTCGCCTCG
>NW_005202412.1:0-1135 GCF_000372725.1 Emiliania huxleyi CCMP1516 | reverse complement strand
ACGGCCCCGGCATCGCCTCCCCTGGCTCTTACTGTAGCTAGACTGAGAGATATTGTGCACATGGTCAGTCGCTCTACAATATACTCACTGACACTGAACCTCCCAGAGCTCGTCCCGGTCCGCCACCATCCTCGGCCTCCGGAGGGCCCCCGGCCGCGGCGCGGTGCGGTGGCGTCACAAATCCGACCACAGAGCACCGGGAGCGGGACGCGGTCGGGCGATCTGAGGCCCAACTAGGCGTATGCATTGCCCATCCAGGGCTATCACGTGATGCCGAGCTCTGCAGCCCTGTCGTCACCGACACCAGGCCCGCCCATACCCTTGGCGGCACCGGGGTCCTCCGCCGCACCGCCGCCATCCGCGGCGCTCAGCCGGCGGCGGAGCGCTGCATTCTCTGCTTGCAGGCGGTCCTCGCGGGAGTTAGCCTAAGCACGCTTTTCTCGCCAAGTACTATCTATATTCTTTTGCTTATATTCTCCCCGGACCCTCTATATTCTCGAGAATATTCTCGAATATTCAGCTCGACGGAGGCCAAAAATCGCTCCAAAGTGTCAAAAATCGCTCCCAAAACCGCTCAGGACCTCCAAAACTTAAAGATTTCAGTCCGCATCGACCCGAAACCTACTGTTGAGGGGGGAAATAGCTGTTTCGAGCTCTCTAGTTAAGACCGTTTTAGACGCCGCAGTGGTAACGTCGAGAATATTCAAGAATATCTTTGGACTGGAGGTCTACTAAGGGTCAAGGGCTGCAGAAAGCTCGTATATTCTTGAGGGAAAAGCCGGCCGGGGCATCTATATTCTCGAGAATATTCTCGAATACGAAAGTGCGCGGGACCATCTATATTCTCGGAGATATTCGAGAATATCGTGCCTAGGCCAACGCGGGAGTCGCTTAGGCGGCTCCCGCGGTGTACCTGTGTTAGTGCCAGTGCGCGCCAGTCCCGGAGTGTTTTTGTTTGCCAGTCCCGTGCCCAGTGTCGTGCGAGGTAGTGTACTTGGAGCACTTGAAGACTTGGAGTGCAGTCATTAATCCGCTTTAATTCTGCAAAGGGGTGTGAACGGAGAGAGCAAACTCCTGGCAGCTCCCACAGTCGAAATGTGCGCCAGCTGCCCGCTCACCTGTGTCACGCCGCCGC
>NW_005202413.1:0-1135 GCF_000372725.1 Emiliania huxleyi CCMP1516 | reverse complement strand
GGGCGGCACCTCCCTCGTCTTCGCGGGCCTCATCGGAGACATCGCAAAGAAGATGATGTCCTAGGGAGGGCGGCCAGTCCAGACCGGGGCGCTGGGGGGTGGCGGACGGAGGAGGGGGGAGACGCTCAGGAGACGCTTCTCGGCCGCGGGCGCGGGGAGCGGCGAGCGCGTGCGGACTGCGCGTTTGGGGGCGGTTTGGGCTGGGTGGGCCACAGAGAGATGGGCCCAGGTAGGAGGCTCCACGCCACCTGACTCGCGTCGTGCCACCTGACTCTCGCCTGGAGAGGCCTCTTAGCCGAGGCACACGTGGCAATCGCCACGTGCGCCAACAGGGATTTCGGCCATTTTAGAGCCTTTTGCACAAAAATGCAGGTGGCTTCAGCCACTTGCTCCATGAGCAAAACAGTCCAAAAAGCACCTGGAGCAGATGGCTTACGCCGCCTGTGGACATGGGCAAAACAGTGCAAAAAGCACCTGGAGCAGATGGCTTACGCCGCCTGTGGACATGGGCAAAACAGTGCAAAAAGCACCTGGAGCAGACGGCTTACGCCGCCTGTGGCCATGGGCAAAACAGTGCAAAAAGCACCTGGAGTAGATTCCAAACGCCGCCTGTGGCCATGTGAAGCGCTCGGGTGGCGCCAAGGGCTTCGGCCCCCTCCAAGCCACCTGCCCCGCCCCCCTCGCCACACGTGGAGGGCTGGAGCACGTGCGCCACCTGGGCCTGGGCAGGTGGCAACAGGTGGCTTCAGCCCCCTCCAAGCCACCTGCCCCCCCTCCCTCGCCACACGAGGAGGGCTGGAGCACGTGCGCCACCTGGGCCTGGGCAGGTGGCTCCAGGTGGCTTCGGCCCCTCCAAGCCACCTGCCCCGCCCCCCTCGCCACACGTGGAGGGCTGGAGCACGTGCGCCACCTGGGCCTGATGGGTGGGCAGGTGGCGCCAGGTGGCTTCGGCCCCTCCAAGCCACCTGCATGCCCCCCCTCGCCACACCTGGAGGGCCGGAGCACGTGCGCCACCTGGCGCAAGTTTGAATTCGGAAACGGAAAATCCGAGCCACGGAAGGGCTGGCCTGCCAAACGCGAGCTCCCCGCTCCTCCCCGCGCTGCAAACTGGGACTGTGGCGTGTGTGAAAGAGGG
>NW_005202414.1:0-1135 GCF_000372725.1 Emiliania huxleyi CCMP1516 | reverse complement strand
GATCTGCGCGGCGACAGCGGCCTGGACACGTCCGGCCAAGTCGGTTACGGGGAGGGCTACTACGAGGTCAGCCGTATTGCATCACAGCCTGCTGAACTGCGTCGTGTACGACCCCTGCCGTCCCTTCCTGTAGTCTGCTGGAGAGAGAGTTGATTTTGTAAAATTCTTTCCTTTCTCCCAAAGTTCTTTTTCCCTCCCTTGCGTTGTAGCTTTCTTCCTTTCTTTGTATCCCCAGTAAGTGAGAGAAAGAGAACAACTTTCTCGACGGCTGCTCGACCGACCCGGGGACTAGGGACCGGCAGGCGGCGGCGCCGCAGGACGAGGCAGAAGAGAACGACGCGACAGAGGAGGAAGTGACAAGGGAGAGAACGACGAGAGTGGGACGGCCGCGAGGTGGCATAGAGGTTGCAGCGAGAAGCGGCGAGAGACTGCGAAAAGAGATACGAAGAGGCAGACTCCCCAGGGTGGGCGACGGCTAGCGCATCACACTCCTCTCCTTAAAATCCCTGTGTGGTGGCGGCGTGCCGTTCTCCCATCCCTCCCTTGGGTTGTCTGTTTTCTTTCTTTCTTTTCTGGGCACGGGACTGGCGCGCACTGGCACGGGAAAAGAATTTAGTGCGGAAAAGAATGTTACACAAAAGAATTTACTAGCGTTCCGATTCGTTTCCGATTCGTTATTCCCCTCCCCGACGCGCTCACTCTTTTACATACAACAATCAACATACAAAAAGCTCCCTCGCACAACACACTGGGCACGGGACGACTGGCGCGCACTGCCACTGGCACGGGAAAAGAATAACAATCACAACTCCCGCTGCGCTCACAGCAACAGAGCAGAGAAGGCTCTTTTCATATAACTTTTGTTCACAGGGAATGTGTGCTGAGACAGGGAGAGGGAAAAGGCCGCGAAGTGTTCGCGCTGAGCCTGACGGGAACACAGGAGATATCAGGGACACATTCCTTTCTTATCAAAAAAAACATGCTCGTGGCCGGCGGCGGAGGCAGCGCTGGAAGCCTCAGGGGAGCGAGCAGGGGGCTGCACGCGCAGGAGGCTTCGACCGCACTCGACACAAACGACAAGAGCTGGACTCGCTGGACCGAAAAGCTGATCGAAAGCGCTGTATGGCGCGCTCTA
>NW_005202415.1:4110-15810 GCF_000372725.1 Emiliania huxleyi CCMP1516 | reverse complement strand
ATCTGTGCGCCCACCCCGTCCGCTCCCTCCCGCTTGGCGCCCATCCCGCCCTCCGCCCTCGCCCCCCACCCCTGTCCTGGCTGGCCTGGGTGGCAACTCCTCATCATCACGCGCCAGGCGGGAGGGAAGTGGACGGGGCCCTGAGCCGACCTAGCCCTAAACGGAATGGGGCGCCCAACACGTGCCCGGATTACTGTGCCTTCCCCGGGTGCAGCCTTTCGGTTCGTGAAGGGTCGGTGCGTGTCGTGACCCCCTGGAACACCCGTACCCCCGCACCATCTCCGTCGCTTGGTTCCATAACCTCTGCCACCACCGGGAGGCGGCCAGGGCTTCATAGACTCGGTCGAGAGACCCCAGATTGGCATCCATGCCTCTCTGGACAGGGTGGCCCGCCACAAGGACCCCAGGAATTGCGACTCGCCGCTTTCCTCCCGCTGTGATTCTGTGTGAGCTCTGTGTCTTGATTTTCTACCCTTATAAGTCTCTCTTGTCGGCGCCGACGCTCTTGGTTTAACCGTAGAACGTCCCAGCCGAAATCCGCCCGCCACGATCGATCAGTCCACAAACGCACAATCGTCGGCCCGCAGCGACCCGCAGCGATGGATGCCGCCGCCCCCCCGGCCCCTGCGGCTGACGCGCCGATGCACGACCGGCCTCCGTCGGATGGCTCTCCGGCCTCTCCGGCCGCTGACGCGGCCGCCCATGCTGCTGCCGATCCGGTCCCTCTCACGCTCAGCGATATCCGCACAAGCTACGACAACTTCGAGGTCGCCGGCTTTGGCCAGGTGCAGCCACCACCTGCTTGCCTCCATGTTCACGCTTCGCGCCCCTTCCCCCCCTCTGACGCCGCCGTATGACCGTAGGTGAGGGGCACGACTACCCGCCTGGAAGGCGCTCTCATCAGCAAGTCACCCAGGCACCAACTCCTGGGCGTTTACGCTTGACTACGAAACCATGCAGTGGATGCAGCTCGATCAAAACGGCGACGCCAACAGCTGGTCCCTGGGCGAGTTCCTCGCCCAGGATGAGGTGCGAGTCATGATGCTCGACCCAGCGTGCACCAAGTCGCTCACATTCCGTGAGTTCGTCAAGGGCCGAACACACTCTCCAAGTCGACTGCGATCTCGAACTCCGACAACTGGACCGGTGCACGCTGGCTCCCTCGACGACATCCCTTCATCGACGGACGCCTTCACCGCCGCCGGCCCTGGGCCATCCAGCGCGGCCTCCGACGGCCTGCACGTGATCGAGCGGGTACAGAAACGGTGGCTGCCGCAGCTCACACCCTAATCGATCTGCCTTAGGCACGGAGCCAACGGAGCCATCGCGCATGCCCGCATCGCGTGCGGCTCCGAGGTCTCCCGCCGAGACCGGCTCGGCGCGGCGCGTGGCCGCACGCCGCCGTTGAAAAGGCGAGATAGGACCGAGGGGAGAGCGCCGGCCACATCGAGCGAGCGCTGACGTGTAAGGTGTCTGTGCTGCTCCGGTGTGTGTGGGATTTTGCCCCCCCCCCCCCCCCCCCCATTTGTGCGGTGAGTTGTTTGCGGCGCGATGCCCGATCGGGCGCGATAGCCTCCCATTGTGCGTGGTGTGTCCGTGTGTGTCGGGGTCCTCCCGAGCGTGGGGCGGCGCCGTTGCATGCAGCGACTGCTCCACGTGCCACGACTGCTTTGACTGCCGTGACTGACTGATGAGTACCACGACTGCTTTGACTGACGTGACTGACTGATGAGACATGAGTGCTGATGGATGATCTCCGACAACCCAAAACCAAAATGCAAATGCGGAGTGGCGCCACTTTGGCGTGCAGATCCTGCGTCTCTCACTGCCCGAACAACAGAGACGGGTACCGCCGCAGGTCCCACACTAGTGCCAACAATATACCTAAGATGGATTTAGGTTTGGGGCAGAGGGAGTGCTCGACTTTTCGGCGCCCGTGCTTTTCGGCGGTCGTGGAGGTCGTGGAGGTCGTGGAGTGGCGAGTCACGCTCGGGCGGACAGCACTGATGCCGTCGCTGGACGCGGCGGCGAGGCACACGGGCGCCGGCGTGGCGCGTCGGCAGGCCCACCACGAGCGGATGCGCGACGAGCGCGCTCGGGAAGCGGCCGCGGGCGACGCGGAGCTTCCGCCGGAGGACGACGCGGTCGAGATGGCGAGCGCCGCCCACGTGCTGGACAGCGTGGCGGAGGTGGGCCCGAACTACACGCTGCTGTGCAGCAAGGAGACGAAGGCGAAGCGGCGGAAGCGACAGCGCGAGGATGCCAGGGCGGCGCTAGACGGCCACACTGTCCTGTCCACCGGATCGCGCCTCGAGATATTCTGCGACAGCGAGCGGTGGTACCCTGCGACCGTCATGGGGGGGAGGAGGACGGGGACGGACGGATCGTGCACGAGGTCGAGTACGACGGCTTCTCGGATCGGCGGTGGTGGCACATGCTGGACGACGAGCGGTGGCGCGCCGTCCCAGAGCAGGCCGGCGCGGGCGCAGGCGGCGCTGCTGCAGACGGGGATGGGGATGCGGCGATGGACCGCGCGGACGGCGGGCAGGGCGCCCGTGCCGCGGGCGACGCCGAGGCGGCCGAGGTGCGGCCGGCGCCGCCTCCTGTGCACCGGGGTGTGCGGCGCAGCGCGCTGGCGGACGCCCTCGAGGCGGAGGATGACGAGCAGCGGGACGAGGCTGCGCGTGGCGATGAGCGGCCGATGCTAGCGCCCCACGGGCCGGCGCTGTCGGCGCACCTTCGGGTCGTGCGCCTGCGGCTGCGCGAGTTCCTGGCGACGCAGGCCGCGGCGGGGAAGAGCGTGCCGATGCAGCGGACGGCTCTCGGTGTGCACCCGACGATGCGGTGGACGATCCGCTTCGGCAAGTGGCTGGCGACGACGCGAATCACCGCGCCGAGGGCGAGCCGGTGGCACGCGACCGAGCGGGGCGACGCGCGGGACGAGGAGCCGACGGTGCGCACGGGTCGCGGCGAGAACACGATCTACGTCGCGCTGCTGCACATGAAGAACCACGTGTGGCGCGAGATCTGGCCGGCGATGCCGGGCGACGCGAGGCAGTACTGGCGGCTGGTGACCAACCAGGTCGTGATGTCGCTGTACGACGGCGGCGGCGGCGGGAAGGACGCGGCGGGAGCCGCCGGCCGGGCGGCGGGCCGCTATGTTAAAAAGTACGTAAAATCGCTAATCGTATATAGAGTATCGTACGGTACTCTACTTTACGGTAAAGCCGTGTGTCTTGCACGTTGCAGATGCCGGAATGACTTCTTGAGCTTTCCTCAGAGTGGAGCTCTCACACACCCACCAGCCGCCCCTTGCCGTTCGAGCACATCTCTTTTCCCCACACATCGCGCGGCTTGAGCGCCGCCCACACGCCGCTCAGTGGCAGGGTCGCCACCTTCGCTGAGCAGTCGGTCACACCGTACGAGACGACGAGGTCGCCGCCGCCGCCGCCGCTGCCGCCGCCTCCGCCGCGACCGACGTCGTCGAGCGCGACGCCGCTCACAAACTGCACGCTCTCGCAGTCGCGCGGGTCGCGCTCGGCCGCGAGGCACCACTCGCCGCTGGTGGCGACGATGCGGAGCGTCAGCGGGTCGAGCGCGTACCAAAAGTGGGTATACTGGCTGCCAAACTCGAAGCGCTCGCTGCCTGAGTCCCTCCGTTGCGGCGGCCGCCCTGCTGCCACTAGCCCGCCGCGCCGGTCGCCGCGCAGCCGCGCCAGCTTCCGCTCTGTTGGCCCGGTGGCGCGGTGGAGGTGTCCAACGCCGAGGAGCAGCTCGCAGGCTTCGCGCCGGATCGGCACGAGGTGAGCCGTCGTCGAGAGGGTGTGGCCGCCGGCGACACGGAGGTCGCTCAGCGATTCATTGCGGACGAGCCTCAGCCTGTGCCGGCCGGGCGGCTTTTTCATGGCCACGATTGCGTCAATCGCGATCTCGCGGCCAAGGGGCGTCGTCCCGCATTGGTCGCGCCTGCCGCGCCGTTCGTCGCATCTCACGGTGAGGTTGCCAAAGCGCGGTGTGCCAAAGCTACCGACGAGGCCGAGCCACGGCTGCATCATGAGCCTGCCGTCGCCGCTGACAAAATACGCCTGGTTCCGTCCGCGCGCCCACGGCCGAAAGATGGGGTGGAGCCGTTGCGACCACGCGCGGAGGTGGCGCACGCCGCCGTCGGGAGTGGAATCGCCGGTGAGGTGGAGGAGGTTCAGCGAAGGCAGGCAGCTGAGGCAGTTGAAGGTGGCGAATAGCCGGTGTCCGTAGCGCAGCAGCCGAGCGTCCCACACTTGCTTGAGCAGCGGCGGCGTGAAGCCGTCCGCGACGCCGGCCTCCACCCTGTCGTGCGGGCTCTCGGCGGTAACCGGCGTCCCGGGGACATGGACCTGCACCGGGCCGCTGCTGATGAGCCACGTCCACCCCAGCTGGCGCCACGACGCGTCGTAGACGGCTATGAGCGTCGACTTGAAGGACGCGAACATCGACCGTGGCTCCGCCGCGTCGGGCCGCTTCCACGGATTGTCGGCTGCGCACTGGTGCAACGCATCGCCGCGCATCGCCGCGACCCATGTGCACCGCGGACACAGCCCGGGCGGCGCGCGCGCAATCGACGGGTTGTACGTCGCGAGCCGCACCGTGAAATTTGACGCGATCGTGACGTTGAGGCTGGCAACGTCGATTGATGTCGACCGTCGCAGCGGTAGAACCTGCGGTGGAAGGCCTCGGAGGAAGCCGTGCGGCGCGGCGAATGCTGACGGCGCGCCGTACAGCTCGGGGTCGCGCGCTGCCATTTCACACACACAGAAAGGAGCCGCTGAACGGCGACGGCGCGAGCGGCGCGAACGAGCGGCGAAGAGGTTTTACGGCGTCTGAAAAAAGAAGAATTTCGCAAAAGAAAAAACTGCGAACCAAAAGCGTTCGAGCCGCCGCCGGACGTGTAGAATCTAGGGGACGGAAGTCGCGCCGGAAGCGGGGCTCAGCCTCAGGGTGGACGACCGAGGTCGTCGAGAATCTCGGCAGGAGGTACCATGTGAAAGGGAGCAGTATTCGGTAGAGTTCGATAGTCAAAGTGTAGCAACAGAATAAGCCAACCAATGGCGAACATGAGACGGTCACACAAGGACGGTCATGTGTGAACGGGAACGCTCACACTGACAAGTGTGTGGGGAGGCAAGCCACTGTGGCGACGCGCAAAACATCAACAACGCTGCTCGCAACATGCGTGTCGCGCACTCATTCAGAGAGAGAGAGAGATTTTTAGCAAAATACGAAACAACTCTAGCACTCACACATCATTGGGGGCCTGGAGCCCTGGTACTTAAGTTGTTGGAAAACAGATCGTCACCAGAGTTTAATGTACGTTGCGGGGGGACAGCTTTGGGAGGTCGACTTCAATTTTGGGTTTTCGACGACTGTTTTGGGGATCCTGCCGACGCGCTAACCCCACTTCCAGTAAGATGGATACCTCATCGGGAGGGCACTCGCAGCAGGCGAGGCCGAATCCTGCAGCCTTAGTCTTGGCTCGCCTCGAACGCCGCCTGCGCAGCCGCCTTGGCCTCGTTGGCGCGGTCCGCGTTGTCTTGGTCGAGGATGCCCTGCATCGCGAGCGTGGACGCCTTGAGGCCGTACGTCTTGCCCGATTGCGCGGCGAGTTGGCGCTGCATGCCGATCTGCACGCGCATGTTTGCGCCGAGCGTGGCCCCCTTGGCGGCGATCGCGTCGAGGATGTATTCCTCGATCACCTCGTCGGGGAGGTGCCACTGGGAGCCCTTGAGGAACTTGTTCGCCAGCTCGATGCCCGTCTTGAACTTGGCGAGGCTCGCGGACGTGAGGTCCTTGAGAGCGTCGGGGGAGTACGCCTTCTCGAGATCCGCGCGCAGCGCCTTCGTGCGCACGTTCTTGGAGTTCGTGTCCTCCGACTCGATGAGCGACTTGATCGCCGCGATGCCCTTCTTGATGTCGTCGTAGTGGTCGGCGTCCTCGTCCGCCAACATCTCGGCCAGCGTGTCGTCGTCCTTGACGGCGTTCTGCAGCGCACCGTAGAGTTGGCGCGACAGAGTCACCGCCAGGTCCCCGAAGTACTTGTCGATGATGGCCGGGATGAGCATGTCCGCAGTGCCGATGTTCTTGTAGCGCACGTGCAGCGCGACCGCCTCGGCCTCGCGCTCCGCGCCCGGCCGGATGGTGCCCACCTCGATGATGTCGAGGAGGTACTTGTGTTGCTTCGCCGCGGTCCGCAGGTTGCGGAACCACTCGTTGAACTCCCGCTCGGAGCTCTGTTTGTAGGCCGGAATCACCAGCTTGTCCGTCGACGACATGTTGTCGTAATGTCCCGGGGATCGTTGCCCCGCCGCCACCAACTGTGAAGGTCTTCAGTGACCACTCACAAGCTGTTCCAAGGCCCGACAGAAATGTACTGTCAAAACTTTGTTCAAACAAAAGTCCTGGCCCGCGGCCCCCACACCCACAATGACTATCAATCCAGGCTGCGGGTGAAGGGCAAAACCGCGCCGCTGCAGAACGGTTTTTGCAAAACCGCGCCGCAGCGGTACGAAACTGCGCAGATGCAGTCCAGGGGTGGTAAGGACACTATGTGTGTGTGTGTGGCCGTAGACTAGACGGCTGCGCGGTCGTCGGTCTTCAACACTACAAGGTGCCCGCGGACAAGGACCTCCCGTCCATCGTCATCAGCGCAGCCGAGAAGAAGACCGCGCCCGACCCGCAGCTCCTCCAGCGCTGCCAGTGCCTCATCGGCAGCCTCATGTTCGCCACCAACGCGCGCCCCGACATCCAGTACACCGTCTCGCAGCTGGCGCGCTGCATGGCTTGGCCCGACGCGAACATCGAGGCCGCCGCCGAGCGCTGCCTCATCTACCTCATCGGCACGCAGGACCTCGGCCTCCACTACGAGCGCGTCGCCGACCCCAAGCTCTTCGGCTGCTCCGACGCGAACTGGTGCACCCGCCAGAGCACCTCCGGCTGCGCCTTCAAGATCGGCACCGCGATCATCTCGTACTTCTCCAAGAAGCAGGGTCACATCTCCCTCTCGACGTTCGAGGCCGAGATCTCTGCCGGCACGCTGGCGGCTTGCGAGGCGGTCCACCTGCGCTCGCTCCTCGCGTCGCTCGGCTACAAGCCCAAGGGCCCGACCGTCATCAAGATCGACAACACGGCCGCGCTGCGCGTCGCCGAGGACCCGGTCATGCATGCAAGGGGGTCCCCGTCGCCAAGGTGCTCGAGGAACTCCCCGACCGCATCGACCACGAGACGAAGGTGCGCATGGCCCAGTCCTCGTACAAGAAGGTGTGCGCCAAGTCCCCCGGCCGCACCCTCCCGCACGACCCCTTCAAGAAGTCGGACTCCACCGCGGCCGACCACGAGGAGGTGCGGGCGGCGCTGGCCGACTCTGTCACCCGCACGTTCGACCCGGACGGCATCGTCGGCGGCTTTGTCGCTGGCATCGACACCGACCAGGTCGAGGACACCTTCCCCGACTCCAACCCCACCGACACGCCCGCCATCCTCAAGGCCAAGACGGCGGCGCGCAATGCGGCGGAGGCACGGGCGCGCGGCGGGCTGTGGGTCAAGTTCACCTCGTTCGTCACCGCGCTGCCTCGCCCGTACATCGGCGCTTCCATCCTACTCGTCCTGTTCGCGTGCCTCATCCCGGTCTACATGGGCTCGCCTGCCTCGATCGGCACGCCTGTGGCCGACGCCGTGGACGAGCCCTCGAACGTGGGCGTGATGGTCGAGTCCGTCACCGCACTACCCCTCGAGCTGTCCACCGGGCCGGCGACTGGCTCAGGTGGCGGAGCAGAGTACGCCATCGAGGAGGACCCGCTCCAGCCGATCTACCGCAAGGTCGCGGGCGACATGTTCCGCGCGGTGAATGACATCGACGTGCCCAAGACGGTCCCGCTCGTCCTCTCGTACACGTGCATCATGCTCGCCATGTACGTGGCGCGCATGGACGCGATGCAGGCACACGCGCTTGTCGGGCATGTCAAGGTCGTCGACGCGTACGACACGACCGCCGGTGTGAACATGCCGGGATCGTATGCCGCTGGCGTCGACTCCAAGGCGGGCATGAACATGTTCCCGACGCCCGACTACTTCCCTCACGGGTGGCGCGAGCCCGAGAAGCCCATCTACATCCGCTGCGCAAACAACGACTACCTCAAGGCGAAGGGCGTCGGCACCGCGTACGCCTTCGCGCTGGCTGACCCGACCAAGCCGCAGGACACCAAGGTTGTGAACACCGAGTGGGTGAACGCGCTGTACGCGCCCGGACTCGCCATGCCTCTCGTCAGCGTCAAGGAGTGCAAGGCGCAGAACATCGTGGTCCGCTTCGACCTCTGCCCACCACGCTTCAACTACCCCTCCGGGCAGACCATCTACTTCGGGGAGGACTTCAACATCCACCTGATGCCGCTCGGCGCATCCGTCGGCGCCAACGCCGCCAAGGCCATCGTGCGCGGCAAGCCGGGGCGGCGCCCGACGGATGGCACCTTCTGGCGGCACGCCCTGTGCATCTCCGGCGACGCGCTAAAGGACCTCAGCAAAATCGCGGACGGCGTGCCAGACCTCTCCAAGATGGACCGCAACGAGGGCCTCGACGACGCCGCGCTGCAGGCGAACGCCAAGTACCATGCGCGGCGCAGCACCGGCCGGCCACTGGCCACTCGCTTCGGGGGCTCGTCGCACTACGACCTCTGGTCGCCCAAGGGTGTGGTAGGCGTCGATGGGCACTGCTACGCACTCATGGTCGTCGACGAGCACACCAGCACCATCACGCCGTACATCCTGCAGACCAAGGGCCAGACGCCTGCCTACCTGCGCAAGTACTTCGCCGAGAACGAGGGAAAGGACGGCCACACGTTCCGCGGAGGAGTTGCGTTCTGCGACAACGAAGTCGTCCTCAACTCCAGCGCCGTGCGCGAGCTCTGCCTCAAGTACGGCATCACCCTCCGCAACAGCTGCCCCTACGAGCCGTGGCAGAATGGGGCGTGCGAGCGTGCGAACGCTACCTGCGGCAGGATCGTGCGGGAGATGATGGCACGCGCAGGGGGGCATGGCGCCGCCCAGCTCTACCAGTACTGGGGCTACGCCTGGGTGTACGCGGCCACCATCGCCAACGCCACCTTCGCCGTGCGCGACACCGGCAAGTCAGCGTACGAGCTCAAGACCGGGCAGCGCCCCAAGATGAACATGTTCTACCCGTGGGCGTGCAAGATGATCGTCAAGTCGCCCTCCCACCTTGTGGCGAACGGTGTCTCACCCACGGGCGAGATGGCGGCCTTCCTCGGCATCTCGCGCACTTCGCCCGGCTGGAAGTACGTCATCACCGAGGGTCCGCGCAAGGGGCACATCGGCACCACCACGCAGGCGACCTTCTGCGTCAACGAGCTCTGGAACGGCATCGAGTACCGTGCTCCTACCTCCGACCTCACCCCGACGGACATCGAGGGCGCGTGGCCGGAGCCTGTGACCGCGGACGAGACGCCCGACGAGTCGGACAAGGCTACGCTCGACAACAACGTGTGAAGGTCTTCAGTGACCACTCACAAGCTGTTCCAAGGCCCGACAGAAATGTACTGTCAAAACTTTGTTCAAACAAAAGTCCTGGCCCGCGGCCCCCACACCCACAATGACTATCAATCCAGGCTGCGGGTGAAGGGCAAAACCGCGCCGCTGCAGAACGGTTTTTGCAAAACCGCGCCGCAGCGGTACGAAACTGCGCAGATGCAGTCCAGGGGTGGTAAGGACACTATGTGTGTGTGTGTGGCCGTAGACTAGACGGCTGCGCGGTCGTCGGTCTTCAACAGCCCCCCATCCTCGCATCGGGTAGCGAGGCTGAGGATCTGAAGAAGCTAGACGACTCCTACATCTCCTATTATCGCGCGCACAATTGCGCAGCCTCCTCAAGGGTGGAGGACGAACATACAAGTGACTCGGGGAGCTCCAGGAGCGCCCATACTGCCGGTTGTCGACTACATTTGATGAAGGGGAAGTCGGCGTTTCCCCTCTGTGCCGTCCTAGGCGGTGTCGTTCATGATCTCCTTGCGGAACGACTCGAACTCCTTGCGCGGGAGCGGCTTGGTGAAGAAGTCGGCGAAGTTCTTGAGGCTCTCGACGTACTCGACCTTGACCTCCCCGGACTCGACGAGCTCGCGAATCTTGAGCTCCTTGCGCAGGATGTGCTTCGTCTTGTCGTGCATGACCGGGTCCTCGGCGACGCGCAGCGCGGCCGTGTTGTCGATCTTGATGATGGTCGGGCCCTTGGGCTTGTAGCCGAGCGACGCGAGGAGCGAGCGCAGGTGGACCGCCTCGCAAGCCGCCAGCGTGCCGGCAGAGATCTCGGCCTCGAATGTCGAGAGGGAGATGTGACCCTGCTTCTTGGAGAAGTACGAGATGATCGCGGTGCCGATCTTGAAGGCGCAGCCGGAGGTGCTCTGGCGGGTGCACCAGTTCGCGTCGGAGCAGCCGAAGAGCTTGGGGTCGGCGACGCGCTCGTAGTGGAGGCCGAGGTCCTGCGTGCCGATGAGGTAGATGAGGCAGCGCTCGGCGGCGGCCTCGATGTTCGCGTCGGGCCAAGCCATGCAGCGCGCCAGCTGCGAGACGGTGTACTGGATGTCGGGGCGCGCGTTGGTGGCGAACATGAGGCTGCCGATGAGGCACTGGCAGCGCTGGAGGAGCTGCGGGTCGGGCGCGGTCTTCTTCTCGGCTGCGCTGATGACGATGGACGGGAGGTCCTTGTCCGCGGGCACCTTGTAGCCCGCGTGCGTGACGCCTGACGGGAAGAAGCGCGCGCGCAGCGTGTCGATGTACTTGCTGGCAGACAGCTTGAAACCGGTCTGCGTCTTGGTGATGTTGAGCCCGAGGAACTCGTGCACCTTTCCCTCGTGGACCTTGAGCGGCTTGCCGACGTGCTTGTTGAAGTGCTCGATGTACTCGTGCGCGAGCGCCCTGCCAGCGGTGGTCCCGGAGTGGAAGATGCCGAAGTCGTCCACGTAGATGACGACGATGAGTTTCGTGCTGTTGCGGGTGAGGACGAAGCAGCTCGGGTCCGCCTCGGACTGAACGAGCCCAGGAAACGCCTTGTTGATGGACTTGACGTGGTTCCACCAAGCGTTACCTGCGGATGGTGCGCCGTAGAGGTTGCCGACCTCGCACACCATGTCCTTCTCCTCGCCGGTGATGGGGTCGATGTAGCAGTACTCGGGCTTGCCCTTGAGCCCCTTCGGCATCTCGCAGTACCAGGTCTCGCCCTCCCCGCGCTCCGCCCAGGTGTACGCCATGGGCTGGTCGCACGTGATGAGTTCCATGTCCTCCTGCGCGGCCACGTTGAGCACGGTGCGGGTCGTGCCGTAGCGGACGACGCTCGCGAAGGTCTTGGTGAAGTCGACGCCGGGCCGCATCAGGTTGCCCATGACACAGCCGCGCCACTTGCACCGGCCGTCGGACTTCCGGGAGGCGATCTCCTTCAGCGGGAGGACGCGCACCTTGGCGGGGCGGCGCATGGGCTTGAGCGTGCCGTTCTGGATGAGGCCGAGGAACTCGGTGTCATACGCCTTGTACCACGCGTCGCGCAGCTTGGGGTCGCGGATGTTGGCGATGTCCTTGTAGTGCTTGGGCACGATGTTGTCCGGCATGGGCATGATCTGGCCGTCCACGCTCGACATGTACGCGACGCACTGGTCCGTGGTGTGCGGA
>NW_005202415.1:0-1012 GCF_000372725.1 Emiliania huxleyi CCMP1516 | reverse complement strand
GCGTCCTCGTCCGCCAACATCTCGGCGAGCGTGTCGTCGTCCTTGACGGCGTTCTGCAGCGCACCGTAGAGTTGGCGCGACAGAGTCACCGACAGGTCCTTGAAGAACTTGTCGATCATGGCCGGGATGAGGCCGTCCGCAGTGCCGATGTTCTTGTAGCGCACGTGCAGCGCGACCGCCTCGGCCTCGCGCTCCGCGCCCGGCCGGATGGTGCCCACCTCGATGATGTCGAGGAGGTACTTGTGTTGCTTCGCCGCGGTCCGCAGGTTGCGGAACCACTCGTTGAACTCCCGCTCGGAGCTCTGTTTGTAGGCCGGAATCACCAGCTTGTCCGTCGACGACATGTTGTCGTAATGTCCCGGGGATCGTTGCCCCGCCGCCACCAACTGTGAAGGTCTTCAGTGACCACTCACAAGCTGTTCCAAGGCCCGACAGAAATGTACTGTCAAAACTTTGTTCAAACAAAAGTCCTGGCCCGCGGCCCCCACACCCACAATGACTATCAATCCAGGCTGCGGGTGAAGGGCAAAACCGCGCCGCTGCAGAACGGTTTTTGCAAAACCGCGCCGCAGCGGTACGAAACTGCGCAGATGCAGTCCAGGGGTGGTAAGGACACTATGTGTGTGTGTGTGGCCGTAGACTAGACGGCTGCGCGGTCGTCGGTCTTCAACACAACGTGACCCGCGGCGACTCCGTCTTCCTCCCCACCACCGACAACCACGCCGGGGGGCTGACCCTCGACGAGGAGGTGGTGATCATGCCAGACCCGGCCAACGACGGCAACGTCAACCCGCCCGCAGCGGGTGCGCCTGCGCCGCGCACCACCCGCAGCCGCGGCGGCGTCTCGACGGGCGAGTACAACAACATGCTCAACGCCCGCCTCGCCGCCAATGCCACGCCCTTCGGCATCTGGGCGGCTGCGGCGGCCGCATCCCCATCGTCGTCGGTCTACCGCAACACCACGGACCAGTGCGTCGCGTACATGTCGAGCGTGGACGGCCAGATCATGCCC
>NW_005202416.1:0-1135 GCF_000372725.1 Emiliania huxleyi CCMP1516 | reverse complement strand
CGGGAAGAAGAGAGAGCGTACAGACTACGTCACAAGGACGGGCAAGTACTCGTGTCTGAAGGCCATTTTCTTGCTCTGGTCCTGGTTGCTGTGCCTGTGGCATGACGCATGTCCTTCCATGCACATCGGTAGGACCGGATCAGAGGTGAAGAACAGTCCCACTCCCAGAGAGGCTCCCCAGCTCCCTGACGCCTGAGCCGCCTGAGCCCTGACTGGACACCAACCACAAAAGAATCTGCAATCTCGCACAAGAAAAGAGAAACCGCTTACAAAACAAGAATATAACGCAGTCTCTCACACGACAAGCGATCCCACGACAGCGAGTGTGGGGACTACATTATCCGTAGGTAGGTAGGTAGGTAGAAAGGTATCCGTCGTGAAGGGCGGCGGAGGGAGGCGAAAGAAAAGTGAACTTGCTGACACATCACAGCGCGCCGCGACATGCCGCAAAGCCACGCTTCTACAAGCCGAACGCGGCCGCTCGTGCTCGCTGCGGGCTGCTTTGCAGCCGCCGCGGCGCAGGCTCCTGGCGCACCTATCATGAAGCACTCTTTTATGGCGCCGTTCGAGGCCGTAAACGACTTCACGGGCATGCGCGTTATCTCCGACTGGGAGCTGGGCGGCTCCGCGGTGGCGCACAGGGGGTTCGTGCGGCTGACGGCGGAGAAGCAGTCGCAGAAGGGGTGGATCGCCAACCGCAACTCCTTCGAGGGCGGCGAGTGGAGCCTCGCGATGGAGCTGCGCGCGACGGGCGAGTCGCAGGCGTGCCGCGAGAGCAGCGCCGCCCTGCCGCCTCGCTGCCACGCCGCCTCGCGCCCGCCTGCTGCCGGCGAGCGGCTCCAGCTTGGCTTCATCGCGGCCGCGCACACCTCTTCTCCCCTCGCCCACCCCGCGCCAACTTTGCCCTCCGATCTGCCGCCCTCTGCACGCCTCACGTGCACGGCTTCCGCTGAGCTCTCCCTCCCGTGCGGCGGCAGTACCTCTTCGGGGACGGGCTCGCGATCTGGTTCACGACGGCGTACGACGTGATCGAGGGGCCCGTGTTTGGCAGGGAGGACTATTGGACGGGCGCTCTTCTCGCCACCTCCCCCTCGCGCCGCGGCGGCCCTCCCCGCCTCGCTCCGCCCTCACCCTC
>NW_005202417.1:0-1135 GCF_000372725.1 Emiliania huxleyi CCMP1516 | reverse complement strand
GAAGCGCCGCATCATCGCCGGGTGGCCGTAGTGCACCTCGAGCAGGATCTCGTCGATGAGCGCGTGAGTGCCGTCCGCCAGCAGCGTCCGCACGATGTCGTACTCGTAGCCCTCGACGTCCATCTTCACCACCACCGCGTCCGCCGGCTGCAGGCCGAGCATGGTCTTGAGCAGGTCCGAGAAGCCGAGAGTGGGCGGGGTGGTCGACGGGTTGGAGCGGGCGCCGATGAAGGCCTGGAGGAAGAAGTGGCGCCGAGCAAAGCTCGCCGCCCTCGCTGCAGACATGCCTTGCCGCTGAAGCCGCCGCACTAAGTCCGGCTGCGGCGGCAGCTTGTAGAAGCCAGACGCGGCCTCAAAGGCGTAGAACTCGTCAAAGCCGAGGAGCTGCGGGTAGACCGCAAAGGTCGAGAGCATCCCCTCCTTGGAGTCAAATTCGCGCGCGCCCACGTCGATATACACAGACCGTTCGCACTTGCTAAAGTTGGCGTGGTGGCCGAGGTAGTGCGGCGGCACCCGCTTGAAGTAGCTCGCGGGCCCGCTCAGCGGGCCGCGAAAGTGCTTTTGCGGCAGCAGGTCCTCCAGACGCCCAAAGTCGGTCTCAGGAGGGCACCTTTGGGGGCGGCTCCAAGTGCCGAGCTTCACCGGCGTGCCAAAGCCGCTCCACTGCTGAGCGATTCCAGTCTGCAGAGCCTCCGCCTCACCGCAGTTCACGCCGGCGGTGCCGCACGCGTTTTGGGCGCCGGCAAGGCCGGATAGCAGCGCGAGCGTAACCTTGCGAACATTCATCTCTTGCTGCTGCTGGCCTGCTCTGCTGCGCGGGCGTTGCGCTCACCGCTTATCGTTTTTCTCTTTTCAAAGGAATTCCCTGTCAAACCATCCATCGAAACTGGGTGTCTTCGCCTCCGCCTTCGTTTGCCTCCCCCTGGCGAGGTACTCCCAGCCTGCTGTGGCAACAGCTGACGCAGTCTCGCCAAGGCTCGCCCCAGCGACTCGGCCAGACAAAACCCCGAGAGGCGTGGGAGTACCTCGCCAGCCGGAGGCAAACGAAGGCGGAGGCGAAGACACCCAGTTTCGATGGATGGTTTGACAGGGAATTCCTTTGAAAAGAGAAAAACGATAAGCGGTGAGCGCAACG
>NW_005202418.1:0-1135 GCF_000372725.1 Emiliania huxleyi CCMP1516 | reverse complement strand
CGGGGGCGGCATCGCAGGCCTACGCACTGACTTTGGCTACCGGCAGTGCCAGGAAGCTTCGTTGCCGCGGTGCGCCGCGACACAGGGATCGAGGCAGAAGAGGCTGCCGCCCATCTGTATGGCATCACAGCAGACGGCGCGCCTCGCCTGGTTCCTCCGCGACGTGCGGATGGCACACATCGGCCCCACTGGCCTCGGCCTCGGCCACAGCGGCGGCGCGCTCACTGACCTTGCCATCGCCCACTGCGGCCACGTCGACCTCTTCGGTGGCGGGCTCTTCTCTCGCGGTCCAGGCGCCATTCAATGCGTGTAGAGCGTGAAACTACGGGAGATAGCGGCCCGAGTCGTCCCGAGTTGTAGGTGCCGACGCGGTGATGCAACACTGGTACGATCACTCCTTCACCGCCAGCTGCCCGGCGACCTGCTCAGCCGACGGCGTCAAGCAGGAGTCCCGCCCCTTGTACAGAGCGCTGTGCCGGCCGGAGCAGAGCTGCAGAGACGCGCTGCACACGGTGGACGGGAAGCGGATGTTCGGAAGGACCTCGGAAGGCCAGGTCGACTTCTTCTTCACGAGCGAGCTGCGCCTCCCTGTGCTGCACGCCCTGGGCTACCTCAGCTGGGTGTGGCACGCCCACCCTCGCGCGCTTGGTCTGGGGAGCAGAGACGAGAGCGCCCGTGCCGCCGTTGAGGGGGGCTTCGTCGCCGTTTCCGGCATCGCCACCCGTGGCGCGTGCGCCAAGAGCGAAAGCTTTGCAGCCGGCATTGAGCGGATACAAAAGACGCGAGGCGCGCGCAGCCTCTCGAACGGCTATCGGCTCGGCGATTACTCCCGTGCAATGGCCCGCGGCGACAAGCTATTCTGCTCCTCGGCGTCGCTGCGGCGACTATCTCGCTCGTGGCCAGGGAGCATCCTGGGGCGCCTCGCCTTGAGGAAGGAGGTGCGGCATTTGTGGCAATTCCCGCTCCTCGCCACACACAACCGAGTCTACACGCCGCGCCGCTGCTTGAGGCAACTACTCTCACTCTCGTCAGGCGTCGCTCCTGCGCGGGTCCAACCTGAGCTGCTGCTCGCCTCGAGAGGAACTACAGGAGGTGGAGGCTTGGACCAAGACGTCCGGGTTCGTGCAGCCCCTAG
>NW_005202419.1:0-1135 GCF_000372725.1 Emiliania huxleyi CCMP1516 | reverse complement strand
ACTATCCCCATCTGTGCGTTCACTCCGTCCGCTCCCTCCCGCTTAGCGCCCATCCCGCCCTCCGCCCTCGCTCTCCGCCCCTGCCCTGGCTGGCCTGGGTGGCATCTCCTCATCATCACGCGCCAAGCGGGAGGGAAGTGGACGGGGCCCTGAGCCGACCTAGCCCTAAACGGAATGGGGCGCCCAACACGTGCCCGGATTACTGTGCCTTCCCCGGGTGCAGCCTTTCGGTTCGTGAAGGGTCGGTGCGTGTCGTGACCCCTGGAACAACCGTGCGCTCCCGCACCATCTCCGTCGCTTGGTTTTCTAACCTTGCCACCCGGCGGGAGGCGGCCAGGGTTTCATAGACTCGGTCGAGAGACTACCCCAGATTGGCATCCATGCCTCTCTGGACAGGGTGGCCCGCCACAACGACCCCTGGAATTGCGACTCGCCGCTTTCCTCCCGCTGTGATTCTGTGTGAGCTCTGTGTCTTGATTTGCCAACAATATACCTAAGATACCCCGGAGACGACGTTTTCTTTTAGCCTTGATGTTTCGATGGTTCGTTTGTCTGCTTCTGGTCGCTGCGCTGACGCTCGCCTACAGACGCACACCGGGTGACGACGCGATCATCGTGCTAGCAGGCGGCGTCGGCGACGATGGCGTGCCTCACGAGGCGGTCATGCGACGACTCCGCCGGGCGGCTGAGCTCTACGCAGCGCAGGCAGCCGCAGGATTGCGTCCAGGCATCGTGTGCAACGGTGGTGGCACGACGCACAAGCCAAAGTGGGTGGACGCGAACGGATATGCTGTCCCGGAGGCCGCGCTCATGGGCAAGCAGCTTGAGGCGATGGGGGTGCGCGCCGAGGACATCTACGTTGAGGGCTACAGCGACGATACCATCGGCAACGCCTTCTTCGCGCGCGTGATGCACATCGACGTCCGTCCAGACTGGTCCAGGCTGCGCATCATCACGTCGGAATTCCAGATGAAGCGCACGCAAGCCATCTACGACTGGGTCTTCAAGGGGCTGCAGCCGCTGCCCGCGCAGGGTAGAGAGGTCACCTATGACGCCGTGGACGACGTGGGCGCGATGCCAGCGCACGCGCTGCGCCGCCGCCGCGACAAGGAGGAGGCGAGCCTGCGAGCCTTTG
>NW_005202420.1:0-1135 GCF_000372725.1 Emiliania huxleyi CCMP1516 | reverse complement strand
CGCCGGGAGGAGCTGGTTCGTCAGTGTGGCGCACCGGGTCGGCGTGGAGAGTGGCGACCTGCTGGTTGCGCGCGGAGGGTCGGTGGGGGAAGGGGAGGCTTGGAGGTGTGGCCGAGAGCGGCCGTGTGGTGGCGAGTTGCGAGGGCTGTGCTCTCGCGCGAAAAATGGGGGAGGGAGGGAGAGCTCCGCACGCGCCTCGAAGCAGGCCGCCCATCCCATCCTCCCGCAGCGGGAACACGTCGCGGCCGACTGCCATCGGTATCTCTCCGTCCCACTCGATGGCGCCCGAGCGCATGGCCATCTTGAGGGCAGAGTCGAGCTCGTCAACGTGCGAGGCAGAGAGCGTCCGCCTAGCATGATACCCACAGCGCTGGGACACAGGTGTGAGAGGGGAAAGCCGGGCTCAAGGCGGCGCACCCCCACCACGGGCTCTGCTGCAGCTGAGCGCCAGACCAGGCGGCTCGGCCGCCTATTTTGGCATACTGCTCGATGGCCCCTAGCTCGACTGCGCGGGCGACGGCCGATCGCGAGCGGCGGAGCGTCGTGCGCATGGCAGAAGAGTCCAGAGTAGTATCGTGTCTGCAGGATGCTGTGCGGATGCAAAACAGCCGTCCCCCCCAACCAAATATAGTCGTGGAGCGTGAAGGGGCGTGACTCTGTGCGATTTCGGGCCCGGGGTTGTGCGTTTACGTGAAGGGGCGGGCGAGGGGCGACGGAACGCACCTCTTGGCCATCGGGCCATTCACCCACACCCTCAGCTGCCCGTGCGACGACTGCATCATCGCCCGCCGCCGCGCGCGCACGCGAGTCCTCCTCCGGCACACCGCCAACGCAGCCAGCAGCGCCAGCAGCGCCACAGCGGCGGCGGCCCCGCCGGCAGCCATGGGGACCATGCTGCGCCCCGGCGACGGGTCTGGATCGTCGTCGGTCAGTGTTGCCCGGGGGAGGTCCGGCGGCGACTGTGGCGCCGGCGGCGGCAACGGCGCTTGGGACGTGGGTGGGGACGAAGGATTGGGCGTCGGCTGCGGCCCCAGCAGTGGTGGCCGGGGCAGGATCGGCGATGGCGATGGTGGTGGCGGCGGCGGCGGTGGTGGGCGGCTGGGGTCTCCAAGGGGCACCAGCGGAGGAGCCAGCG
>NW_005202421.1:13025-16480 GCF_000372725.1 Emiliania huxleyi CCMP1516 | reverse complement strand
GCGGCGGTGTTTGCCAGCGAAGGCGAGGCACTGAGCGGCCACCGGCCGAGAGCGCCCGCGCGGCCACTTTGCGTCCGCCGTTCCACGAAGCACGCGGGAGGGGGGAGGGGCAGAGCGAGGATGGAGCAAGGTTGCGAGTCTCACTAAAACGGCGTCCGCTCACATCAGCACGCACTTGTCCTTGCGCCGTGTCGGCTTGTACTCCAGCACATACTTGAGCTGCACCTTGTTAATCGCGCCGCGCCGTCTCTTCCTGATGAAATCGACGGCGTCGCCTGCATCCACCCCCGCCTGCCGCGCGTGGGGGCGCTCGCGGTTGGAGGAGGCCCGGTCGCGAGGGACGGGCGCGCGGGCGGAGGGAGGAGGGCGACAACGGCAGCGGCGGTGCGCGGGAGGGAGGCGCGCTGGCGGCGGCTGGAGGCGGGCGCAGCGTGAGAGGCGGCGCCTCGATAAGCGCAATCGCAACCAGCAGCGGCGCGCGCCTGCAGCGCAACAAGCAGCAGGGTGCGAGGTCGGAGGGGGGGCGGGAGCGGGGCGCGAAATCGCGGGGCGAAGGGCGCGCCCGAGCCCTGCCACGCAGTGCACAGCAACGGTCGCCTCGTCCGCAAAGCACAGGTCCAGCCAGCGCGAGATGAGCGGTAGCGGCGGCGCCTCCCCGTCGGGGAAGCTGAGGTCGTGCTCGCTGATGCCCGCGCCAGCCACCTTGGCCGGGTCGTACGAGCACCCCTCGCAGCAGCGCACCCACGTGCCGACGCCGAGCCGGCGTGCCTCCTCGAGATAGAGAGAGAGGTTCGCATCTGTCGGCGCGTCCATGATGAGGAAGCGGCCACACTGGTGGTCGATGAACGTTGGCGGATTCTGCAGCCTTGAAGCAAGGCGCGCCATCGCTGCTCGTGATCGCGAGCGCCGCCGTGCGCATGCAGCGCGCCGCGCAGCGCGACGTAAAAGGGGAGCGCGGCCCTTTGGATGCAGAGCCCACCTTCTTCTTCACAGCCTTGTTATTGAGAAGAATTAGGTGCCCGGTAGGCTTGGCTGCAAAGGGGATTTTCGCGTTTTGTTTTTTTATTCAGGGTTTTGCAACTGATTCCGTTTGCAACAAACGGAATCAAGAAAAGAAACGACCGCAAAAGCAGGCGGCGTCTCATGCTCGACCAGGATCGCCGTCCCGGCGCGAGAATGCAGCCGGGCTTGCCGTCGTGCAGCCCTTTTTGCTTCGGCTCGTCGTCAGCGACGCGCCAGTCCTGGCGCAGCCGCCCCGCCGTGCGGTCCACGGCCTTGCAGCCCGTCGACGCGCCCGACGACGTGACCGCGGCCGAGATGGAGGCCTTCATGGACCACATCCAGCCGAGCTTGTACCAGCCGCCCGACGACAGCGACATCGCCCATGAATTCACGGCGTGGCTGGCGGCGCGCCGCGAGACGTTGCGGACCGCCGCCGGTGCAGGCCGCCCTCGCGACTCGCAGGCCGACGTCGCCGCACCCGACGCCGCCGGCGGCGAGGAGTCGCCCGACAACGAGACGGGGCGCGCGACTCCGCCCGCACCTGCGCCGGCGGCGGCGTCCGGCCGCCGGCGCCGGCGCAAGCCGCTCGCCGGCGGCGGCGGCGAGAAGGAGAACGCGGACGTCGAGATGGACGCGCTCATGGTCGAGCGGCCCCGGCCTGCGCAGACGGAGCAGCGCTGGCGCGCCGTCCTTGCCGCGCGCCACGAGGATTACGACCGGGAGCTCGAGAAGGACAACCCGGAGCGGCCGTGGCACAGGGTGCCACACTTCCAGGGCGACGTCGAGGCGGAGTGCAAGCTGTGGGCAAGGGTCTCGCGTGCGCTCGGCGAGGCATACGCGCGTGACGGCTGGCGCATCGAGACCATCGAGTTTGACCCCAAGCGACCCGGGCAAGCCAAAACCGCGCGCGCCACGCGCCACAAGAGGCTGCGGGAGGCGGCGAAGCGGGCGGAGAGCAAGGCTGCGGCTGCCGCCGCCGCCACCGCGACGCCGTCGCCCGCCGCCGCCGCCGCGGCGGCGGCGGAGGCCTCGGAGGGCGCGGCGGCGGCGGAGGAGCTGAACGCGGTGCGGCGAGCGCAGGCAGGAAAGACCGCTGCACGGCTGTTCGAGCAGCTGGAGGACGGCGAGGAGGAGGGGGAGGGGGAGGCGGCTCGCGAGGCGTCAGCGCGCACGCTATCCATCGCCACTGATGCCTTGCTGGGCGTTCTCGACGCGGCCGACGGAGGCACCGTCGAGACGAAGGACGCGTACCAAACGGCGGACAAGCCGCTGGGCGAGGGGGAGGCGACGGAGGCGGTCGAGAAGGACAACATCACCATCGCCTTCAACAGGACCATCGTCCGCGAGGTGCGGCGGCTCCTGCAGACGTACGGCGGCGATCACAGGCCGCCGAGCATGGGCGCTGAAATGCACTACGAGCTCGCTGCGATGGAGGGCCCGTACGCTGACCCGAACGCCTTCTCGTGCGACCCGGACTCGCTGTCCACGCAACAGCTCGACGCGCGTTTGCTACTGTGGTACCGGCAGTGCCTCCCCAAGCCGCCGCAATGGCGCGCCGACCCAAAGCTCAAGCAGCAGCCCTGGCGCGGCGCCGATGGGCAAGAGCTGCTGCTGCCGCAGTGCTGGCCGTCGCATTGGCTGACGCGCGCGCGGCTGCTCGGCGCGCGGCGCGGCGTCGCGCTGACGCTGCGCGAGGCGGACGCAGAGGCGCACGGCGAGGCGCCGCACGCGCCGCAGCTCGTCGCGGACGCAAAGTTCGCGTTCGAGGTGGCGCTGCGCGAGCAGCAGCCCGCAGGCGCTCTCTATGAGAGCTACCGCCGCCTAGCGGCGGCTCTCGCGCACTCGCGGCGCACTCGCGCGGGGCTCGCGCTCCGCCACCTGGCCCTTTGCCCGGCGTGCAGCGACGCCCTCTGCTTCCCGGCGCAGCACCTCCCGGCCGTGACGCGCTACACGCTGCCGCCCGTGGTGCAGCGCGCCGGCTGCAGCGATTGCGACTACTTGGCGATGCGGCGCATGCTCGCCGCCCGCACGTCGTCGTACAACGAGTGCACCGCGAAGGACGCGGCGGAGTGGCTGCGCGGGCTCGAGCAGGCTGACGCCGTCAAGCACGCGTGGGGCGTCGTCGTCGTCGACGCCATCAACCGCCCGCCCCACGCGGCGACGCGGCTCGCCATCATGGAGGGCACGTTCGACCACGACTCCTTTGCCGCGTTCCTGCGGGCGACGCCCGGCGTGGCCGTGCCCTACTGTGGGGCGCATGGGCCGCCGCGGTCCGCGGCGGACGATGCGCCGATGCCGGGCGCGCCACCGGGCGCGCCGATGCCGGGCGCGCCGATGACGGACGCGCCAATCCCGGGCGAGCCGCCGGCCCCGGCGGCGGCGGAGGATGCGCCGATGCCGGGCGGCGGGCAGGACGCGCACCGTAACGGCTGCGCGTGCCCCGGGGGCTGCCT
>NW_005202421.1:2842-10958 GCF_000372725.1 Emiliania huxleyi CCMP1516 | reverse complement strand
GAAATCCATCGCATCCCCACGCGTTGGTCCGGACCCCGAGGATGAAATCGCTGAGGTCGCGCGTGTCGTCCATAGGCGCACCCGGTGAGAAGCCGGCTCTGTGCACCGACAGCAGCAGCTTCCGCACCGTCGTGGGGTCCCCCTGGCCGGGCGGGGCGAAAGGCTGGCGGGGTTGCCGACTCAGCACTCCTGGCTTCTGGAGGTGGTCGGCCACCGCCCTGCGCAGCCTGTCGCTGGCTCGCTTGGCGTCCCAGGCCTGGCGCATGGTCAGCAGCCCGTGCGAGACCAGGACGCTCTCTGGTAGCAGCTTGCGGAGCTGCCATGCGCACGCGGCAATCATGCAGTCGCCGGTCGCGTCTAGGTCCGCCGCCCTCCATTGGCAGTCCTCGCAGCCAAGGGGCGGGTTGTGTTTGTCCTCCAGAGCGCGGGCTAGTAGCGGGAAGCTCCGCGAGCAGACCCCGTTCCGCTCGCGCCGCCCAGTGGCCTCCGACTCGTAAGTCGCCTCCCACTGCAGCACGCGCGCCTCGTTATCGGGGAGCGTCTCCTTGGGCCACGAGCTCCGCAGTTGCGCGCGGACGCCCCCAGCGAAGGCCATGGCGTCGCGTGTCGGCGGGCCGAAGAAGCGCTCGTCCTCCTTGGCGAAGGCCTCCGCGCTGCCAGGCATCTCTCCGGCGAGGGCGTCGGCCAGCCGCACGGCGCCGTCCTCCGCAGACACGCCGCAGCAGAGCTGCCAGTGGTCGTCGAGCGCGGAGGCCTGCGCCTCGTGCTGAAGGAGGCAGGCGCGGAGGGCGGTCTTGGCGGAGGCGACGCCTTCGGCCGCGGCCTCGAAGGGACCGTCCCCGTCCTCGTCGGAGGAGAACCGCCTCCCGTGAGCTGGTCCCGTTGGCGGCGGGTAGGCCGGCACCTGGGTGGCAGGCTCGGGCGGCGAGGGCAGGGTCGACGGCGGTGGCTGGAGCTCGCCTCCCAATCGTGGGAGCGAGCAGCTTCCGGGTGGCTCCTTTACACCCCCATATGCACTGCCGCCTGTTTCGGAAAAACGCACCCCGCTCGGCTGGACACGCCCCACAGACGGGGACAGGGGACGCGGCTCCCCTTGCGCCGATTGCGGCGGCGGCGGCGGTGGCGGCAGCGGCGGCGGCGGCGGCGGCGGTGGCGGCAGCGGCCCGGAGTACCGACGGCTGATGCCGCCGTCGGTGCTGGGCTCCTGGCGGCGCATGACCCTGTTCCCCGAACGGAACGCATCCGGGCCCGATTTGCGCCTGGCGCCCGAGAGCTCCCACCCCCCCTCCGCCGTCGCGCGCTTCTCGAGGACGACCCGCAGCGCGCCAGTCTTGATGACGCGCCAGAACTCCAGGTTCTCGAAGGGATCAGTCACGCCCGCTTTGTAGAGATGCGTCGCCGCCGCGCACAGCGCCTCGTCGAAGGCCTTGAACGTCTTCTCGAACCTGGGGTAGGTCGCGCCGGACGGCCCCCCGGCGCGCCCCACCCGTCGGCCTTCCTCGTCCGTCGCGTATCTGGCGAGCCGAGGGCCTCGCGGCAGGTGGCGCTCCATGTCTTCCACCGCGCTGCTGAGGCGTTCGAGCAGCGGCAGCGACGGCGGCGCCGCTGGCAGCTGGGCGACCCGCCGGGCGTACCTCCCCTCGCCGAGGAACTCGTCGCAGAAAGCGGTCGTGGCATAAGCGTAGTCGAACTCCGCCTCGACGCAGTGGACTAGGAGGGGAATCACCCGGCTCACGTGGACCGCCACGAAGCGCTCGGGAATGCGGAGGAGGCCCTCGGGGTAGTAGGCAAACGCGCCGCCGCTTGGCCGCCAGTGCCGCTCGATGTGCGCGTCGAGCGCGCCAGCCACCGAGTGCGCGCGCCCGACATGGGCCACCCTCGCGCGTCCCCATGCCTCGTCGTGCCCCTGCAGCGCTGCCGTCTTCTTGGCGCTGCGCTCGCGCTGCGCGCGCCATGCCTCCTTCTCTCGCGCCCGTTTGCGCTGCCGCTCGGCCTCCTCCTCGGCCGCGAGTTCCTGCGTTCTCGTCGCGTCCATGTACTCGACCACGCCCTCCCTTCTCGGAATGCGGTAGAGGAGGGGCTCGCCGCTCGCCCCGACGCGCGCGGTACCGCCGGCCGCGCCGCCCGGCCGAGGGGAGCACGGCTCTCTGGGCGTCGGCCAGCCACCGTGCTGGCTGTGAGGCGACTCGGGGCGGGTCGGCGGGGAGGGAGGTGAAGGCGGCGGGGAGGCGAGGGGGGTGGAGGGAGGAAAGGGGGGAGGAAAGGGGAGAGGAAAGGGGAGAGGAAAGGGGGGGATGGCGGCGGCGGTGAGAGGCGGCCGGGGGGGATGGAGGGGGGAGAGGGTGGCGGCGGCGGTGGGAAGGAGAGGGTTGCCATTCGCGCCGCCCGCAACGGAAGCAGCGCAGCCGCCAGCAGCGCCGCACGCGACGTAGCCCCCAGCGCAGCTCGCGGCAGCGCCGCAAGAATGAAGGGTGGAGTCGTCCCGGATGCTCTCAGAGAGGCTGATACCGGGACAACAAAGAGAACAACGGAACGGCGGTGCCTCGCAGGAGGAGCAGTGGCGGCAGCGGGGGACAGAGACGGCAGAGGCAGGGGCGTCGGCAGCGGAGGTGGGGGCGGCGGAGGCAGAGGCAGAGGCGGAGGCACAGATGGTGGGCTGCTGCGCGGGCCGCTGCTCGGGCTGCTGTGCGGGCTGCTGCTCGGACTGCTGCTCGGGCTGCTGCTCGGGCTGCTGCTCGGGCTGCTGCTCGGGCTGCTGCTCGGGCTGCTGCGAGGGCTGCTGCGAGGGCTGCTGCGAGGGCTGCTGCGAGGGCTGCTGCGAGGGCCCCTGCTCGGGCTGCTGCTGCTGTGAGGGCTGCTGCTCGGGCTGCTGCTCGGGCTGCTGCTCGGGCTGCTGCTCGGGCTGCTGCTCGGGCTGCTGCTCGGGCTGCTGCTCGGGCTGCTGCTCGGGCTGCTGCGAGGGCCCCTGCTCGGGCTGCTGCTGCTGTGAGGGCTGCTGTGAGGGCTGCTGCTCGGGCTGCTGCTCGGGCTGCTGCTCGGGCTGCTGCTCGGGCTGCTGCTCGGGCTGCTGCTCGGGCTGCTGCTCGGGCTGCTGCTCGGGCTGCTGCTCGGGCTGCTGCTCGGGCTGCTGCGAGGCGAGCCTTGTGCCTGGAGGCCGGGCCGTGGCAGCAGCAGGAGGCTCGAGGACCAGGCAGTCGCGTCGCAGCGGCCGGCCGGGAGAGCTCTGTTGGGGTTGGCGCTGGTCTAGGGCACCAGAGCGTCGTCCATCAGAGCGTGGCCCACCGGGCGGCAGCGCGTGTACCGAGCTGAAGTCCATGCGACCGGTGCCTTCGGCAGCGGCCGCGGGCGGCTGCAGCCGCTGAGGGTCTCCAGGTCGGCTCCCACGGTGGCTGCCGCCAAGGGCAGCAACCATCGTGGGGACGCGCGAAACTTTTACACATTGAGAAGAAAATACTTTCAGGCGGTCCCGGCTGTTTTTTTCCCAAAAACTCAGTCCCGGCTGTGTATGGCGATCCGAGGACGAACCAGTGGAAATCCCGTTGTCAGCCGTCACGATGCACCCGAAGGGGACCCCAGCGCCGGCCCTCGGCATCATCAGTGAAGGCACAAGTGTTCGAAGAGAGAGAGAGTGGACCTGAGCAGAAGAAGAAGCGACAAGGGAAAGAACGACGAGAGTGGGACGACCGCGAGGTGGCATGAAGGTTGCAGCGAGAATCGGCGAGAGACTGCGAAGAGAGATAGGAAGAGGCGGACGCCCAAGGGTGGGCGACGGCTAGCGCACCACACCCCTCTCCTTAAAATCCCTGTGTGGTGGCGGCGTGCCGTCCTCCCATCCCTCCCTTGGGTTGTCCGTTTTCTTTCTTTCTTTCTGGCGATCCACTTGAGCACTTGAGCACTGGATAGGGTCGATTCCGCATGGTACGGGACCCCTCCACTCTTTGTTGCTCGCTCGCCCGGGCGGAGGGCATTCTCGATGTGCTGAATCAGGCTGTTGCGCCCGCCCACCGTGGGGAAGTACCCTGTGCAAAGAATTTTGTGCAAAGAAAGAAAGAAAGAAAACAGACAACCCAAGGGAGGGATGGGAGGACGGCACGCCGCCACCACACAGGGATTTTAGGGGAGAAGTGTGGGGTGCTAGCCGTCGCCCACCCCCTCGGGCGTCTACCTCGAAAGAACGAAAGAAAGAAAACACACAACCCAAGGGAGGGATGGGAGAACGGCACGCCGCCACCACACAGGGATTTTAAGGAGAGGAGTGTGATGCGCTAGCCGTCGCCCACCCTGGGGAGTCTGCCTCTTCGTATCTCTTTTCGCAGTCTCTCGCCGCTTCTCGCTGCAACCTTCATGCCACCTCGCGGCCGTCCCACTCTCGTCGGTCTCTCCCTTGTCACTTCCTCCTCTGTCGCTTCGTTCTCTTCTGCCTCGTCCTGCGACGCCGCCGCCTGCCGGTCCCTTGTTCTCGCGGCTTCTTTCGCCTTGCGCAACTCCGTCCTCCTCGCGGCGTATCCTGGCCCCTCGAGTCTATCAAGCTCCCCTCGCGCAAGGACCACATTTCTGACTCCCACTCCGATCATTTGCCTACACGTCATGTTGTTGCTCAGGTCCACTCTCTCTTCGAACACTCGTGCCTCTACGGATGATGCCGGCGCTGGGGTCCCCTTCGGATGCATCGTGACATCTGACAACTGAATTTCCACTGGTTCGTCCTCCTCTGAGTCATCTTCCCCGTCCTCCTTCCGCTCGGCCCTTCGCTCGGTACGTTCGGTACGTTCGGGCGTCTACCTCTTTCTAGCTTCGCAGTTTCTCACCAATTCTCGCAGCGACCTTCATGCCACCTCGCGTTCTTCCCACTCTCGTCGTTCTCTCTCCTGCTGTCTCTTCCCCTGACTCATCGCTCTCCACGGCCTCGCGTTCTGAGACGCCGCTGTCGTCTGCCGATCTCTTGCTGTCTCTGCTTCTCTCGCCTTTCTGCGTAACTCCGCTCTCCTCTCCGCTGTCACTTGTAGTGAGCGTCGGGCTGGTGGTTCGACACCGAGTTTGAAAGATCTTTGCGTATTTTGGTCCCTCGAGTTTATCGAGCATTCCTCGCGCAAGGACCACATTTCTCACTCCCACCGCGATCATATCCCGCCATGTCATGTCGTTGCTCAGGTCCACTCTCGTTTCGAGCACTTGTGCCTCAACGGTCGGTGTTGGCACTGGGGTTCCCTTCGGGTATATCGTGACAGCTGACGGCGGGATTTCCGCTGGTGTTTCGTCCTCCTCGGGGTCGTCTTCCCCGGCTTCCTTCCGCTCGGCTCTACGTTCGGTACGTTCGGCGTGGCTCACCCTCCATGCCGTGAACAGGCGCTTTATTTATCCACTCTATATTCTTCTCTCGTTCCTCTGCCCGTGCCTTGGTCTTGTCGTTGTTTCGCACCCATGTCTGTATGGCAATCGAGGCTGCCTTCCCTGTAGTTCACTCGTCACCTCTCCCGCGAGCTCCCCTCTCTTTCTTTCGGGTATGGGGTCCGTGAGTGCGGGCAACGCAGCCCGTACCAACTGGCCCAAAAAAGTTTCTTTCACCGGCGAATAAATAAATAAATAAAACGGACACACCAAACAAGGGGTGGGAGAAGGACAGGGTCCCCACCTGCGCGAGCAGGATCTTGTAAGGACGATCAGGGACACAGGGGAACGGGAGCGGCGGGAGCGCATCGCGACACGGAGGGGGGCTGGGCAGGGTTCACCCACACGCCAGGGTCCCAGGGATTCCCCTCTCGTATAGGACAAAGTTGCACCGGCGTGTGCGAGAGAGCACTTGGAGCACTTGGAGTGCAGTCGGTAACCTCACATCCAGGGCCGAGGAGCTAAGAAGCGCACCCAGCGGGCCGAATGATCGGCATCGGGTTACGGGCAAGAGAGCCCTAGCCCTGGGGGTGCGCGTTCGCAGGGAAGGGGCCGTAAAGTAAACACAGGTCTCCGAGGGTTAGTTCCGTGTACCGGGTTTCCCCTTAACTGCAGAACGCCCCCTCTATTCGGAGCTAACAGACACACAACACTGTACTCCACGCACGTACACGGATACGCCTCATGTGCGCCCACCCGGCTCCGGTCCCAGAGTCCCTTCCTTCGCCCGTCGGGGCAAGCCCTCGTCTCGTCCCGGTCCCTTGCTCGCCTTCCGGGCGTTACCAGACTGCCTCTGCAGTCGTTTCTGATGCCTCTTCCTCGGCTGTGGCCTCGACTCCGCTTCGCCTTCGACTGGTACCGCAGCCTCCGAGAGCGTCGACGACCCGGCCGGGGTCTCCCCGGGCGAGGACGGCGGCATTGGGTCGTGTCGCCTCCCCTCCCAGGGAGGACGGGCCCACTCTCCCTGGTCGACGGGTCGCGCCCGCACCCGCGGTCTCTCTATCGTCCTCGGCTCGCCCCTCCCCTCCGCCGGCTCCTCTTCAGGCCGTCGGGGAGGCGTGGCCGGGCACGGGACTGGCGCGCACTGGCACTAACACAGGTACACCAAAAGAATGTTCACTTGGTCGTCCATGTACCATGATAGACAGGGCGGGGACCTGTTCCTTTTTACCCATCTCCTAGTAGAGGTGTCCGTTTTATTTATTTATTTACCATGATAGAAATATCCGCAAAAGAGCTATATATCAAGCAGAACGGAAACGGGACAGAGAGTACAGATAGAGAGAGCTCACCTCACATCCTCCCTGCGTATGTCTTTCTTTCACAGGTAAGGCAAGGCTAAGGTATAAGGTAAGGTCTCCACACACACAAAGTCGAAAGTGGTGGGGCAAGGGGGGGCAACCCTCGCATCTCCACGCGCCCGGACACGCGGGCAGGAGCCCCACGGCATTCCCCGGCATTCAGCAAGGCCCAGTGCACGTGGTTGAGCAGACCTGCTCCCGCACCCCACTGGCTCCCTCCCAGACACAACCCGCACACAATAACTCCCCGCCCGCGCCGCGCTGAATGAGGCAGCGCTCGTGCCGCACAAGAAATGTTGAGTCTCAGCGGCCGTGGCCTCTCAGCAGGAGCAGCTCTCTACGAGCGCTCCTGGGCCGCATCCGCCGCCATCCTGGCTGCAACCGCCCTGGCGATCGAAGCGGCCGCAGCGGCACCCCTTGCCTCCGCAGCGGCCGCCGCCTCCTCGAGCGCTGTCTCGCTCCCTTCGAACGCCAAATCGACCCTGTGCGACGCCGCCTTGGCCTCCTCCAACGCCGCCTCGGCCTCCTCCAACGCTGCCCTGGCGTCCGCCTGTGCCGCCCTGGCCTCCGCCCTCGCCACCTCGGCAGCCGCCAGCGCCGCCACGGCAGCCACCTCCTCCGCCTTGTCCGCCTCCGCCTCCTCTTCCGCCTCGTCCGCCGCAGCGTCCAAGCGCACCGCCTCGGCCACCTCTGCCGACGCCGCTGCCTGGCTCTCCGCCGTGATGCCGAACCGGATCCTCTCCTCGTGACACTTCTCGAGAAGCCTGATCATCCTCTCCTCCTCGGCCTTCTTCGCAGCCTCGGCTGCCTCCAACGGCGCCTCGGCGCCCTCCTCCGTCTCCTGCGACGGCCCAGCCGCGCCCGCCCCTCCGCCCTTCTTCTTCTTCTTGCCCTTCTTGCCCTTGGCGCGCTTCTTCTCCGCCTCGACCTCCGCCAACAGCTCGTCGGCGTGCCGCGCCGCCTCCTTCTCCGCCGCCGCCCGCTCCGCCGCCCTCGCCGCCGCCCCAGCAGCCCGCGCCGCCTCCTTCGCCGCCTTCTCGGCCGCCGCCTCGGCCGCCGCGTGCTCCTCGAGGGCGCGCATGCACTCGGCGTGGCCCTTCACCTTGGCCCACTGCAGCGCGGTATTGCCGCTATTAGTGCACAGCGTCATATCTGCTGCCCGCCCGCAGCAAGCAGAGCAGGGCGGCGGGGTGGCCGCTGAAAGCGGCCCAAATCAGCGCGGTGTCGCCGTTGCTGGTCTGCAGGTTGATCTCTGCGCCGTGCCGGATCAGCGTGTCGACAACCCGCTCGTGGCCTTTGTAGGCGGCGTCCATCAGTGCGGTGCAGCCGGTCGTGCATCTTCTTTGATTGATTTCCGCGCCGTGCCGCAGTGCCAGCTCGATCAGATTCTCGCGGCCGTTCACGGCTGCGGTCATGAGCGCGCTGCC
>NW_005202421.1:0-1144 GCF_000372725.1 Emiliania huxleyi CCMP1516 | reverse complement strand
GCCACGGCAGCCACCTCCTCCGCCTTGTCCGCCTCCGCCTCCTCTTCCGCCTCGTCCGCCGCAGCGTCCAAGCGCACCGCCTCGGCCACCTCTGCCGACGCCGCTGCCTGGCTCTCCGCCGTGATGCCGAACCGGATCCTCTCCTCGTGACACTTCTCGAGAAGCCTGATCATCCTCTCCTCCTCGGCCTTCTTCGCAGCCTCGGCTGCCTCCAACGGCGCCTCATCACCCTCCGCCGCCGCCATCGTCTCCTGCGACGGCCCAGCCCCGCCCGCCCCTCCGCCCTTCTTCTTCTTCTTGCCCTTCTTGCCCTTGGCGCGCTTCTCCGCCTCGACCTCCGCCAGCAGCTCGTCGGCGTGCCGCGCCGCCTCCTTCTCCGCCGCCGCCCTCTCCGCCTCCCTCTCCGCCGCCCCCGCAGCCCACGCCGCCTCCTTCGCCGCCGCCTCACCCGCCGCCTTGGCCGCCGCATGCTCCTCGAGGGCGCGCACGCACTCGGCGTGGCCCTCCTCCTTGGCAATCTGCAGCGCCGTCCTGCCGCCTCTAGACCGCAGCGTCATGTCAGCGCCCGCCCGCAGCACGCGAAGCACCACGGCGGGATGGTTGTGGAGGGCGGCAAGCATCAGCGCGGTGCCGCCGTTGCTGGCCTGCAGGTTGATCTCTGCGCCATGCCGGATCAGCGTGTCGACAACCCGCTCGTGGCCTCTGTAGGCGGCGTCCATCAGCGCAGTGTCGCCGTCGCTGTACTTCTGATCGATCTCCGCGCCGTGCTGCAATGCCAGCTCGACCAGGTTCTCGTGGCCGTTCGTGGCAGCGAGAATCAGCGCAGTGCTGCCGTCGTTGTTCTGCAACGAGACATCTGCACCGCGCCGCAGAAGCGCCTCGGCCAGCTCCTCGTGGCCATTGGACATTGCGATCATCAGCAGCGTCATTTCGCTCTCACGAGAGCCGTCATCAAAGGTGTACTCGAACGTCTCGTCCACCCACCCGCCGCCGTCGAACCACGCCAGCACCGCTCCCGCTTGGCCATCCTTGGCGGCCTTCCGAATGCTTGCAGGGACGTCGCCGCCGCGCTCCGCCGACGGAGGAGGCGGCGTGCGGCGCGCGGCGCTGGCGCGGGCGGGCGAGGCGGACATGTCACCGTGAC
>NW_005202422.1:0-1136 GCF_000372725.1 Emiliania huxleyi CCMP1516 | reverse complement strand
ACTGAGATGACTCAGAACGCTTCAAGCTCTCACCGGCTCGTAACACCCTACACACGGCCCTCGCACGCACATTACGAGCTCACAGACACCGCCGGCACGCACTCCCACTTCACACACGCTCAAGCACAACCCACCAAAGCACAGTCCTGCTCAGGGTGGGCAAGGACCGCCACTTGGTGACCCAGGCCGCCCCTGGCTCGCCACTGCACTCGGCTCCTCTGCAGCTGTCTCGGGCTCTCCCACGACAGCACGCCGACGGCAAGCTTTGACGCCCGTCGGATGGACCTGCTGCGGCCACGGCCGATGCACTCGTGCAGCTTGGTGCAGGCCTCAACTCAGATGCCGACCAGCCTGGTCGTGGCGGCCTACGAGCGGCGTTGTGTCCGGTCGACGCTTGAACGAGAGCGTCGAGGAGCCTGTCACCAGTGTGCCGCTCGAGAGCCTCCTGGGCCGGAATCCGGGCGCGGGACCACGGAACACGCCCAGGAGTCGACTCTCGCGGATAGCCGGCCACAGTCGGGCCGCCAGGAGCGAGCTGGCGGCGACGCTCAAAAAGGCCTCCATCGCGGGCGGAGGGGAAAAACATTGCCGATCCGGTCTATGGGTCCAAGCGAGGGTGCAGGCCCCCCCCCCCCCCGGGCGGGCGAGGCGGGGACCGCGCAATTCTTTTTATCTGTGTTTGCATTGAACGTTGGTGGCCTAAGAGCCAGGTAAGAGCCACAGCATGGAGATCTCTCAGCACGGTGGCGCCTCCTAATAAACCTAAAAAAATGAATTTATTTCTATGTCTTCAAGAAAGCAGAGTAGTCCTCCTACCTAAGGGAACGTAAGTAAGAGGTAAGTAAGAAAGAGCCACATACAACGAGAAACAAACAAACAAGGATCATCGACGCGGGCTCTCTCTCTCTCTTCAACGAATCGATGGCGCATGCGACGAATCGATGGGCGTCGGCATCGGGAATCATTTGACAGACTGTCTGACTGTGTTGTTTGTGTACTCACAAACGGGCGAGACGGAGTGCGTACCCGTGAGAGGCTGCAAGCAACGCGCGGGTTCCCGGTGGTCAGTCAACGGGCATTCGACCGTCCCCTCAGCGCACAGCGCTCAGCGGCTCTCTCGCGCGTCTGCCGTCTCT
>NW_005202423.1:0-1136 GCF_000372725.1 Emiliania huxleyi CCMP1516 | reverse complement strand
CTCCGCGACCGACGCAACGGCGGTCACCCTCGCGCACGGCTCTAGAGTGCGGACCATCTCGGTGTGCGCGAGGCGCACGACGGGGTCGTCGTCCATCACGACTGCGACTGGCCGGCGCCTCGGCGCGTCAGCTCGGCTCGGCGTTACGATAGTGGCCAGCGCAACTCGCCTGGACTCAACGCTCAGCCAGGAGCTCCCGCACGCGCTGGCGCGACTCATGGCGCATGCAACGCGCAGCAATGCTCGCCTCGCCTCGCGCAAATGCGACCGTCCTCGCAGCCGACAGTCCACCGCCTGAAGCACAGCGGCGAATGCGGCACCGGCGACGCATGGCAGGCTGGTCATGACGCAGGCATAGGGTGTTGTGTGCCGTCAGAGTGACTCTGACTCTGTGTGTCAGGGATAGTCAGGGCCGTCCATCAGAGCTCCAGTAAGCTCGGAGACACCCCATTAGCGCGGCTCGACCTCTTTGAGTCACTGCCTTCCCGGCGGTTTGGCTGTAGAGCCTCTACAACAAACTCTACAGCAAAATCGCGCTCTACATCGCTCTACAACGGAGGCGCTTCGTCCCGCGGCGGATGTAGAGCTCCACAGCTCCTCTACAGCGCTCTATCTCATCCTCTACACTCCCTCCCTCACTCAGTGCACGGCAGCACGCGGCCCGGTCCCACTGCTGCGTATCTGTGTGTCCGTGCTGAGCCGTGGCGCCGCACACACGCCTGTCTCATGTCTCGACCCCGCGCCCGGTGTACACACAAGAGTGGCTCGCTCGCCCTCCCTCCCGTCCCCACCTCCGTCCGACGCACACCTCCGTCGCGGACGTTTTCTTTCTATCGCAGCGCACGCACTCGCCATCTGTGAGCTAGCGCAGCGCGAACTCGCCGTCTGAGCCTAGCGCAGCGCGAGCGCCATAATTCTTTTTCGCAGAGCTCAAAGGTGAAGGGGGTGGAAGCGCAGACCGCCCCGACCGCCCGGCTCGGAGTGGGTTTAACCGGGCCGTTCTCCCGCTGGGGCTTTGCCCCCGGAATCAAAAACTTTGTACCAAAAAACACTTCGGTCAAAATAAAAGAACTCCCGGTGCCCCCCCGGTTCAAACCCGAGAAATCTTGGAGCCCACCTCTTTGGCCAAAAATTGG
>NW_005202424.1:0-1136 GCF_000372725.1 Emiliania huxleyi CCMP1516 | reverse complement strand
CACCACAACACAGGTACCTCTTCACCTCTCCGTGGGCAGTCTACGCTTCCTTCCCGCTCTCGCGCGCCGACGACGACGCCTCGCTGACCGACCGCGCCCTCGGCCGCAGCGTCGAGCCGTGGCAATGGGCGGAGGCGGCGCGGTACAACGAAGCGGCCGCCGGGGAGAGCAGCAGCGACGAGGAGGACGCGCCGCCGCCTTTCCCCGCCGGCGTGTGAAGCCTGTGTGCGGAACTGTGCAGGGCGAGGCGAGACGGCAACTCAGGTCTGTTATCTGTAATCTGAGAGTTCTCTCTGTGTGTAGCCGTAGAGTCTCGTATAGAGAAGTGTACTGTAACGACCGCTCCCTGGGGAGGTCGAGGAGCCGGGCGGGCGGCGGCGTGCTTGGCGAGGGAGCGTCGCGGGTCTCGGTCTCGGGGTCTGGGGCGGCGGAGGCGAGGCGGCGCGAGCTGCGCCTGCGGCGCGGCGGGGTGGACATCGAGGAAAAGAATTTTACAACCGAGCTCCCTCGCACAACACTGGGCACGGGACTGGCTCGCACTGGCACTAACACAGGTACACCACGAGGAAAAGAAACGCGATATCCCTTCTCGGCGACATCCCCCCCCACGGCTTACTGGGCATACCGAATCGCACTCACTCAAACACGATGCTCGGTCGGTTCCAATACTACTCGTACGGGGGCAAACCGTAAGCCCACACGTGCACCTCACCGTCAGCTCCACTCACCACATCCTCTGCGCACCTTGCTCAGATCAGTCCGAGAAGCACCAGAAGTTGCGCTTGTTGTCGCCCTTGGCGAGGAAGATTGCGAGGGTGTACCCCAAGAACAGCGCCGGGAAGACGAAGAAGGCCGAGATGCGGTCGGTCTCGTACGCGAGGAAGCGCGCCTTCCTGTCAAAGGTGTACGAGAACCAAATGTTGAGCCGCTTGCGCGCGCCGCAGATCGGCTTGCAGCTGCACCAATACCCGCCCCGCCGCCGCTGGCGCTTGACGGAGCGACGGAGCTTGCGCGACTGCTCTGCCACCTGCTCCTCCGGCGCGTGAAGCACGACCTTCAGCTTCTCCACCGACGACGACGCGCCAGTGCTTGCCCGAGTGCTTGCCCGACGCTGAGCAGGCGCCGCCACGCTCATC
>NW_005202425.1:0-1136 GCF_000372725.1 Emiliania huxleyi CCMP1516 | reverse complement strand
GGGTGGGCGCTCGTCGACGTGCAGCTCGAGGTTGCCAACGGCGTCGTCGCGCGGGGGCGAGTCTACTCCGACTGCCTCGTACCCAGCCTGATTGACGCGCTCGAAGACGAGCTGGCAGCGGGCGCGGTTGGGCAGCGTCTCATCACGCGCCGAGCTGCTGAGAATAGGCGCTCAACGATGAGCTCGCCGCGGGAGCGGGCAGCCTCACGTACGACAGCAGAGGCGTCGCGGACTTGTGTTCGCGAGCGCGGGCGCGGCTTGAAGGCGAGGCGAGCTTGCAGGTCGCGCGGGATTGCTATTTGCCGGAGCTGCAGGAGTGGCTGACCGCCGCGCTTTGAGGGGCGGTCTAAATAAATAAATAAAAACGGACATGGGTAAAATTAAAAGGAGGAGCCCCCCCCCCCCCCCCCCATTAGGGGGTAGACAGCGCCCCGCAAAATCCACCAGAGAGCAGAGTCTGGGATTTCGCGCAAACCGCAATCACTTGCACGTTGTGCCCACAGCAGCAGCGCTCTGCTGCTGGGTGGGTCCGGAACCCCCCCCAGCAGGAGCGCTCTGCCTGTGGGGGGTGCTCTGGTGCTGCTGGCATCTCTGTACAGACAGCAGCTGTAAGTAGCATGTGTTCCAGTGGCGAGAATTTATGGTCGAGTGACCAAAATCAGTGGTCTCACCGGCGGGCCCTCCTACTGCCAACCGGGCTCGAAGGCGCGGTGAACACAACCGCCTCGAGCGTACGCTCAAACACGAGCCGAGGGTGGAGGGGGGGCGGCGGCGAAGAGGCGGGAGAGCTGGGTCCGTGCGCTCTGCTGCTGGGGGGGTCGGGACCCCCCCATCAGCAAGGAGGATCTGGTCTCTAATGCGGGAGGACCGGGCAAGTACTACCCCTTCAAGCCGCCCATCAAGCCCGAGTCGCCGCTCGGCAAGCTGCTCGACTCCAAGGGCATCAAGTACTAGGGAGGGGGGGGGGGGGCAGCTCTTTGAGGCACCCCTCATTGCGCGAACGTGCATGTGCCACCCTAAGCGGCCGTAGTACCTGTTTTGGCGGGCCCAGACCCCCCTGTTCCTGGGAGGCCGCTGTCCCAGGAGGCTTACTCCAAACACACAAAACAACGCATACCTCATGGCCTTGTCCCCAT
>NW_005202426.1:9863-13058 GCF_000372725.1 Emiliania huxleyi CCMP1516 | reverse complement strand
TGGCGTCCTAGGGGCCGGGCAGGGTTTGCCCTCCGTGCTCCGAAACTGGCATGAATGAAGAGGCACCTTAAAATGAGACCCGACGGTACGTGCCCTCCCTGTCGCCTTGTTTGTGTTGTTGTGCTGTTGTTCGTGCCCTTGGCACCTAGGGTGCTGGGGGGCGGGCGACAGGGGGCGAGCGCGAGGGGGCACGTGGCCCCGAGTAGCGCTACTCGTTATAGGTGCACTTGGAGCACTTGGAGTGCAGTCATTAACCGCACATCCAGGGCCGGGGAGCTAAGAAGCGCACCCAGCGGGCCGGATGATTGGCATCGGGTTGCGGGCAAGAGAGCCCTAGCCCTGGGGGTGCGCGTTCGCAGGGAAAGGGCCGTAAAGTAAACACGGGTCTCCGAGGGTTAGCCCCGCGTACCGGGTCTCCCCTTAACTGCAGGACGCCCCCTCTACTCGGAGCTAATGAACACCACACTGCACGCCCCACACCACCGCTCTACACTCACTTGCGCAGACACGGGCGATTGTAATTCTTTTTCGCGCGGCCGAAGCGGCAGCTCGGCTTGTCTGAATGGTCTTGGCCTCGCCGACCCACCATCCTCCTCTGCCCATCCATCTGCGCTGCGGCGTCCCTCTGCCGCGCCCTCGGCACGCGCATCCACAGCAGCTGTTCAACACATACGACACAGCTCCCTCTCGTCGCTCGCTGCTGCTCACTGCCGCCGCCGCCGCCGCCGCCGGCCCGTCCCTCGTCGCGCCTGCCACCGCCGCCGACTCATCGCTCGTCTACCGGCCGCTGAGCAGCGTTGACGTCGGGCGCGGCGCGCTCGCGCGGACCGAACAGCAGTACTCGACGACGTTTGCTGCGTATCTCTCTCGATTCCTGCTCAACAACGAGCCGACGACGCGGCGGTGGTGGCAGACGCAGGTCTCGGAGGCGGAGTCCTTTACGATGGACGACGAGGCGAGCGACGGCATCGTCGGTCTGCTCGGCGAACAGCGGCGCGATGCCTTCCTCGCGTCCAAGTTCTCCTCGCTCGTCACTTCGGTCGAGGTCGGTCTCGAGGGGTACTACGGCGAGAAGGGCGCGGGCAGGCTGGGAGAGGCGCTGGCCAACAAGTACTCCTCGGCGGGCCAGAAGCGCCTCCTCGCCCACCTTCTCTGCCTCATCGAGCGCGAGCAGCAGCCCACGCGCCTCATCGGCTCTCTCATCGGAGAGGCGCGGCAGCAGTAGCAACAGCAGCGAGAGGCGCCGCAGCAGTAGCACAAGTTGGGAGCAGCTCCTCCTCGAAGCAGCAGCAGCAGCAGCAGCAAGCAAGCACGCAAGCAAGCAAGCAAGCAACTTCGAAGCTCATCGAAGAGGCACCTCAGTCGCCTCCACCGCCTCCGCCGCCGCCGCCGCCGCCGCCGCCGCCGCCTTCACCTCCGCTCGCCGCCCTCGCCGCCCTCGCCGCCCTCGCCACCCTCGCCGCCCTCCCCGGCCCCAGGCGGATGCCAGCCGCCTCGCCTCCGTCCAGCTCGAGACTGCGGCGACAGGCTACTCGGCGACCCCTCCCTCCGTCACGGTCGGCCCTCCCCCGTCGCTCGACCGCGGCGGCCGAGCGCGAGAGGAGCTCACGCGCGCGGGGAGCAGCGCCCCTCTCACACGCCTCCTTGCTGCGAACAGGCGGCCGGACGGCCAAGGCTCGCGCGCTGATGCGGCCGACCGGCCGGTGGCGGGAGGTGCGTCTGCTCGACGGCGGCGCTGGCTACGCCGACGGGGAGGTGCCTGAGGTGGCCATCGATGGCCCTCCGCTCCCCGCAGCGGCAGAGGAGGGCGGCGGCGGGCTGGCCGACGGCGACGGCGGCCGCACCGCGCCGGCGCGTGCGGTGGCGGTGATGAGGAACGGGTCCGTGGCGCGTGTGCAGCTGGTCGCGTGTGGCGAGGGCTACTTGGCAAGGCAGGGGAACGGCTCTGCACCCTCCGCCGCGCGAGTGCGCATCGCGCCGCCAGCGTCGGCGCTCGCGGGCGGCGCGCGGCAGGCGAGGGGAGGACACAGCACAGACACCTCCCACACACCTCACACACACCTCACACACACCTCCCACACACCTCACACACACCTCACACACACCTCACACACACCTCACACACACCTCACACACACCTCACACACACCTCACACACACCTCACAGACACCTCACAGACACCTCGCAGACACCTCACAGACACCTCACAGACACCTCGCAGACACCTCACAGACACCTCGCAGACACCTCGCAGACACCTCAGGAGACACCTCAGGTAGACACACCTCCCAGACACCTCCCACACACCTCCGAGATACCTCCTAGACACCTCACAGACACCTCATAGACACTCGCCCTTCGGAGTGGACAGCGGAGGAAAGAGATCACCCGAGCTCACCCGACATTACCCGAGATCACCCGAGATCACCAGGCGAGGGCGGATCTGCTGGCCGAGTACAAGATCGCGGCGGTCGAGCTGACCGACCCAGGCGCCGGCAGCAACCAACGGCCGGGAGACCCCCCCGAGATCACCCGAGATCACCCGAGATCACCCGAGATCACCCGAGATCACCCGAGGTGCAGGCGCCGGCTACAACGCGGACGAGCCGCCCGCTGTGACTGTCGCCCCCCCACCCGCCGTCTCCGCCGCCGTTGCCAGCCCGGGCGGCCTCGGCGGCTCCGCCCTCGCGGCGAGTGTGGCGAACTACACACGGCTCGTCGCCGACCCGGCGCCGGGGGCTCACTTCCGCCGAGATGCAGCCGAGATGCAGCCGAGGTTAGCCGAGATCAGCCGAGATTAGGCGTCGAGGGCCCGCTTCCGCGCGTCGCTCACCCCCCGCGCCGCGCCTCCCCCAAACGCCTCTGAGCTGTCCGAGCTCAGCCGCTCGCTCGAGGCTGCCGCACGCACGCCATCCAACGTCGAGACTAGCCGAGCCGGGGAGAGCCGAGGAGAGAGGGGCCGAGAGGAGCCGAGAGGAGCCGAGAGGAGCCGAGAGGAGCCGAGAGGAGCCGAGAGGGGCCGAGAGGAGCCGAGAGGGGCCGAGAGGGGCCGAGAGGAGCCGAGAGGGGCCGAGAGGGGCCGAGAGGAGCCGAGAGGAGCCGAGAGGAGCCGAGAGGAGCCGAGAGGAGCCGAGAGGAGCCGAGAGGAGCCGAGAGGGGCCGAGAGGGGCCGAGAGGAGCCGAGAGGAGCCGAG
>NW_005202426.1:0-9561 GCF_000372725.1 Emiliania huxleyi CCMP1516 | reverse complement strand
TGGGCCGCTCGACTGCGCTCGCTCGTTGGCCGCGTCCGAAGAGGGCGCCGCCGCCTTCCTGCAGGGCGCCGGCGCGACGGCGTTCGGGTACGCCTTGGCTGGCGCGTGCGCCTTTGGGCTGCTGGAGGTCTTTTCGCGCGCCATCAACGAGGCAGCGGGCGCGGGCAACTCGCTCTTCTTCTCGACGCCGCTGCTCGCGCTTGCGTCGGCGTGCGCGACCGCTTTTTGCGCGGCGGTGGTTTGCCCGTTTGAGGCGGTGAGGATAGGGGCGGTGCGGAACGGCGCGTCGTCGCTCGCGGCCGTGCAGCAGATTGTCGCCGACGAGGGGGCCGCCGCGCTCTACCGCGGGCTCGGGCCGATCCTCCTCAAGGAGGTGCCCTTCGTGGTGACCAAGTTCGTCGTCTTCGACCGCGTCGCCGCGCTGCTCGCCGCCGCCCTGCCCGACGCGCAGGGCGGCGCCCTCCTCTCGGTCGGGCTTCCCCTCGCCGCCGGGTCGGTCGCCGGCCTCTTCGCGGCGCTCGCGTCGCAGCCCGCCGACGCGCTACTGACGCTCACCAACGAGGAGGGCGCGACGCTCGGCTCGGCAACCTCTCGCCTCGCCGCCGAGCCTCGGCTCGCGCTGCAGGGGCTCGCGCCGCGCGGCCTCTTCGCGATGCTCCTCTCGTCGCTCCAGTTCCTGATCTACACGCGGCTGCGCGACCTGTTTGGCGTCTCGAAGGCCGACCTCACTCTCGTGTGGGACGCGCTCGCGACCATCCAGGCGGGGCCCATCGGAAGATGATATTGCGGGTGCGCTGCGATGCGCTGATTGATCTGGCGAAATCGTCTTTCATTCGCCGATTGCAGCATCTCTCGCGATCATCTAGGCTTATAGAGGGGTGCACAGCTGGTCGGCGGCTCAGGCCATCAGACGATCAGAGTGCATGCAGACAAAAAATGGTTTACGTTTACGTCTCGCGGCACGCGGGCCGCCTGCAGTTTTTTTTCTCACAGTCGTGACGCGCACGCGGTGACGCTTCTCTCACACACCTACGAAAAAATGAAAAAGTCTACCTAAACACGCTTTCCTCTGATCTAGATACCCCCCCTCTCCGCTGTGACGCAGCTCGCAGGCGATTTTACCTTTTTAGCTCGAGAGCGCGCGGCCTCTGCGAGGTCCGAGGAGCGCGCAGGGCCAGGGGGTGAGGGGAAGCGGGGGCGGGGCCTATGGGGTGGGTCCTGACGCATTAATTGCGTGTTTCCGGTCGTGCACGTTTCCCGCCTTGCAAAAGAATTCTTAGGATGCAAGCCTCTCTCACAGCACACTGGCACGACAAGGGCGCGGACTGGCGCGGACTGGCACACACACCGGCTCACCACCGGAGCCTTGCAAAAGAATTTTACTATACAAGCCCCTCTCACAGCAGACTGGCTCGGACTGGCACTACAAATGGCACAGCAAAAGAATCTTACAACGAAACTCCCTCGCACAACACTGGGCACGCAAAAGAAAGAACATATCGTTGGACGCGACCCGACGCGCCCGACGCGCCTAGAGTCACTCTCTGGCCTTGTGTGTAATGTCCACCAAGGTCAGCCCGCTGACCCGGGCCGTACTCGGCGCCCTGCTCATCCACGCCGTGGCGTATATCGCCGTCAACGCGCTCCTCTTCATGATCAATCTCATGACAACGCTCCTTTTTCCGCCGTGGTTCTTGTGGCCTCTCGTGTGCTGGGGTTTCGGCCTCGTTATACACGCGGCAGTCAGCTTCTGCCTCGCCGGACCTCGCCAGATCGGTGCATTCTGCACGGAGACCGCCGCGGCCATACCCGCTCTCGCTCCTCTCCTGCAGCCTATCCGCGCTGCGCTTGGCAGCTGAGGCAGGCCGAGTGCCCCGAGTGCGCGTCAGATAATTTTCGGTCGTGTGGTTTCCTCTCTCAACCTTGGTGGCCGCTCTCGTCGCCGCCACCATAACACGAACCGCCTACAGTCTGCGGAACCGGACCCAGAAGGGGACGGTCCGGGCGAGTGTGGCGCAGTTACTGCGCTATAGAGTGATCTGTGATCTGTGAGGGTCCGCCCGCAGGCGCATTTTGTATACCGAGGCGGTGCCCGGTGCCGCTAGTACCTAGTATGGGCACCCTCTATCACAACATTTCCCGTCAGCGAGCACAGCACAGACCGAGCGGCGCCCACACGCCGCGCGGATTGCGCGAAGATAGCTCCCCGCGGCACAGGCACGCGTCACACACCGGCACCAGCCACCACTCTGCTGCGCACCACACGCGCCGGCACAGAGTACACCCCCACACACACCCAAGTGAACGTTTCCCGGCACCGCGCACGCACAGCACGCGGCCTCGCGCCTCCGCCTCCGCCGCGGCCTCGACCTCCCTTCGGCACAAGCGCTCAGCGCCTCAGCCGGATTGCCGTCATCAGCGCCATCAGTCCGCTGAGGGAGGCCCAGGTCGCGCTGTACACCTGCGGGAAGAGGGGGGGGGGGGGGGTGAGCGGCTCTCGTTGCGTGCCGCGCCGCCGCGCCGCCGCCCGCCGCACCAGGTGCGTCTCCGGCTTGACGTGGAACTCGAGGAAGGAGGAGAGCGGCCGCTGCAGCGGCCAGCCGCCTCCGCCCGGCGAGGGGCGCTGGCTGGGCGTCTCGTACAGGACGACGGGGCTGCTTCCCGTCGCATCGGCCATCGCCTCCGCATCGAGGTACACGAACCGCCGCTGCGCGGCGTCGTTTGTCGTGAAGCGGTTGCCCGCCTCGCCACAACGCAGGACGCCGTCGACGCAAAGCTCTCCCACCGGCTGAGAGACCTGGTCCACCTGATCCCGAGGCACCCAGCCGCGGTTCACGAGCACCGCGCCGCCGTCCGTGCAGCGCAGCGGCGTGATCACGTCCCAACCCGTCATGCCCGCGCCGCCGGGAGGCGGCTTTGCGCCTGGCGGCGCCGCATCGACGCCCGCCGGCGCGGAGCGCGGGCCCATGAGCAGCTGCTGGCGGTGATCAAAGGTGCCGCGGCACTCGACGCGCCGGAACTCGTGCTTCGGCGCCACGCCGTCCGCCCGAGCCGCGGCAGGCACCACCGCCGCCAGCGGCTCTGGGGCGGCGTGCAGCGTCGCCTTCCGCTCCGACACGAGCGCCAGCTTCCACTGGCGGCGCTGGAGCTGCCAGTAGGAGAGGCCGGCCGTTCCCGCAGCGACGCCGGAGAAGAAGGTGGTCTGGGCGATCTTCACCCACGGCCTGGGCTTTAGCGTCGCTGCGGCCATCACGTCGCGGAAGTTTCACGTCGGCGCCCCTGCTTTATTTTCTTGTATTTTTTTGTTTTCCGCATCTGCCCTTCGTGTTTTCTTCGCCTCCCAACCCGGCCGGCCGCGAGAAAGGTGGCGAGCGCTGTCGCGGCGACTGGCGACGGCAAAAATGCAAGCCCCGCCCCTGGTCGGCTCCGCCGTCGCCCAGCTCTACCGTGAGACGCTCAAGCGATGCCGCCACCTCGGCGGCGAGCGCGGCCGCGGCGCGCGGCTCGACGCGCAGCACTTCTACGCCAAGCTCCGCGCGGCCGCGGACGGCGCCGCCGCCCGCGCCGCGCTGGAAGAGGCCGAGTCGCGGCTCGCGTACCTGCGCATGGTGACGCCGCGGTTCAGAGGAGCGAGGCGAGTCGGCGGAGAGGACGCGAGTGGCGGGGGCGGCTCGACGAAGGGCAGCTTCGTGATGCGCGACGGAGTGCTGCAGGCGAGTGGCCGCAGCCCACACACACGCCCTTGCGCCGGTCCCTCACGCGCCTTCGTGCCGCCGAACTCGCAGCCGAGAGGCGCTCAGGCAAACGGCTCGAAGCCCATCTCAAACTGGGGCGGCAACAATCCGGACCCCGATTTTGTGAGCTGCGTTCAATCGGCGTCCCTTGCGATGGCTGCGTCCCCACCGCGACACCGCCCGCGCCTCCGCAGGTGGCGAGGCACAACCACCTGATGGAGCGGCAGCACTTTGGCGGGGACTATTGGCGCTCGCGTGGCGTAAACAGCGCTCCGCGGCCCTCCTTTTACAAGCGCTGAGGGGTTCGGGCGTGGACGGGCCTCGGGTGAGGCAGAGCGTAGAGAGGCACTTTCCCGGTTTTTACCTCTGACGAAATCATCGCCCTCACAAAATAATGTGGCATCACATGCGCTGTCGGGGGGTTACACCCCTTACACTGAGGACGTGTCTGATACTGTCAGGATTACTGTCTCTGTCACGCGCGCGCTCACACACCCAGGCTGCCAGGTCACAGGTGGCATGTTGTGCGAGTATATGGGACAAAAGCGTCGAAAATGTCCCAAAGAAGCGTGACTCGAGTTTGTGGCAGCCCCACAGCCGGCGCGCGCTGCCAGGAAGCACCGCTCGCGTGTCGGCGGCACTCCCTGGCACCCAGTGAGTGCCGCGAACCGACCAGACCGAACAGGCTCGACGCCGCGCTCGCTGTGGGGCTGCCACAAAGTCGCCGCCGAGCGTGCCACCGAAAGCGTCCCGTCGGAGGTGATGGAGTGTGAGACCTGAGGCTGCGGAGGTGACGCCTGAGGTACCGGCCCGTGCACAGCGACCCAGCCGGCGACCGCCACGGGCTCAGGCGAGACTTGTCGACGCGTTCCGGCTCAGCTTCACCGTGGTCATTGGGCGTCTGTCGACGTCAGGACCACCCATACAGCTCACGGGTTTGAGGTCGCAAGAACCAAGATGGTGGCGTTTGGACATCCCAACCATCACACAAGACAGCCTGTAGGTGATGGCGGGACGGCGCAGTGTTTGTGGCACTCGGCAGTAGGCACCCGCGGCACGGCCCCGCTGTCGGCTCTCGCGGCGGGCTGCGGAACCGGCCCCAGAAGGGGACGGTCCGGGCGAGTGTGGCAGCTCCTGCGCTAGCATGGGCACCCTGTATCATAGCACTACTGATCCTGGTCATAAGAGCTGCCAGGAATAGCGTCAGGAGCCGGTAGGAGTCAAAACCCCTCATATTTGAGACATCGTGTCCCATATACTCGCACAACGAGCCAGGTGTCAGACTCGGACAGTCAAGTCAGACCGGCGGGCTCAGCTCACAATATACGAACCACTTTGTGTTTGATGGACGTAAGGGCGACAACAAAACAAACTCTCTCTAGGGCGTACTACGACGCCCTTGATGGACACGGTCACGGACGTGGCGTAGCGCTCCCACCGTCCGGAGGGCGGCACGAGCTGCTGGGCTGACGCGGCGTAGCGCCTCCGCCGTCCGGAGGGCGGCACGAGCTGTTGGGCTTAGATTATCCCTTGGAGGTGCGGGCCGCTCTCATTCCGGCGCAGACCCGGTGGGCATACGCGGTTGCACCAAGCCGCAGTGACATTGTAGCGCGTCATGTCGCTCCGGAAGCGCCGCTGGACGGCCGCGTACAAAGCCTGGTCATACGGGTCACCCTCCTGTTTGACCTTCCCCAGAATCTGCGCCTTGGTTCTGGCGCTATGGCGGCCGGGCTTTGCATTCTCCAGCTCGCCACCGACGCACCGGCCTCCAAACATCGCGTGGAAGAGGCAGATGGAGAGGCGCCACTCGGATGTGAGCCCGACGTACGCAAACGACTCGAGGCGCTTCAGCGCGGCGCTGACGTTGGGCACCTCCGTCAAGTCGCACAGGGCGTATCCACTGTTGCACTCTTCGCCGGACGCTTGGCCACTGAGCATCTTGACGGCGGTGCCGCGTGCGCGTCGCGCATACTCAGAGGCATTCAGCTGCGCGTTCGCCCGCTCCTTTCCAAACCACGCGAAGGCCGAGGCGACGCGTGAGACGGGCTCGCGAAACATGCCGAAGAAGTTGCCTTGGAAGAGCTGATGCGCCTCGTCACTGATCGCGTCGTGGCCGGCGAATCAGATTGCTTGCCCCTTGGACCAGAACGCGCACGGGTCGCGAGCGACCTCGTGCAGGAGCGTTCGGTCAGTGTGGGCGCGCTCACAAAAGGACTTATTCCGCGGCACATTTCGATGTCCAAGGGCATGGTGCCCGAATGCTCGCAGACAGGAAAGCCGATGCTGAGCGCAGCCTTGGATTGTGCGCATGAAGGAGCGTTGCTCCGAACGAAGTGCCCGCCTTGGGTACGTGCACCCACGCATAGCGGGGCATGATGCGGGCCAAGTCGCATTTCGAGCGGAATGCCTGAATGTACTCGGTCTCCCTGGTTTTGGCCGCTTTGCGCAGCACTTGCAGCTGGCTGAGGAGGGAGCGCTTGGGTATGCTGTTGTTTGGATGGAGGCTAGTATTTGAATGGAGGCTGCTGAAAGAACTGTACAGCTCCTGCTGGACGGAGGGGCAATGCGCAATCACGGCTGCAGCAACAGCGAGAGAGGCGGCTGCGATGCCGATCACGATCGTCACCGCCAGCATTGCCTACCGCCTGACGGACTGCGCCGCATCCTCGGTGGAGCGAGGCTGAGCGAGCCATCGAGAGGGGACGCAGAAACTAAGTCAGTTGTTGTGAGGACGTTGCCCACTGTCTGACTCGCAAATGACCTGGTCAACACTTGGCGGGCAAAAAAGTAAAAGAAAATGTTGAAACTCGGCGTACGAGGTATTTATTCTTCAAAAGAATGAAAGCAAGTAGCATGTCTGACTGTCACTGTGCGAAATCGCACCCCGCGGTTGTGCGTTTATGTGAACTTTTACTTTTGCTCGCCTTCCCTGGGACGCTGTGTCTCTTTGTTGTTGTTTGTTTGTGTTGCGTGCGAGAGAGAGATTTTTAGCCCAATACCAAACAAATCTAACACTCACGCGTCATTTGGGGCCTGGAGGCCTGTTCACGCGCGCGCGAGACGTGCAGACAGGGTTGCCAGGTGAGAGCGAATGGCGCGGTTCACGCCTTGGACGTTTGTTTTGTTTGCGTGCGTGACTGTCTCTATGCGATTTCGGGCCCGGGGTTGTGCGTTTATGTGAACATTCCCCGCATCCCCAGGGCCTCCAGGGCTCGCACCTCATCCTCTCACAGACCAGCGCACAGCGCGCGGACGTATTTTCTTCTCGAGAACAAGGCTGTGAACAAAAAACCAGCTGAAGGGTCGGCAAGGACGACACAAAGGAGCAGCGCGGCATGGCTCAGCAGCAGCGATTTATCTTCATCTTCTCGACCGCTTCGGGACACACCAATCCTTCCTTCCCAATCGCTCGTCACCTCGTCAAGCGCGGACACAGCGTGACGTACCTCTCGTCGAGCAATTTCCGAGCAGCCATCGAGGCGACTGGAGCGGTTTTTGTCGACGAAGCCACGGTCCTGACAGAATTCTTCCAGGCCGCCGACAACTATTCGGCGGCATCCCAGGCGTTGATGGCGGAGTTTGGGTGCGAATCGATGCCGTTCCACCTGCAGAACCTCAAGCTTGGCAACGTCAGAATCGAGCGGCAGCTGCCCGGTCTTCTGCGCTTTCTGAACGAGGGCGCGTACGATGCGGTGGTGTACGACCCTCTGATGCTGCCCTCCGCCACCCACGCGTGCAGCCTCCTCAGCATTCCAGCTGCGGGTCTGTTCACGGTCGCTGGCCCAGGCGCCATCGAGGCGTTCCTCAGCGACGCGGTCAGCAAGGCGGGCATCGGCCTGGAGGACCTCGACCGAGCCTACTTTGAGGACGAGGTCAACACGGCTGCCATGCTGCGGCTGCGCGAGCGCTACCCAGGGATCGCGCTGCCAAAGGAGCGCCCCTTCTCGCTGCCGGTGAACAACTGCTACCTCGGAGGGCCCAAGGCGGCGACGCTGGTGACAACGATTGAACCGCTGTGCGACGCGGTGAGCGAGCGGACGGCGTCAGCGCTCGATGAGGCCAAAGTGACCTTCTTCCACATTGGTCCCAGCCTGGACGTCGAGGGCGCGGCTCGCGCAGGCGGCTTCGTCTTTAGCAAGAAGGAGGAGCAGGTCGCACCGCCAACGCTGCACCGGCACCGGTCGGACGTGCAAGACACCGGCGACTCGGCCCTCGCCGCCGTGAGGCAGGCCAAGGAGTTGGGCGTCCCGGTGGTGTACGTCAGCCTTGGAACCGTCCTGACCTCGGACCTGCCCACGGTTGGCTGGGAAAGCCGCGAGGCGGACGGCGAGGGCAAGGCCTTTGGCATCACCGGCAAGCAACTGGTGCAGAGCGTCTTTCGCGCGGCCTTCGACGAGTTTGGTGCGCCCGAGGTTGCGGAGGCGGGGCGAGGCAGCTTTACCGAGGCGTGCAGCAATGGCGCGCCGCTGATCGTGTGTAGCACCGGCCCGCAGCCAGACGCGCTCGACGGGCTGGCCGTCCCTCCGAACGCCGTTTGCCGCAGTTACATCGCGCAGGTCGACCTCCTCTCCTCGGGCGCTGTGAGCATGTTCGTGACGCACGGCGGCCAGAACTCCTTCACCGAGAGTATGGCCAAGGGCGTCCCCCTGGTCGTCGTTCCCGGATTTGGCGACCAGCCCGTGAATGGCCGCAAGGCCGAGAGCTTGGGCTTGGGCCTCGCTGTCCCGCGCCCCAAGGAGGACGGAGACGCCGTCCTTTCCGAGTACGTGCGCGACCTGCGCCAGGCGATGCGCGGCGTGCTTGAGGGCGACTCGTACCGCGCAAAGGCGCGGGAGATGGCGGAGGCCATTCGCGGCGCGGGCGGGGCGGAGAGGGCGGCGGAGATTGTGATTGGCCTCGCCGAGGCTGGGCGAGGCCGTCCCCACTGATTAGTTTGATCGTACAGGGGGCGCTGAACGCGCTGTGGCGGGAGAACCGGCCCCACCGCATGCGGGCGGCTCGCTGGCGTCTGGGGCACGGTGTCGTGACTCTCTCTCCTCGCTCGATCTGCGTGCTTTTGCGCTGTGGCTCACGACGCGGCAACGCGATGGGACGCTGCGTCGAGCGTGGCGCGTTGTGGCGTTCTCGTCTCGGTTCTCAGAACGATTCTCAGAACCGGCAGAATGGTTTGTAGAAGGGCGGCGCGGTGGCGAGCGAGCAAGCGCCACGCCGCGCAGCCCGGACTACGCTCGATCTGCGTGCTTTTGCGCTGTGGCCGGACACACTGACCATATGATATCGGTCACCCATTGCAAAAGTTGGAGCGAAAGAAATGTGGTATTTCTCACGCTCTGTGGGTCGGTAAAAAGTAGCGACACCCAAGTGTACAGTCGTCGGCGCTGTACGTCATAGCGCCGAGCATTGCCATGCAGTCGAACCACCCGGGGTCGAACCATCGGGATGAAAACCATGTGTCACATCGGCGAGGTTTCACTTGGTCGGGGATTCCCACGCAGTGCAGGAGTAGTGCCACGACCTCTGTCAACACATTGAGCTGCCTCCTATCGTAATTGAGCATCTCACGAAGCTGTTGTTGAAGACGTTGTTGCTCTCGCCCTGAAAGTGGGCGGCCGTCAGAGCATCGCTTGGCAACAATCAGCCCTGTCGTTACTGAATGCAGTGAAAGGATCAGCACCGGAGCAGCGCAAGTCACAACTTCGATCGCTAGAATGGTGGTCATGCGAACACCCACGACCGTTAGCACCCCACGTAGGGTGGACTTGGCAAGCCTCCACAGACGGCGAGGGTTGCAGCTCTTGGCGAGGTAGCTTTCTTGAGCAGAAGCTGG
>NW_005202427.1:1263234-1299416 GCF_000372725.1 Emiliania huxleyi CCMP1516 | reverse complement strand
CGCGCCCAGCGACGGCTCCTTCGTCCGGCTCCTCGCCCTCGCCATCTTGCGCGCGCGGCCAGCTCGCCTCCACTCCAACCTCGAGTACGTCGCGCGCTTCGTCGACCCGCACCAGCTCTGGTCGCCGGAGGCGGGGGAGCCCTTCACGATCGCGCGCGCCGCGGTGCAGTACCTCGCCCACCTCGACCCCGCGGCACTCTCGACGCCGTCGCACGGTCGCGGGTGACGCCGCGCCGCAGCACGCGAACGGCAGCGGGCAGGCGGCGTCGATGTGACGTTCACACGTGCGCCGAGGTTTTTTTACAGTCAGTGAACCGTACAAAGCTGAGCCGTGCCCCACGCCCCAGCGGGCTTCTCCTGCTTCGTGTGCTCTAAAATGCTTCAAATAAAACTTAAAAGGTCTATCACACGGCAAAAAAGAGCTACGTACTCTGGCTCTCAGAGCTCTCTGCGCGTGAGCGGAAGAGCAGAGATAGCAGCCCCTACGAGGGCCATGCATGCATGAGCATTGTCTTCCGGGGGCCGGGACCTAGCACGAGCCCGTCGAGCGGAGCGGCCTCTACCGCGAGTTGCACGTGACTTTGTAAAAGGTTGAAAAGTCCCTCTCCTCGGGCAGGATGAAGCAGAGGTAGCCGACCAGCGCGCCGGAGGCGCCCTGCGGTCGCGGCGGGTCGGTTGGGCGGGTCGCGGGGGCGGGAGTACGGGGCAGCGGCCGGGCCGCGGGCGTCGCGGCTCGCCTTCGGGTTGCAGGTCACGGTCACGGTCGTGGGCGGGCCGTTCCGCCGCTCCATCTTTCCGGCGTCGGGCGAGACGGAGAAGGCGGGGTGCGAGTCGGAGGTGAAGCCGCAGTAGTAGTCCTCGAAGGTCATGCAGACGGGCTTGACGTCAACCTGCGACGCGGCGGAGCGACCTCGCCCTCTCCGAGCAGCGTGGCCGAGGCAGTGCGCCTCCGCGCGCCTTCATCGCGCCTCCCTCTGTCGCCGAGCAGCTGAACTCGAGGTCCTCGTCCGTCTGCGAGACCTGCGCGGCTCGGGTTAGGGTAGGGTTAGGGTTAGGGTTAGGGTTAGGGTTAGAGACCTGCGCGGCTCGGGGTTAGGGTTAGGGTTAGGGTTAGGGTAAGGGTTAGGGTTAGACCTGCGCGGCTCGGGGACGGCGAGTGGGCCGGCGACGGGCGCGCACGCAGGGAGGGGTGCGAGAAGAGGTCAGGTGAGGAGGCGCGCCTCCATCTTGGACAGCTTCCAAGACGCCTCTGGCAGCACAAAGAGGCTCGAGTCGGCGACCACCTCCTCCACCTCCGGCACGTAGATGTCCGGGTCCGAGTCGAGCGCGCCAGCCAGCTCGGGACCCGTCGACTTTTTCCGGTTCGGGTCCGCTTGGCTGCCCATCATCCCGTCGGTGTAGCTGATGCCCGACGCGAGCTTCGCCTCCTCGCTCCCTTCCTCGGGGAGAAAGTCGGGCGAGTCGGTCGTGGTAAACTTCGAGGTGTCGCCACCCAGGCCGTGGCCGCCGCCGCCGCCGCCTCCCGGCGGCTTCCAGCCGCTCATGTCGTTGTCGAAGGACTGGCCCGGCGCGTCGTCCCGGGTCGCCTGGTCGTCGCGCATGCTGAGAGCCGCGCCGGTGCGCGGCGGAGCCAGCGAGGAGCGAGGAGCCCCACCGCTGAGGAGCACGAAACCGGAGGGAAACAGAGGCAGCGACAGCAGCAACATCGAGTTGTAGGCAGTAGGAGCCACAGGGTTGGGCCTCGTTGACTTCGAGGCTGGCGAGGTACTCCCACGCCTCTCGGGGTTTTAGTCTGGCCGAGTCAACCCGAGATGCTGGGGCGAGCCGCGGCGAGACTGCGTCAGCTGTTTTCACAGCAGGCTTGAAGTACCTCGCCAGCGTCGAGGGTGCCTCCGCAGGTTGCTGCTGCTGCTGTTACCTCCGGTCCACACGGGTACTCCCGTGCTAGGACAACAAGGCCCCACGGTACACGGCGTCTCCACACTAGGCGAGTCACACATGTGTCGTGATTGGGATCAAAGCGCTGACTGTAGACTGAGAGTCATGAATGAATGTATGTATGTGTATGTTGTCATGAGAGACGCTCCCGGCGGAGCGACTCATTCATTGGCTTGGGTCTGCTGCGCGCTGCTCCGGGGGAGCTTTGTGCGCGACAGGGGCTTGGCCTGCGGCGGTGGAGCCGGCGGCCAAAAGGCAGGCGGGGCAACGCCCGTCCGCAAGGTCTCGCGCCATGCGCTGCGGTTCGCGGCGAGCTCGGGCCAGCGCGTCTTGTCGATGCGGAACATCTCGAGCGCCTTGAAGATGGAGCGGCCGTACGTCATGGACGGCGAGCCTATCGGGCGGCGATGGGGCACCCACGCCGAGAGCAAGCGGCGAGGGAGCCTCGTCTCGTAAGGCATACGGCTGACGTGTCCAAGCCACCGGAGCTGCCGGCGAGCGATGTAGAACTCGATGGAGTCCAACCCCAGCCGCTGTCCCAGCTCTTGGGTCGAGATGTGATGCTCCCACGCCTGGCTGCGCGACACCCGGCACATTGCTCGTAAGTGATGGGCATGCATGCAGCGCAGCCGCCGGTCAGCTCCTCGGTCAAACTCCACGTCTCGCAGCCGTAGAGGACGGTCGAGAGAACGATCGCCTCGTAGACCGCCTTTTTGGCTTTGTTGGAAATGGATGTGGAGGCGAAGACGCAGGCACGCAGGGCGCCAAATGCCTTCCCATTGAGGAAGAAGGAGAGCTGCGGAGGCGACCACCCGATTTCAGCCGCGAGCTGCCCCTGCGTCTTGACCTGCCGCTGCTTTGTCTTCCATTTCACGAGCGCACGAGTCTGGTTGACTGTCGTCGCGGAGCCGCTACTCATGGAGCAGCGGCTGCTCCTCGTGCTCGTGATCTGATGAAAGCTCGGCATCGCTCAGCGCTTGCTCCATCGGGACGTCAGCCTCTGCCGCCGGAGCGGCGGCCTCGCGGCAAGAGGAGAGGTTTTCGAAGACCTTGCTGAGCACGACGCCCATGGTGGTCGGTGTGAGTCTTACCACCGTCGTACCTGCCGATCACGCACGGCGTGGAGCACGGTGAGCCGGCGCGGAGAGCACCGTGCGGTCGTCGGACTCGGCGGGCACGGTGGGCGGCGAGCAGAAGGCCTTGCTGCAGCGACTCTGCCTGTGACTTTTTTTGGTGTGACCCTGCTACTCAGCTGCTCAGCTCTGACGGGGCGGAGGAGGTCACGTGAGGCCCAGCCAGCGGTTTCAGGATACAGTACTTATGGGTGGCTGGGCCAGACTTTCCTTGCACTTATTGGGTAAGTGCTTCGTGCAAGTCGTGGCACGATGGTGTGGATGGATGGATGTTGTCGGTGGTCATGGTTCGGGGACTGGCCCTCTCTCTGAGGCCGCGTGTGGGCACAGTAAGATAATTATAAACCGTATAGATAGAGCGTGCTGTTTTTGTTGCTCGCGCTTGCTGGCCTGCGCTTGGCCTTGGGCCCAACCGTGGCGCGTGGGAGCCCCGTACTGTCCTGCTGCATGCGAGGGGGTGAAGAAAAGCTCCCCTCTGGCGACGCGCCACGCTGACTGTTGAATGAGGGCCCAGCCGCAGACCACTGCATGGTGCTCGCTGGCAGAACCCCTTTCCCACTTGATGTCTGGGAGCTTGCTTGGGAGGTTGCATTGTAGAGACCCCTGGGTGTGTGGGTGCGTTGTGCGTGTGCGTTGTGTGCCCCAAACTTCAGAGTCCATTGTACTGTGCCAACTTGTGCCTACTGTAAAAGATTACCACGTGGGTGTGTGGGTGTGTGGGTGCGCCCCAAACTTCGGAGTACTCCGTCTCCTCCGAGTGCTCCACGTGCTCGCGTCCGGCGCCCTCTCGCGGCAAAAGAGTCGAGCGAGCGGGCAGAGTCGCGATGTCTGCGCACCCGCGTGCCGATGGGCGGCGCACGCAGCGGAGAGAGGCCCTGTCGCGCCGCCAGTAGCGTTCCGCACTCCCCACGCCACCAAATGCCGCCTCAGGCCGCCAGCCACCTCTTACACGCGGCCGGCGCCCTCTCGCGGCAAAAGAGTCGAGCGAGCGGGCAGAGTCGCGATGTCTGCGCACCCGCGTGCCGATGGGCGGCGCACGCAGCGGAGAGAGGCCCTGTCGCGCCGCCAGTAGCGTTCTCCGCACTCCCCACGCCACCAATTGCCGCCTCAGGGCGCCAGCCACCTCTTACACGCGGCCGGCGCCCTCTCGCGGCAAAAGGGTCGAGCGAGCGGCAGAGTCGCGATGTCTGCGCACCCGCGTGCCGATGGGCGGCACACGCAATCGAGAGAGGCCCTGTCACGCCGCCAGTAGCGTTCTCCGCACTCCCCAGCCACCAAATGCCGCCTCAGGGCGCCAGCCACCTCTTACACGCGGCCGGCGCCCTCTCGCGGCAAAAGGGTCGAGCGAGCGGGCAGAGTCGCGGAGGTATGGATAAACCAGACACCACTATGTTATATCATAGGATATAACATACTGAGATACCAGGCTCTTCCCTGGCATATCAGCTATCAAGAAAACGTCTGACTTCTAGGAGGAGGAGCTCTGTATTCTGCTTTTTCGCCACATCCCACAGAAAACATCCGGGCCATGGGAATATCGGTCCAGACGCTCTGGGTTCTGGTTTTTCGAGGTGTGAACGATCTCCCCGGAGGGGTCATTCCGGCGGAATGACCCCTCATTAACTCATCGGATTCCGAATGGGTCGAACGGGAGTACTAAGACAGCAGCATGTTCTGGGTGGGAGGAACCCTTGGGGGGAACGCGTAGGTCTGGTTTCTGGTTTCTGGTTTTTCGATAGCAGGGGTTTTATCGAAATATCGCGATAGATGAGCCCACCGGCATTAGGTTTCTGGTTTCTGGTTTTTGCTTCGAAAGCGAGGTTGGCGACGCGCCGCGCTGCCAAGCACTTTTGTGGCTCACGGGGTCCGCCAGGCTGCCGCGATCCCGAGCGGAGACGCCGTGGCAGCCAACATGGCTGCCTTGTGCATCGGACGCCGACCGGCGGGGCCGTTGCTTGTCATGCCCAAGCCCTGAAAGGCTGAGCTGTGAAAGGCGGGCGTTGTGCGAGTGTTTTAAGTACCTATCATCTATCAATAGTGTGTTTGGATCTACTCTGTTGGAGACAGAAATAAGCTCATCACAACGTCGGCGGAGCGGCCAATGCGCGCGGCGATCTTGTATGAGGGCACCACCAGGAGCTGGCAAGGCCTCATCGCACGCTACCACACGTGCCGATCCGTGCCGAGATTTACCCTCACCCGGCGTTGACAACCTCAGCTTGTAACACTCATCACCAGTCGGAGCAGAAACCAGAAACCAGAACGCAGTCCAGAATGCATGCCGCTTTTTGCTGTTCCCACTTGAAAAAAATTCGGATGGTGGTCACCTGTTCATTGGCCGGAATGAGCTCATTAGGACGAAGCGGGAGATGTATTCACACCGCAGAAACCAGACCCACAGGCAGATCCCACGGGAAATCGAGGCGGGTGTCCCAGAAAACAGATCCCAGAAAAAACAGAGCGCGCCGCAGAAACCGACCGACCCGTGGGTTTTCGGCTATGGGAAACCGCCATGGGAAACCGCATCAGAAACCCTATGGGAAACCGAGGTCTGGTGTCTGCTTTATCCACGAATGGAGTCGCGATGTCCCTGCGCACCTGGGTGTTCGCCGCCTATATGCTCTATCCTGTGCCAAGACGGACACGTTTTGACAATCAAAATCTACCTCAAAATTTGCGGCCGCTCCTCGAAATTTGCTGATCAAAATTTGCGGTGGCCCGGGGATCGAAACCTGTACTTTGGCCAAACCGAGAGTGCTTTTCTCCAAGCGAGCCTCCGCACAGCAGGCGGGGGCGTGGGGACCGCTGCTGTGAATGGATTTCAATAGCGCGAAAGGCAGACACACGTATTCCATTCCGGCACGCCGAAGGAGGGGACTCGAGTGCGGTGCTAGTACGTCGGTAGCAGAGGTTGGCAGTCGCCACTGATGCGTGACAGACCGCGCTCAGCGTCAGCTCTCCACGCCGCCCCGCCCCGCCCGCTCGCGCGGCGGCCGTGGGCTCACATGGGCTGCGTCTTGCCGGCGGTTTTCAGGATTTTGTCCATCGTGATGGAGAAGTCGTCGCCCAGCAGCACTGACCGGATGGTGGCGTCGGCGAGGGCGTCAAAGACGAGCACCAGCACAATCACAACCACAAAGGCGACCTGCGCCCGCCACGCCGCGCGCGGGTGGGCGAGACGTCGCGGCGAGGGCGCGGCACCCAGCGCCACCGCGTCCCCGGGGGTGGGCGCATGGGCGTGGGAGGCGTGCACGCCTGCGAGATGAAGAGCGTCTGCGTCACCTTCTTGATGGAAGGGTACTCGACGTCCTTGACGTCCTCGAAGACGGCCGTCCAAAAGTCGGGCTTCCAGAACTTCTCGTCGTCGTCCCACTCGCGCGCCGGCGCGAGCTTGTCCTCCTCCTCCTGCACCTTTGGGTCCACCGGCACCACATTCTCGTACTGCTTGGCGAGCACCTGCAGCCGCGCCTCGAAGTCGAGCCCCTCCAAGTCGGGCGCCTCTCGCCCGACCAGCCCCATCCCCGCGTCCGCATCGCTCGCCGCACCGCCAGCAGCAGCCCCTGGGCCCGGCTCTCCGCCGGCAGGCTCGCTCGCCCGAAGCATCCGCGTGCGCAGCGCGGCGCGAGCGGGACGGCTCGACCAGCCGCCGGCCGCGAGCGCATCCGCCGGAGCGAGCAGCAGCGGCGCCAGGCACAGCAGGGTCGGCAGGCGCCAGCGACCACCGCGCGCAGGCATTCTCGTCACTCTCGTCGAGCTCGGCGCGAGAAGCGCAAGCCCAAAAACCAGGTTCGCTGTGAAGAGCTGGGGCGCGCCACCCAAGAGCCTAGGTAGGTGCGGATCGGCAAGAGCGCAATCGATCTTTTTGCCCTCTATCACCTTGGGTTGTAAGAACTTGAAACACACCACGCAGGGGCACAGCAAGCACGGATAGCCGTTGAGGAGAAAGGGCGTAAGGTGTATGCAGTATGCGCAGCCACGCCGTGCCGCGGTGGGCGCGCCAACTCCCGCGCGGCGGGATCGGAATTGCGGCCGGAGGGAAGGGCGAGCCGCCGCCGCCGCCGCCATATACCATCAGCGACGACGACCGCGGCTCGCCCCAAACGCCAGGCGCTGGATCGGCAGTAGGGCTTGGGCGGTCAGCGTAGGCCTCGAGCCACACGAGTCGCCGACAACCCCCCCTCATCGACGTGATGGCCGCACCCGCTGCCGGCCGATGCAAGCTGCCGCCTCCACCGCACCAGCGATACTGGCCGCGGCTCGCCGCCACGCGCCGGCTCGGAAGAGGGGCTATCGGCGGCGCAGCAGAGCGGCATGCGTCGTCATTCGAGCAGCACCAGGTCCCCTCTTCGACGTGACGGCCGCTCCCGGAGCCGGCCGGTGCGCGCCCGACCCACGCCCCCTCTCGCACCCCCCCGATCCCCCTGCGCGGCGCCCCCTCCACTGCGCGCCGGCTCGAGCGCCTATTGCCAAATTGCGACTTTCGAGCGCAGTGCGTGTGCCCCACACGTCACGCGAGCGCAGGAGAGTTTGCGGCAGAGCAGTACCGTGTACTAGCCGGAGGCATTGCGCCGAAAACCCCGCGCATTCCGCCCCAACAGAGGCTGCAGGAGGCAGATGGCCAATAGCGACGATCGTTACGAAATGTAGCCTTACCGGGAGCTCTCCAAGCTGTCTTGGGTGGTGAAAAGGACTACGGCTCCAACAACACTGGGCACGGGACTGTGTTCGTGTGCGTCGCCCATCTCTCCCTGGAGATGACTGCTCTATTTATTTATTTATGGGCACGGGACTGGCGCGCACTGGCACTAACACAGGTACACCACGGGAGCCGCCTAAGCGACTCCTGCGAGGGTGGCGAGGCACTTAGCTCCGTGCACCCGCCCACCCCCGCCACAGGCAAGCTCATTCACAACCTGCTCTGCGATTGCCGTGTGAAGAACGACTGAGATACGCTGCTTCTGCAGCCCCAGCCAATTCTTAGTGGTCCAAGTCACCTCATCGAGGTATTGGGCCCGCGTCAGCTTGTTCTGTAGCACGTCCGCCGCCTTCCAGAGGATCTCACGGACCCCCCTCCCGAACCCGCCGAACGACTCGAACAGCAGCAGCTGCACGGGTCGATGGCATACCAGGGGGGGCAGGGTGGTGGGCGGCGATCGCCGCATACCGTCCTACGGCGGGGACTATCGCTACGCCACAGCACACGCACGATTCACACAACAGGCAAAGCGCGGACGACGGCTTCTAATAGAAGCTCCCCTCCCCCCCCCCCCCCCCGTCGCTCCCGCCGCGCCCCCCGCCGGCGTTCGTGGCGGGACTTCCCGCCCCCTCCCCCGCCAGCACCGCTCCGCAACTCCTCCAGGTCCTCCTCCCAGAGGAGCAGCCGCCCCTCCCTCACCCAATCCTCCCACCCTGGGAACGGAGCAGACCACGCCCGGACCCCACGCCCGGCATGCCAGCCGCACAACTCCTTCCGCTCCCCCGCCTTGAACTCCGCCACGAGCGCCGCGACCACCTCGTCACGCTCCTCGATCGAGAGCCGCCTAAACGCCGCCTCCGCGGCCGCCCCGCGTGCACCCAGACCCTCTGGCCTCGACAAGAACAGCGTGACAGGGTAAGCGCCCGGGTTAGGATCGCCGAGATCGCGACGCATCCGCGCCGCGATCGCGTCGAGCTCCAGCCAGCGAGCGCTGCACCCCCCCCCCCAACCGCCCGCGTCGATACGGCGGCACTCCATCACAACAGCCGCCTCGAGCGCCGACCAACCCCGACGGCGAGCCTCCGTCCCCCTCCGCCTCCTCCGCCGTGCAAAGGCCGCCCATACTCAAAAAGAATTCGCGGCGGGTTCGGTTTCGACCTTTTGATTGGTGAACATTTTTACTGAAAACTTTTGCTGACCAGCAAAATCTCTGCTCATCGGTTTCCCGGTCTAGGACTCTATCGGCTATCGCTCGACCTTCTTGGGCAGCAGCTGCTTCGACAGGTCAGCTCCGTGTCCTAGGCAGCCGGTGTCGCCCTTGCCCCAAGTAAAGACGGCCCCATCGCCGGTGAGGGCGAGGCTGTGGCGAACTCCAGCCGACACAGCGATGACATTCTGGTCAGCAAAGGCCTCGACCTTCTTCGGCAGCAGCCGGCTCTGCTGATCGCCGTGGCCCAGCTGGCCACAAGCTCCCCAGCCCCAGCTCCAGACGGCGCTGTCGGCGGTGAGGGCGAGGCTGTGCGCCGCTCCAGCCGACACTGCGAGGACACGCTGTTCAGCCAAAGCCTCGACCTTCTTCGGCAGCAGCTGGCGCTGCCCGCCGCCGTGGCCCAGCCAGCCTTCCCCTCCCTTCGACCCTCCCTCGCCCCAGCTCCAGACGGCTCCGTCGGCGGCGAGGGCGAGGCTGTGGCGGTCTGCAGCCGACACAGCGACCACGCGCCGACCCGCAAAGGCCTCGACCCTTTTTGGCAGCAGCTGGTCCTCCCGGTCGCCGTGGCCCAGCACGCCATCGCCTCCCCAGCCCCAGCTCCAGACGGCTCCGTCGGCGGTGAGGGCGAGGCTGTGCTGCGCTCCAGCCGACGCAGCGACGACGCGCTGGCCAGCAAAGGCCTCGATCTTCTTCGGCAGCCACTGGGGCTGCTTGTCGCCGTGGCCCAGCTGGCCCCAGGCTCCCTGGCACCAGCTCCAGACAGCGCCGTCAGCGGTGATGGCGAGGCTGTGGCTATCTCCAGCCGACACGGCGACGACGTGCTGACCAGCAAAGGCCTCGACCTTCTTGGGCAGCAGCTGGTACTGCCGGTCGCCGTGGCCCAGCTGGCCGTAGTTTCCATCGCCCCAGCTCCAGACAGCGCCATCAGCGGTGAGGGCAAGGGTGTGGCCGACTCCAGCCGACACGCTCACGGCGCGCTCGCCGCCCAGCGTCGACGAGAGGCGCGTCGGCGTGTCGAGCCGTGTCACCCCCTCGCCGTGCCCGAGCAATCCTGGACGGCGAGGCAGGCCTGTGTAGCTCCACTCACTGCCGCACGACGAGAGGCGCCCCTCGCCGTCGATGAAGACGCTGTGGGAGCGGCCTGTCGACGCCCTCACCGGCGGGTTGGACTCGCGCAGCAAGGCAGCGAGACACAGCCACCGCACGGCACAGCCCTCGCCCTCTGGCTGCGCCGCCAGCTCGAAGCCGCGCTCTTGCGCCCACAAGCGGATGCCCTCCTTCGCAAGCGAGGCGTGGAAGATGTGCGAGACGGCCGCAACGCGAGCGATGTCGGCGGGGTCGCAGCGAGAGACGACACGCACGAGGAGCTCCGTGGGGAGGTCGAGGAGGCGGGTGGGTACCTCGCCCTCCGCTTCCACCCCTCTAGCAGGCCCTCCGCTTCCACCCCTCTAGCAGGCCCCTCCTCGGCCCCATCTCCCGCGCTGCCCTCCCCTCGCGCGGGAGCGACGTCCGCCTCGTCCCGCTCGTACGCGATGCCAAACTCATTGGCGCGCTTCCGGTCCACGGGGTAGAGGCGGCGCTGGTAGAGGAGGACGAGGAAGACGAGGTCGTCCCGCAAGCAGGCGACGCGGTGGGCGGTCGGCATCGCGACCATCAGCGCGAAGGCGTCGTCGATGAAGGTGTTGAAGGCCTTGTACGCGAGGACGCGCCACGGCAGGTGGGCGACGCTCTTCATCTGGCGCGAGGGGGGGCGGGGGAGCTCTGCCTCGAAACGGCGTGTGTACTTCCTCGGCGCGCCGTGGCGACGGCAGAAGCGAGGGGGCTGGTCTGGCGCAGGCAGGGGCACGGGGAAGGGGGGTGCCCTGGGAGGGACAGAGGCCTGGAGGGTGCGGGGGGGTTGAGCAGCGAACCGCCTTGTGGCTGAAGAAGATCTGGGGATCTTGGGAGAGCTCGGGCCATCTCGGGCCATCTCGGCTCCTCTCGGCGCCTTGTAGTTGATGAAGAGCTGTGGCGTCATCGCGATGAAGCCGAAGAGGTAGATCGCGTCGGCCAGCGAGCCGAGCAGCCAGCTGTACCTGACAAGAGGGTGCAGAATCCAAGGTTGGTGACTCGCCCCCTCGGAGGCGGGGCTGGCGGGAGGACGGCGGGGAAGCGGCGCGCCACGACGCGTGCGGGTAGTGGAGCAGCGCGTACAGCGCCCAGCCGACGACCAGCGGCGCGAGTCCCCACGTCAAGTGCCGCGTCGCAACCTCGTCGAACCGCTCCGTCGCCGCCTCGGCGCGCGCGCCCTCGCCGCCGGCGCCGCCGGCCGCGCCGCGCGCCCGCCGCCGCATCGCAACCACCTTGGTCAGCTTCCAAAGCTCGAGGGCGGTGGAGAAGGCGTAGGTAGCGAGGACGATCGAGTTGACGCCGTCGCCGTCGAGCAGGTAGAGGAAGATGACGAGCGTGGAGCCCGCGTTGAAGATGACGCCGCGCGAGGACAGGCCCCTCAGGTCCTCCCGCCCCTTCCAGAAGCCGACGTCGTTCCGGAAGGCGAGCGCGTCAAAGACGACGTGGAGCAGCCCGATCAGCTGCATCAGCGCGAAGCGGTAGAGGCGCTTCTCGGAGAGCAGCTCGCGTAGCTCGTCGAACTCGGCCTGCAGGAAGGTTCAGAGAAGGTTCAGAGAAGGCTCAGGGGGGAAGGCACAGCTCGCGCAGCGCGTCAAACTGCCTCCATCCCGCTGGCCGCCTGCAGCGCGCCAAGCGCCGTGTGCAGCTGGCGCGTGGCGCGGTACCGACCGAGGGAGATGGGCAGCAGCCGCAGCCGCAGCCGAGGAGGCTCCTTGCCCACGTCGCTCGAGAGAGGCAGCGCGTGCTTGCCCAGCAGGCCGAGCTCGTCGACGTAGAGCCGAGGCGCGTACACGCGCCGAGACCAGTCCACGCCGTTCGCGACCTGGGCCCCGTCGCTCGGCAGCACCGGCCCGGCGTGCGGCGTCTCGTCGGCAACCAGCCGCAGCTCGAGGCTCGCCGCCGCATAGAGGTAGTGCGGCACCTCGCCCCGCTCGTTGGGCGGCGCGACGCCGCTCTGCTCGCTGGAAACGGCGACGCCGCTCTGCTCGCTGGAAACGGCGATGCCGCTCTGCTCGCTGGATACGGAGGCGGCGCTCTGCTCGCTGGAAACGGCGACGCCGCTCTGCTCGCTGGAAGCGAAGGCGGCGGGGACGGCGGCGGCGGCAGAGTCGGAAGTGGCGGAGCCAGGCGTGGAGGAGACGGCTGGCTCGGCGAGCAGCATGCGGGCGGTGCTGCGGCGTCGCGGCTGGCGGCGCGCGCAGAGGAGCGCCCGGGCGTGCGCGATGGGCTGCTGCTGACCGGCGAGCGCGATGGAGAAGTCGAGATGCAGCTCCTCTCGACTGCCCAGCCGCACCTCGGCCGGGACCGGGACCGCAAACGCGACGTCCTCGAGGCCTGCGCCGCTGCTCACACCGGCTGCGCTCCAGACGAGCCGCCCGTCGATGTGCGCCTGCAGGTCGACGGCGGCGCCGCTGCGCAGCAGCGGCTGCAGACAGGCGGCACCGCGGCACGGCGACGGGTAGAAGAGCTCGAGCAGCGTGTGCGAGAGGATCGCCACGTAGACGGCGAGCAGCGCGAGGGCGGCTCGGCCGCAGGTGAGGGCCATGGCAGAGGTCCGATAGGTGCGAAGGCTGGCCGCTCTTGGCGGCTCCCGAGGTGTTTCAGTGCGCCTGGGCGCCTGGGGCGCCTGTCACGCCGTGCCGGGTCTGCGAAAAGAATTTTACACCCCGCACAACACTGGGCACGGGATGCGTCGCCCATCTCTCCCTGGAGATGACTGCTCTATTTATTTATACGGGATGCGACGGCTAGCGCACCACACCCCTCTTCTTAAAATCCCTGTGTGGTGGCGGCGTGCCGTCCTCCCATCCCTCCCTTGGGCTGTCTGTTTTCTTTCTTTTTACGGGATGCGCTCCCCGCTCCCCTTCCCCTGTGTCCCTGATCGTCCTTACAAGAGGACGCGAAGCGAGTCGCACGGCGCGGACGTGGCGTTTCTGCAGGCGGGGCTGCGGCTCTGCCGGCCCGGCGGCGCGGTCTATTCGCTGCACAAGACCTCCACCCGCCCGTTCATCGCGAAAAAGGCGGCCGAGGCCGGCGGCGAGGCCTCCGTGGTGGCGGAGCTGCGGTTCGAGATCCCCAGAATGTACAAGCACCACCGGCAGCCGAGCAAGGACGTGGCGGTCGACTTTTGGAGAGTGCAGAGAGGGGGCGGGGGCGAGGAGGGGGAGGGGGAGGAGGAGGTGCCGTCGTGAGAAAGAGAGAGAGCATGAGAGAGAGAGAGCGCGCGGGGAGCAGGAAAGAACAAAAAGTCGAAATGTGAACGTCGGCCCGCAGGCAGAGTGTACCGAGGCGGTGCCCGGTGCCGAACCGACAACTTTTTTTTCTTCTGGAGAACAAGAAGAAAACCCCGAATGCAACGGCCGACCGGGCAAACATGAAACAAGGCACCTTGAAAGCGCCGCCGCCCGCTGGTTAACGCTGCCTCTTACCTCAGTGCCGCTCGTGATGAGCGCCGCCGAACGACGATATCTTCATCCGACGCTGAAAGGCGTTCGCTCCGACGCCGGCACATGCTCGCTCACCGTCTTTGGTCACATCCCAAAGACGGGCGGTACCACCGTCGACGATCTGTTTTGGGCGCTTGCGAACGCTAGGCCGCCCGAGGTCAATGTGAGTGGACGTATGATTGGCAAGAACTGGAGCGCGGTCTCGGAGGGGTCCTACGTTGCGACACATTCCATTAGTCACCACTTCCCAAACGATGTGCTCCACGCCATCTTGGGCCTGCGGTTTCAGAGGCACAAGGTCCCGACCTTGCTGCCCTCGTGGCACCGCACGCACATCTACCACTCCTATCACCCTCACGGCCGTGACATGCGGCTCTTCCTGTCGCACCTGCCGCAGCTCCGCAAGATGTATCGCGACGCTTCATGCATGCTCCAGGTCGTGACGGTGGTGCGTGAGCCAAAGTCTCTTCAGCGGTCTGCATACCGATACTTTCGGCTCGACGGCGGGCTTGGTGTGGTTCCATCGCTCTCTCGCACCTCGAGCGTGCGGAGGAATGCCACGTTGCTCGCCGACGACCTCGCTCTGTGGCTAGCCCAAAACCCGGATCGGCAGAGCCGGTGGCTGAATAGCGGGATCAGCTCCACCCTCAACCTCTCAACTCCGCTGCATTACGCGCAGCTATTAGCGGCCTACGACTACGTGGCACCGAGCGCGCGACTCAACGAGTTTCTCTGGTTTCTGATGGCGCGTATCGGTGTCTACTTGCCCGCCTCGCACAGTGAGGGCGCACCGGGACCCCTCTCTGCTCGCTTGCCTTCGTGCAACTCAAACGCCGGCTCCGAAAAGGTCCTCAACGAAGCGATTATGAAGCAGCACGTACAGGATGCATTTTCTCTGTACACGACCAACGATGCCTTGCTCTTCCGCGTTGCCACAGCTCGCTACGCGGCCGACGTCGCAGCCGCAGAGGAGAGCCGCAGCCAGCTCGCCTTCATGCAAGCCGCTCGGCGAGCGCTGGCCAATGGCAGTACGACAACTCAGACTCGCGTGGGAGTCTGGCCGATCGAGCTGCACCTCAACTGCCACAAGGGGCGCGTGCCCTCTGAGGTGGCGACAGAGCTCCGGAGAACGGGCACCACGCACGTGTTGGGTGAGAATGCTTTGTGCCCCGCCGAGCGATTAATCTGCGTGCAAGGCGCCGCCTCGCAAAGATGGTAGAGTTACTCTTATCTTGAATCAGTTCCCGGTAGGCGGTAGATACGTAACGTTATATCTTAGTCATCCGCGGAGCCGACTCCGCACCCGGCGGGGCGAGACGAGCGGGCCGGCGTGTGGCATGGCCGAGATATTCTGGGTGTGAATTTCACGGAGAGCGCGCGCCGCCGGGAGCGCCGGCGGTGGACGCGCTTCTCCGCTTCCTGACGGGAGCAGCCAGCTGCCAGGTCATCCCCTCATCCGGGACGCGGGAGGTCAGAAGGGACACCGCTCGTGTCACTGATGACAGACGTCAGAATCTCTTCAATACAAAAAAGCTCGTTGGACGCCAGAGACGGTTCCTTTTGGCGGCGCGAAATGGCAAGTCGCGGCGGGGCTCCCGAGGCGAGGTGGCACCTGTGGGTGTGCGTGTGGCGTGTGGGCGGCATCCCCCCCCTCCCCCCCCGCCTCGCCACGCATGCGCCGCGTCTTACCGCGCCTCGCCGTGCTTCCTCACTGCCCCTCGAACTCTGGGTTCTTTTTGAGGATGACCACGCCCTCGAGCACCGAGGTGAGCGGCAGGTACTCGTCCGTCGCGAGCTCGGCACGCTCGCCGATGGCCAGCAGCACGGGCGTGGTGTGCGTCTGGAAGCCCGTGATCGTCTTCGGCCTAAACAAGGAGTCGAGCCGCCGTAAGAAAGGAGTCGCGGCGCCGGACCGCCTGGTCTGGTTTAGCCGAGCACCGCCCCGCGAGCCCGACGACGTCGACGGCCGTCCCCACGCGGACGGTGACGGGCAGCGGGTTGAGGTCCGCGTCCACCTCCCCTGGACGTTCTGCGGCCCCTACTCTGACCGCCCCACCCACGCCTCTCAACACGAGACGGCTGGGACGGGCCGCACCTCTCGACTCTCTGTCCTTCTATGTCGGGCAGTCCTCGACCGGCATTAGGTGTGCGCGGAGCAACGACAAGCAGACCACCGACGGCGCCACGTTTAAATTCACCAAGTCTGACAACGTGTTCACCAGTCCGCGCGACGACTAATGCTTCGTGCGGGCGCAGAGCACCGCCACCGTTGGGGTGGACGGCTATTACAGGTGCACGGTCACTCTGGACGGCGCGGCCGACTCTCCGAAATCGATCCAGATCCCGGTCCACGTCGTCCCCAAGCCGCAGCCACCGATAGGCACTTGTGAGTTGCACTACTCCGGCTCCCACGAAGTCGGCGAGGAGACCTGCTGGGCGACGTTCACCCCAAATGAGCTCGGCATCACAGATGGGTCGAGTAAGGTTGTCATGAAGTTCCAAGAGTACACCTCTTACGGCTTCGATGACCGAGACTCTGAGCAGATCTTGGGAGGACAACACCCTACCATCAAGTACACCCCGGAGCACAAATTTCACATGCCAGGCACGCCTCGCGCCAAGCCTCGGCGCCTCCCTTCCCGGTGATGGGCCGGCGTCTGGCTCGCCATTTACGGGCCCAGGGCCGCCAGCACCGACCTCATTGGCAGGCTCCTCTCCTTCGCCGCCAACGCCCATGACGCTGGTCTCCAGGTCCACAGTCGGAATTAGCCCGAGCAGCGCCTCGGCTGCGTCAATGTGGCGGTTGCGTTCCGCCTCGTCTACAATCATCTCGGCCGCGGCACGGAGGAGTATGGACGGGCCGGAGGCATCGTCGTCTTCGTCGTCGAGCGTTGCCTCCGTCGCGGCCGGGGCGACCGGGGCCTGGGCCGGGGCCGCTTCTTCGAACATGGTCAGACCATGTGCCGATCACGGATGGAACATAGGTTCGAGTATGGTCGGAACATGGGCTGATCACGAAAGGATCAAGGTCCGGAAATAGGGCCGTCACCACGGGCCCCATCTGTTCCGACCGTGATCGGACCATGATCCGACCATGATCAAAGTGATGACGGTCTGAACAGGACGGCACTCACGTATGGTCGCCTCTGTGTGTCCTGTGAGTGTCCTGGCAAGCTCCGTCGAGGCCGCATGTACATGGCATCGTACGCGCCAGTCACCGACTCGGAAGCACTCGAAGCGCTAATCGCCACCGGCGAGGCCATCGACCTGCGGCTGCGCCGGAAGCAGGCTGGTTTGCCGTCGTGCGAGCGGATGAGGGTTGGCCGTGGGCACGGCGGGAGCACATACGGCGTCCACGTGCTCTGCCATGCAGAGTACGAGGCCGGCGCGTGCACAGTTGTGAGCTACGGGGTGGAGCGTAACTACTGGTTCGAGCTCGAGCTCGCCAACCGGACGGGATGCCGCGTGGTGGCGTGCGATCCAACGGTGCGCCACCCGCCGCGCCTCGGCCCGAACGTCTTCTTCAAGCCCTGGGCGGCGCCGGCGAGCACGCCTCGCCTGATGTGCGGGCCGGGCGCCTCGCCTCGCATGCGGCCGAACTGCAGCCTCGCTGCACTGCTGCCGGAGCCGCGGATTGGTGCGGGCTGGCGGACTGTTGGTCCGTCCTTCCTGACTCGGCTCGCGACCGCTGAGAGGTTCGCCGAGCTTAGAGAGCTGGCAGAGATCTGCACCAGCCGCGATCTAGCCGCGATCTGGCTGCAATATGTCCGCGATCTGTGATCGGGCTGCAATCTGGTCGCGATCTGTGATCTTGCCGAGATATAGACGACATCTAGCCAGGAGGTCTAGCCGAGAGAGGCTAGCGGCTGCGAGAGACTCACCGACATCATGTCCCTTGCTTCGTTGGCCGTCTCGGAGCCCTCTCGAAAGCGTCCCAGAGCCTCACAGCCCCCTCCCGTAGGTTCGCGGACGAGGCGGTCTTCTCCCGCAATCTCGAGGTGTTGATACGCGGGGGCGATCGCCCGTCCCACCGCGAGGCATGTCCAGGACACGTCCAGGTCATGTCCGAGACATGTCTTTTAGGCGATCGCCCATCCCACCGCTTGCGCCCGCCTGGCAGCGCTGAGCTCCGCAGAGCGGTCGGGCCGACGGAGGCTGTCGGGAGGAGGGTGACGGGAGGAGGCCGCGGCGGCGGCGTCGATGCGCCGGCGGCGCCACTGGCAGTGCTCAAGATGGACTGCGAGGAGGCTGTGAACAGCGTCTCTTCACACCTCTAGCTGTGAATAGGCAGTGCTCAAGATGGATTGCGAGGGCTGCGAGTACTCGCTGTACGCCGACACGGTGGCCCACAACCCGCTCTTCTTCGCCACCGTCGACCAGTTCGCCCTCGAGGTCCACCTCCCTAGAAGCGGAATACGTACTCTTGTATCCCAACCAGCGCCCGAGAGGACACGTATTCCGCTGTGTTCACCCGTATTCCGCTGTAATTCCTATTCATCGTGTTCACGCGGTGCTCTGAATACGCTGCACAATACCGTCTTCCCGCCCTCATGTCGGCGTATTCAGCACGTAGGTCCACCTCTCTCTCAAGTGGGCGCCAGACAATGCGACGTTCCTGGGGTACGGCCGCCTGCTTGCACTGCTACGCCGCTCCGGTCGCTGCCGGCTGTGTGGCTCCTCCGCCCTCGTCGAATGCGCCTCTTCACAGAAGACGACGCGTGAACAGGCCACCAGCTGTACGATGCCTCCGCCGATTGGTGCTCGGGCGGCGAGCAGATGGGTGAGATTCCGCCGAGATGCCCGGCTTAGAGCTCCGAGAGATGCAGCCTCCTAGACGCTCCGACGTGGAGCGCTTGGGGCATTGCTGGGTGCCCAAGAGATTGCGAGAAGAAGGTGAATGCTTGCGGCTCGCCGAGTTGACAGTGACCGGCCCGCCCCTACAGGCTTGCTGCCACTAGTACGTGGCTCTGGCTACTTTCGCCGCCGACGAGGCCTTAGGCTCTTGCGCCCTTTTTCGCGCACTGACTCGTCTCTCACACAACGCATCTACACGCTCTAGGCCACTGCGAAAACTTGCTCTTTGCGCGCGGGAGACGCGGCCGCGAGGCCTAATCTGGCGGTCCATCTAAGGTAAGGTAAGGTAAGGTAAACGTCTGCTGGCATTGCGGCACCTCACCCCGCCTCCCACGCGAACGCGTGCGCCATCCGCGGCCCTCGCCCTCTGGGGGGGCGCGGGGGCCCTAGAGGGTACCCATGCGGGGGGGAGATGGGGTCCCACGGCCCGCCGCAGGCGCCGATTTTTCGAGATTTTTTTCTTTTTTCGCGCGATTTTTTACTTGTTCATGGGAATTCGGCGTATTGCGGCCATGCTATCACGCCTTGCGACAGCCTGTCGGCGCTGCTGACCGTGCCCTGCTGCACAATTGATCACCTGCATAGCTCGCGGCCTTAGTATCAAGCATTCAGTGACGACCTGTCTGATCGTACGGCCAGTAGGAAGGTGTCCTTCCAACGTGTGCACGCTTCTGGCGCAATCAATGCGCGTCGCCTCGGATTGGCTGCTGGCACTCTCGAGGCTATGCCTACGCACGCTCGCGCGCATGGGCAGTCAAGAGGGACCACGCACCTTCTCAGGACAGCGCCGGTACCTCTCTCTTGGAACGGCAAACTTGGTGGTCTCGTGTCACCAATGTGGGACCAGTGCGGCATCGCGCCATCGACAGCTCTGAACTGCGCCTCACCACCGACCGGGAAGGCCGCCAAGTGGGCCAGCACAGGTCGCACATTGTGGCAGCAGTCAGCAGTGCATGTCTGATAGCTAGAGCAGCAGCGTCATGGTCGCAGGGTCGGATCGTGTCAAGCCTCTCGCCCGGCCGGCCGCGTGCAGACGTCGGCCTGTCTGCTGTCTGGGGTGATCTGTCGGCGGTCAGTACGACCGATCAGGTCGGAGGTTTCTGATGGTTGGAGGGTCTATCTGTATGTACTCCTCGAGATCTCTCCAAATATGCCCTCTAATCAACCGTAATGATTCGGGAAGTTGGTGCTAACGGAGACTAACGGAGCCGGGGCCCCGTTTCCGCACTGCGGCGCGGCGCACGGTGCCTCCGGGGGCCCCCGCGCCCCCCCAGAGCCCTCGCCACTCTTTTGCACGGGACGGAGAGGATGCTTTGCACTCTGGTTCCGTGCTATAGAGCCTACTGTATCGTACTTGATGCAGAGCTTTCCGACGTCATTGTGTTTGCCGCTCCGCGCTCGACGCCCGCCGCCGCGCGCGCGCCCGCGCGCCACCCCTTTTGCGCAGCAACACCTTAAATTTCATGGCCCTCCAAATTCGGGTCGGAGCGTAGGGCGTAGCGGAGTGGGCCCCGAGTTTGAAAACGGCGACGGACGCTTGCGTCCTAGCCGCCAACAACGCCTCCCCGGCGCAGAGGCCCGCCCGCTCCTTTTTCGGCAGTCAGCCATCCTTGTCGGACAGCGAGTCGGTGGCACAACACACACATGACGGAGGCCTCGGTGGCCTTCGAGCGCGCCCTGCGCTCCCTAGAGGAGGAGGACCTGTCCGCGTCCATCTCTCACCTCAGGCGGGCCAGGCGACTCAGCCCGTCCACCGCGCTGTACGCCGACGCGCTCAAGCGAATGGACGAGGCCGGCCTGACAAAGTCTCCGCGCGGACCACGAGCCTCCAAGAGCCGCTCCTACCTCAGTGGCTTCCGGCAGCGGCTCCTTCCTCGCCGACGCGAGCGCGACGCCTCCGACAACGATGAGAGGCGGCGAAAGGTCGAGCGAGCGAGGGCGGTGCTGGAGGCTGCCGCGGCCGCCGCCCGCCGCTCGGACTCGCGCACCTCGCACGCGCGCGCCGAGGCGGCGGCGAAGCTGGAGCGGTCCGCTCGCGCCGCGCTCGAGGAGGCGCGCGAGCAGGCGCGCGGGGCTGCCAACGCAGAGGCGGCGGCAAGCTGGTACGTTCGAGCAATGCGGAGCACGAGCATCAGCAGCGAGAGGGTGCGGATGCTGAGCCGCGCTGTGGCCCTGCAGCCCGGGAACGCCACCTACGCCGCCGCGCTCGCAGCCGCGCGCCTCGCCGCGGAGGCCGAGGCCGAGGTGGAGGTTGTCAGGCCCAGGTCGGCAGGGGCGGCGGCGAGGGCGGCGGCAGGGGCGGCGGCGGGGCCTGGGGCGGACGCGGCACGCCCAAAAGACACGGAGGCGGCGGGTGGGCGTGCTTCGGCAGCCTGGGTGGAGGGTAACGCCGTGTCCACCGCGCTCGTCGCCGCCTTTGCCGCCTTTGCCGCCGCCCTCGCCCATCTGTGGGCCATGCTCACGGCCGGGCTGCTCTGGCTGGCGGCGCAGGCGGCGGCAGCACCGCGGGCGGTGTGGGGAGAGACGCGCCGCAGCGGGGCGGGCGATGGGCGCGAGCCCGCGGCGCCGCAGCAGACGCCAGAGGACACGCAGCTGGCTCAGCTGATGAGAGCAGTGCTGCGCGCGGAGACACACTACACGGTGCTCTCGCTGCCGCGCACGGCGAGCGAGGAGGAGGTCCGAAAGGCGTTCCGAAAGCTAGCACGTAAGCTCCACCCCGACAAGAATGGCGAGGCGCTGGCAGAGGAGTCGTTCAAGCGACTCCAGGAGGCGCACGCGGTGCTCTCGGACCCTCGGAAGCGACGGACGTATGATCTCACCTTGCGGGGCACGAGGTAACCTCCTGCGGCTGCGCCGCCCCGGCCGCCGCGGCCCACCAAGCGCATGATGTGCGTGTGAACACGGTCGAGGCGACCGAGTCCGAGAGAGGCTCGTCGTGGACTGAAGAGAAGAGTCCCCTAGAATCATTTATGAGAGAGACCACGCGCCGGACAAAAACTCCTCTCTGCGCCCTCCTCAGCGCTCAGGACCTCGGCGGCTCCTCACGTTTTGGACTCTAGTCTCTACGTAGCCTGGCCGGCGCCACTCGTCGCGGCCCTCCTCTCTCCATGCCTCTCTCGCACCCCGCCGCTCCTCGCCGGCTTGACCGCCCGCGGAGGCCGGTCGAGGATCGGCGGGAAGGGGTAGCCGATGCGGTCGAGGTCGGCGAGCCAAGCCTGGGCCAGCCGCACGTCGGAGAGGCCGACGATGCCGAGCTCGTACATGTGGACGTAGAGCTCCTCGAAGCGGCCGGGCAGCGTCCTCGCCGCCGGCTGCCAGCGGAGCAGCGCCCCGACCAGCGCGCCCGCCTGCTGATAGAGAGGCACCTCCGAGTTGAAGTCGGCGAGGTAGTTGTGCGCGTTGCGGAACTGGACCACCCACGGCGGCGAGAAGGCGAGCCGCAGCCCGACGTCCCAGAGCAGCCGCTGCGCGAAGTAGGCGCGCCAGATGTCGGTCACCCGCCCGTGCACGGAGCACGGGAGCAGGAGCGACCAGAGGGCGCGCTGCGCGTGCAGCGTCGCCTGGGCGTTGTACGGCATCATGCTGCCCTCGCGCAGAGTGATAGCGCGCGAGGAGGCGCCGCCGCCCGCCCGCGCTGCAGATGGCCTCGCCGCATGCGCCGCGCCGCCGCCGCCGCCGCCAGCGGCGGCGGCGGCACTGTGGAGCGGAGGCGGCGCGGCGCGCCCCTCCGCGCCGCTCAGCCGCCGACCGCCCCTGCTGGCCGCCGCCACCGCGCCCTGCCCGCCGCCCCCGCCCTGCTCGGCCAGCGAGCGGCCAGAGCCTTGCCGGCTCGGCGCGGGGCCGGTGCGCGGAGGCCGCGCCGCCTCGGGCGCCGCCTCGCCGGGCCTCCACGGAGAGGGGAGGGGCCGGCCTGCGAGCGCTGCGGACGAGGTTCCGGTGCCGGCGAGGGAGGGCTTGAAGGAGAGGGGCAGGTCCTGGGTGAGCCGGTAGATTCCGTCCACGTCGGGGTCGTGGTTCGCGAGGGACTGGAAGACGCCGATGCGGCGCGAGGGCCAGGCGCGCCTAGGGTGTTCTGGCCAGGGCAGGGTAAGAGTCAGGGCCAGGGTTTGGATGTGGCGCGAGGGCCGGGCGCGCCGGCGGAAGGCGGCGGACGTGGTTGCGTTGTCCTTGATGGACTCGAGCGGGAAGCCGCGCGGCCAGGTGCGCCAGGGGAGGTGCGCCTGCGACGCGGGTGGGCCGGGCTCGAGGGCCGGGCGTTAGAGGCGCGCCGGGCTCGGGTAATCTCGGGTAATCTCGGGTAATCTCGGGCGTTAGAGGCGCGCCGGGCTCGGGGGGGGGGGCGGCGGGGATCCGGGGTGCAGGCGGCTGGGTGCAGCGGTGGTGCGATGGTGGCGTGCGGTGTGATGGTGGAGCGCGGTGTGTGGTGGCGTGTGGGCGTGGCGGTGTGTGGTGGCGTGGCGGTGTGTGGGCGTGGCGGTGTGTGGTGGGCTGCGCGCCTTGCCCGGGAGGACGGCGAGGTGGTGGTAGAGGTTGTAGAGGCGCGCGGACGTGTACACCTCGTCGGCGAGCGCGTCGGGCGGCGGGATCGGGATCGCGCGCGGGCCCGGGAAGAGGAGCTCGTTGTCGTCGTCGGTGTCGTACACCCAGCGGGCGCCGTGCTGGATCGCATAGAGGAAGCCGAGGTTCTTGCGGCCAAAGTGGTTCCAGCGCAGCTCCGCCTTGGACTCGAAGGGGAGCGCCTCCTGCCAAGCCGAGAGAAGGCGGGCTGGGCAGCGGTGCGCGGGGCGAGCCGTGGAGCGGGGGGCGCGAAGCGAGGCCAGCGCCGCAGGGAGGAGATCCAAGCCGCAGGGAGGAGGTCCAAGCTGCCTGCATGGCTGGCGTCAGGTAGAGGACGCCAGAGAGGTTGTACTCGACGGGGCCCTTCTTGTCGCCCGCCACGACCACGCACCACGATGGTAGAGCGGCGAGCTGCCGCACCGTCTGTGTCGGCGGGAAGATCGAGGTGACCACCGCCCACTGCCTGCACTCCTTTGACGGCGCTCCCTTCTTGGCATCCGGCCTCGGCCGCCAGTCCGCGAAGCGCCGCGGACCCTGGTACGAACGCACCTTTACGGCGCGGAAGAGTGCACCCGACGACGATTCGCTGATGCCATTCGAGCCCCACGAGCCGCCGGTTTGGCCGGGCTGGGCGGGCAGCTGTCGCCACGCGAGGAAGGCCAGGACGAGCGCGCAGGCCGTGGCGAGCCCGGCGCCAGAGGCACAGCCGCGCGCGAAGCCCGGCTGCATCATGTAGTGCTTCGCTTCGGACAGGGAGGAGAGAGCGAGAAGGATCGGACTGGGACTAGGGGGCACTGCTGGATATGCGCGTTTGGCGTTGGCGTGGCTGGCCTACCCGTACTGTGACGCCTCCGGGTGACGCGGCGCGCGAGGTACTTCCAGCCTGCTGTGGGAACAGCTGACGCAGTCTCGCCGAGGCTCGCCCCAGCAGGTTGACTCGGCCAGACAAAAACCCCGAGAGGCGTGGGAGTACCTCGCCAGGGTTGCGGGCATTAAGGTTCTTCGGGCCAGTTGGGGGGGGGCAAACCCTGCCCGGCCCCTACGACCCCAGGTAAGGCCCAGGTGTGGCCTAGGGCATCAGAAGGGACCAAGAGGAGTCCAGTCTGAGCCATAGAGCCCATGTCTTTGCCCCCGAAGGTCGCGTTCAAACGCCCGGAACGGACGTTACAGTGGTGTCCGGCCGGCGCGATCACCGAGCTGTGACGCTCAGGGAAGCCCGATGAGGTACTGGTTTCTTTGCCCAGGGCTGGCCTACGGCCCGTGCTGGATCAGCTGAGCAAGGTTTGGGGAGAATCCCCCGGTCAGATCTTCAGATATTTTGACGGGTGACCGAAAATGGGCAAAAACGGGGTGATTTGGGCAAAAAAAAATCGGGGGCGCGAGCCGCCATCTTGGACTGTGAGGCGAGTATTTGCCACCGGGAGCTCGCCGCCGCCCCTACACCGCCGCCGCCGCCCTCCCGAGGCCAGATAATAGCCCAAGTCGAAGAGTGCGCCCCGCCCTCGGTATCTGGGTGGCAGGCGGGACTAGAGAGGCACGCCAGAGCACGGCCGGGGGCGCGAGCCGCCATCTTGGACTGTGAGGCGAGTATTTGCCACCGGGAGCTCGCCGCCGCCCCTACACCGCCGCGGCCGCCCTCCCGAGGCCAGATAATAGCCCAAGTCGAAGAGTGCGCCCCGCCCTCGGTATCTGGGTGGCAGGCGGGACTAGAGAGGCACGCCAGAGCACGGCCGGGGGCGCGAGCCGCCATCTTGGACTGTGAGGCGAGTATTTGCCACCGGGAGCTCGCCGCCGCCCCTACAGCTACACCGCCGCGGCCGCCCTCCCAATGCGTCGAGAATGATACTCTCGACTGCAAATACTCCCAATACTCGCCTGCTGAGAGAGTTCATCCCACCATCGGCACCGTATTCGCCCACAGCACGCCAGTGTGAAGTGAGTGTCAGAGTGTCGGAACTCGGTGGGAGCATCCGTCCTTATTCACGTTCACACTCGGCACTCGCTCGCGGAAAAGTGAAATTTCGTTTCACATGAAATGTGAAGTGAAAGTGAAAGTGAAATCGATTCGCTGTTTCCATGTGAAATCACGAACCCTGTGCGACACACACGCGCGCGCTGTCCTTCAGCCTGCGCTGATAGTACTCGTGCTCGGCTTCAAAGTTGTGGAAGCGTCTGCTGCCGGAGGCGTCGAGTGCTGATTGGTTGCCCCAGTAGTGAAAGGTCTTTTGGGGGCTGTCCTGAAAGCCAAAGAGCGACACCGAGCTGCAGAGCAAAAGCGCCGCGTGGACAGCGTAGAAGCCTGCCGACGGCAACTTGAACGCCTTTGATCTTTCCTTTGGCGCCGGCTTATCGACCAACGAGTCGGTGTGATGTACGTTGGATGTAGTCACCGCCCTGGCGCTGTGGTCCTCCATGGCGATCCGAAATACGTCGACGATCGCACCGCTGCGGTGCCGTTTGGCGAGTGATTCCGAGAGCTTGAACGCCTTTAGTTTGCCAAAGGGCGGCGGCACGACGCATTTGCTATTGTTCATCTGATTGAGCAGCGCGACCAGCCGCGCGTCGTTGTCCGGCACGGGCCCGCCCTTGACCCATTCGTCGCTATAGAAGAGGAGCGAGACGTTGTCGGCACAGGCCCGCAAACGCGCACGTGCAGCCCGCGTAGCATTCACGCGGATGGTGTTATTCACGCTGTCGGCGCCGGCAGACAGCTGACGACCGTTGTGGCTGTTGACGAGCTGCACTGCGGTCGTGCGGGCGCCCACGTCCGCCTTATGGCTAGACGCGTTCTGCGAAGTTCATACGAAACACGACCGGGGCTGCATCCACAACCGGGCCGCACTGTGACCCTATCATGGCCCCAGAACTCGCCACGACAGCACAGTGAGGCCTCACAGCAGTGCTGCCGAGCCGTGCAGTGGGCAGCACGGGCGAAAACGCGGGACCTGCAAAGGACAAGCTGCACCCAGCGTGCGGCAGAGCTCTCGAGCTGAGGGAGGTAACGCGGGTCTGGCTGACGCTGATCCGCTGATGGTTGCACTGGCGCACCGGGGCGAGAAGCAGGGCGAGCATAATACAATGGTTTACCGCGGGGTCTCGATGCCGTAGGGACGCGGCGCGGCACATACACCAACCTTCGCGAATGCCCGAACTAGTTTCACTCGGATTCACTCCTATGCACCTTCGGTGAGGGTACATTGGCGCGTAAAAGGAGAGTCACGGAATCGCGCGCGCCTCCACCAGGAAGGGCTACGCAGTATCCCTGACGGAGAGAAGAGAGAGGCACGCCACGAGTTGAGATGCAACAGCATTCCTCAGAGCGGGCTGTGGAGCCACCGACTCAGGTCTCCAGGTGGACGAGGCCGCTGTGGCAGGGCCGAGGCGACCGCAGAGCATCGCAGGCAAGCAGATGAGGCCATCGCCCATCGTGCACTGCTGCCAAGGACAGTCGCCAGCAACAGCAACAATGGCGCAGACGCACAGATCCTGCACGGAGAAGAAAGAACTGGTGCAGCCGAAGGGCTGGCGCAGTAGGAAGGAGAGCCTGGCGCGGCCAAGGACGAGGAGCGGCGTCATGGCCAGGTGAGCAGGAGAGAGCAGCGGAAGCCGCGCTCATCAGAGCAGCGAGCGGGCGGGAGCGCCCGACACACACGGAAGTTCAAACTTCCGTAAAAGATGAAGTAAAAGATGTCCACGGAGAGTCCGTGAAGGACGCAGAGGCAGAAGAAGAGGTAGGAGAGGAGAGGATCTCCGTGAGTCTCCTGCGGGAAACTAGTGGCCTATCACGAGTTAGGGCCCCTACCGCTGGCTCGTTGTGCGAGTATATGGGACACGATGTCTCAAATATGAGAGGTTTTGACTCCTACCGGCTCCTGACGCTATCCCTGGCAGCTCTAATGACCAGGATCAGTAGTGCTATGATAGAGGGTGCCCATACTAGCGCAGGAGCTGCCACACTCGCCCGGACCGGCTCCCTCTGGGGCCGGTTCCGCAGCCCGTGAGAGCCGACAGCGGGGCCGTGCCGCGGGTGCCTACTGCCGAGTGCCACAAACACTGCGCCGTCCCGCCATCACCTACAGGCTGTCTTGTGTGATGGTTGGGATGTCCAAACGCCACCATCTTGGCTCTTGCGACCTCAAACCCGCGAGCTGTATGGTGGTCCTGACGTCGACAGACGCCCGATGACCACGGTGAAGCTGAGCCGTAACGAGTCGACAAGTCTCGTCTGAGCCCGTGGCGGTCGCCGGCTGAGTCGCCGTGCACGGCCCGGTACCTCAGGCGTCACCTCCGCAGCCTCAGGTCTCAAACTCCACCACCTCCGCCAGGACGCCGTCGGTGGCACGCTCGGCGGCGACTTTGTTGCAGCCCCACAGCGAGCGCGGCGTCGAGCCCATTCGGTCTGGTCGGTTCGCGGCACTCCCTGGGTGCCAGGGAGTGCCGCCGACACGCGAGCGGTGCTTCCTGGCAGCGCGCGCCAGCTGTGGGGCTGCAACAAACTCTAGACACGCTTTTTGGGACATTTTCGACGCTTTTGGCCCATATACTCGCACAACAAGCCCGCTACCCCAATCGTTATCGGCGAATACTTTGTAGACGTGAATGTTTAGAGCTCGCCCGCTAGCCATTTTACGTACGGCTTTGCCTATGGGCTGGGGTGAACACTTGAACAACATTACGAGGCGGCCCACCCGTCGCCGATGCCGAGGCGAGGAGGGGCCGCGCCGCGGTTGGCGCTGCTGGGCAAGCAGCGGTCGAGCGTGACGGCGCACCTCCGCACAGGCGGCGCGTCGAGCTCCGCGTCCGCCGTCTCCAGGTCTGCCACCATCTGCACCGCCTCCTGCGCAGCCGAGGTGCGACGACGCTTGGGCGGCCGCTCGTCGCACCGCCTCGCGTTGTCTGCGGAGCTTCCGGCCGGTCCTCGGCTTAGCGCGCCCGGCGGCGCATGCGGGAGGGCCGCCTCGACCTCGAGTGCCTGAGCGACGGCACTCGCAAAGGGCGCGCGAAGGTGCTTCCACTTTGGCCGCCCAAAGTCCTTGCCCCAGCGCGTGGCGTCGAAGAGGCGCTCGTCCTCGCGGAGCGACTTGATGCAGCTCGCGCGCTCGAGTGTCGCCACGTTGCCCGTGCCGCAGAAGCGCACCCGCACCGACTCGCCCTCCTCCGCGCTGATGAGTGCAGGCCACCAAGGCGAGCCGCGTAGCTTGGCCCAGCACGGAGAGCCGGCAGCCAGGCCAGCGGAGCCCGTGCAGCCGGAGAGGTGCAAACGCAACCCCTCGGCCTGCGGCGGCACATCCTCCTCCTCCGCCGCCGCCGCTGCCTCCTCCGCCTACTCTGCCTCCATCGCCTCCATCTCCCTGGCCTCCACAGCCTCTTCCTCCTCCGTCTCCCCCGCCTCCGCCTCCCCCGCCGCCGCTGCTGCCCGCGCTGGCCCTCCCGCGCCTGCCGCCTCCGCCTGCCCGACCGCCCGCGCGTACGCCACCGCCGCCTCCACCGCCGTGTCGAAGTAGCCGAGGCCTACCAGCCTTCCGTCCACCCAGTGCTGCGCCGAGAAGCGGCCAGAGGGGCGCCGCGCTACTCCTTTGTAGCCGGTGCCGCCGCTGCTAGAGAGGTGCAGACGCAGCCCCTCCGCCTCAGTCGCCACCGTCGGAGGAGCCGGAGGCTGGTACTCGCCGACCGCACGCGCGTACGCCACCGCCGCCTCCACCGCCGTGTCGAACTTGCCGATGGAGCCCAGCCTTCCACCCACCCTGCGCTGCGCCTTGAAGCGGCCAGAGTGCTCGTACACGCCCTTGTAGCCGGTGGCGTTGCTGCTGGAGAGGTGCAGACGCAGCCCCTCCGCCTCTGTCACGAGCGGCGCGGCGGCGGAAACGGCCGCCGTGCCTGCGGCCTCCGCCGCCTCTTCCTCCTCCGGCGCCCCCTCTGCGCCCTCCTCCTCCTCCGCCGCCGCCGCCGCTGCCTCCTCCGCCTCCTCTGCCTCCATCGCCTCCATCTCCCTGGCCTCCACAGCCTCTTCCTCCTCCTCGCCGCCCTCCTCCTCGCCGCCTACTTCGTCGCCCTCCTCCGCCGGCACCGCCGCCGCGCCTGCCGCCTCCGCCTGCCCGACCGCCCGCGCGTACGCCACCGCCGCCTCCACCGCCGTGGCGAAGGAGCCCAAGTAGACCATCCTTCCACCCACCCTGCGCTGCGCCTTGAAGCGGCTCCTGTCCGCGCGCACGCCACTGTACCCGGTGCTGGTGCTGCTCGAGAGGTGCAGCTGCAGTCCCTCCGCCTCTGTCACGAGCGGCGCGGCGGGTGCAGCCTCCCTGTGCGGCGGAGGCGGCGGAGGCGGCGGCGAGGCGGTAAAACCTGCTGAGCCCGCCTCCGCCTCCTCCGCCCTCTCTCCCTTCTCCCCGCCTGCTGAGCCCTCCGCCTCCGCTTCCTCCGCCTGCTCCACCTCCATCCCCTCCGCCTCCGCGCCCTCCGCCGACCCTGCCTCCTCCGCGGCCCGCTCTGGCCCTCTCGCCTTTCCCGCCTTCGCCCGCGCGTACGCCACCGCCGCCTCCACCGCCGTGGCGAAGGAGCCCAAGTAGACCTGCCTTCCGCCCACCTTGTGCTGCACCTGGTAGCGGCCAGAGGGTAGCTTGCCCACGTTCTTGTAGCCGGTGCTGCTGCTGCTCGAGAGGTGCAGCCGCAGCCCCTCCGCCTCTGTCGCCACCGTCGGAGGAGCCGGAGGCTGGTACTCGCCGCCCGCCCGCGCGTACGCCACCGCCGCCTCCACCGCCGTGGCGAAGGAGCCCAAGTAGACCATCCTTCCACCCACCCTGCGCTGCGCCTTGAAGCGGCTCCTGTCCGCGCGCACGCCACTGTAGCCGGTGCTGGTGCTGCTCGAGAGGTGCAGCTGCAGTCCCTCCGCCTCTGTCACGAGCGGCGCGGCGGGTGCAGCCTCCCTGTGCGGCGGAGGCCCTGCTGAGCCCGCTGCCGCCTCCGCCTCCTCCACCTCCATCCCCTCCCCGCTCGCTCGCTCCTGCTCCTCCCACTCGCCCTCTCCCACCTCTCGCAGCATCTCGTGCAGCGAGACGTCCTCCAGCAACTCGCCGTCGTCGCACCGCACCGAGTACAGGCTCGACGCACCGTCAAAGCCCACGATCTCGCCCGGGTACAAGGCGCCGTCAGAGTACTGTACAGCGACGCGGCCTCCCACCTGGAAGTGGCTCTCCTCCTCGCCGCCACCGCTCCACCCGCCCTCCTCGCCGCCCTCCTCCTCGCCGCCTACTTCGTCGCCCTCCTCCGCCGCGCCTGCCGCCTCCGTCTGCCCGACCGCCCGCGCGTACGCCACCGCCGCCTCCACCGCCGTGTCGAAGTAGCCGAGGGAGACCTTTCGTCCGTTCACCTTGTGCTGCGCCTGGAAGCGGCTCCTGCGGCCAGAGGCGTGCTGGAACACGCACCTGTAGCCGGCGTTGCTGCTGCTCGAGAGGTGCAGCCGCAGCCCGTCCGCCTCCGTCGCCACCGTCGGAGGCTGGTACTCGCCGACCGCACGCGCCCACGCCACCGCCGCCTCCACCGCCGTGTTGAAGGTGCCGATGGAGAGCAGCCTTCCACCCACCCTGCGCTGCGCCTTGAAGCGGCTCCTGTCCGCGCGCACGCCCTTGTACCCGGTGCTGCTGCTGCTGGAGAGGTGCAAGCGTAGCCCCTCCGCCTCTGTCACGAGCGGCGCGGCGGGTGCAGCCTCCCTGTGCGGCGGAGGCGGCGGAGGCGGCGGCGAGGCGGTAAAACCTGCTGAGCCCGCCTCCGCCTCCGCCTCCTCCGCCGTCTCTCCCTCCGCGTCGTCCGCAACCCCTGCCGCCGCTGCCGCCCGCACTGGCCCTCCCGAGCTTGACGTCTCCGCCTGCCCCGCCACCCGCGCGTGTCCACCCGCCGCCTCCGCCGCCGCCCTGGCCCTGCCCGCACGACTGGTGGCGAAGCGCTGCAGCGCCTCGAGCAGCTCGTACTCCTCCTGTGCGAGCGGAGGCGAGGGGAGGGTGAGGCATAGCGGTCCCGAGGGGCGGTGCAGCGACGAGGCGGTGCTGACGGCGATGAGGCTGGGTGTGCGCACCAGATCCTCTTCATCCCCGTCCGCATGCCGGATGCGCCAAAGCGCGGGCTCGTCATCCGCGCCCGCCGGCAGGTAGAGCTGAACCACGGCATGGACGTGCCCGTGGCCCTTGAGGCGCCGCAGCACCCTAGCCCCAACGCGAGGCCCGTCGCTGAGCCAGTCCGACTCGACCGGAGAATGGCCGGCAGCCTCGGGAACAGCAGGCGTAAGCTCGGACAGGTTGATGCGGACGCTGCCGCCGCTGTGTGCCTGGGCAGCTGCAGGCGATGCCGCACTGATTACGGCTCTGCTGCTGTTTCGGCTGCTCGGCCACGCCCAGCGGCAGACGTGCATTCGCTTTCGCGCTCCACAATAGGGGCAGAGCGACCTGTCTGGGTGCAGCCCGCTAGACTCGGCCTGGTAGCGAAAGGACTTGGAGATGGACATGGCAGGTAGGTGCAACGGGAGAAGAGAGAGGGGGGGGGGGGGGCCGAGCCGCTCTGGCTGGCAGGTAGGTCGGGTAGGAGAAGAGAGGGCCCGATTTTCTTTTTGGCACACCGTCCCCCCCCTCCCCGAACAAGCTGGCGTCACCCGAACAAGCGCGCCGACACCGCCGCCTCGGGCGGGGCGGAAAGCGCGTCGGCCGCGGAGCGCAGGACGGACCGCTCGCACGCGCGGAGGCGGGAGCAGACGCAGTGCACCTCGGCACTGACGCCTTGCAGCCGAGACATGGTCGGAGCGAGGCCGAGGGCGGCCTCCCTGTCGGCGACCGCGGCGGCAGCCACCTGCCGCGCGCGCTCCATCACCGCCCGCCGCCCGCCGCCGCCCAGGAGAGCGGCGTGCAGCAGGCTCGGCCACGGGTCGCCCTCCTCGCCGCCCTCCTCCTCGCCGACCCGAGCCAGCGAGCGCCGCTCCGACTCGCTCGCGCCAACCACGCCGCCGAGCAGCGCCGCCGCCGCACGGTCGTCGTCCCCCGCGCCGCCCTCCGCGCCGCCCGCGTCCAGCGCGCCGACGGCGCGCCGCCACTCCGCCTCCGGCGCCAGCAGCAGCAAGGCCGCCCCCACCAGCCGAGCAGTGCCCTCGCCGCGCGGACCGAGCTCGAATGTGAGCTGGTCGACGCCGTCCCACGGGCTGGGCTCGACGGCGCCGCTCCGCTCGAGCGCACCGCTTCGCTCCCGCACCAGCCGGGAAGAACCGCCGCCCTCCTCCCCGCCGCCCTCCTCCCCGCCGCCACCGCTCGCGGCGTGCACGGCCCGCGCCAGCGCCCCGAGCGAGACCTGAACGACGTCGTCGCCGTCGCCGTCGTCGCTGTCGTCGCTGCCGCTCCCGTCCTCCTCCCCCTCTGCGGCGGGGGGCGGGGCGAAGCCGCACCTGTAGACGAGGTCCGCCTACCAAGTCCGCAGCGCCAGGCACGTCAGGTGGCGCGGCACGACTGCCATCCGAGGCACATCCGAGGCAGGCATGGCGAGGGCGTGCCGTGGCGCCGCCGTAGGCCTGGGTCAGCTCCTCGCCCGCGCGGATGCGCCTGCGGCAGGGAAGTGACACAGTGTGGCGACAGCGGCCTCCATGTCGAGAAGGCGGGCGTGGCGGGCGGCTGCTGCGATAGGGTCGGGCGGGGAGGCTGGTGTGGCGGACCTCGTCGCGACGCCCACCACCCACTTCGAGCCGCGCGGCTCAAAGGAGACGTTTGGCCGGCGCGCCCAGTTGAGCGTCGTGTTGAAGGGGGCGATGCAGCCGCCCCACCACGGGTTGGCGTGCGACGCGGCGAGCGCGCAGAGCTCCGCGTACCGCTCCGCGCCGCAGGCTTCCGCCACGGCCTGCGGGAGCGAGGCGTGCTCCTCGGCGAGCGCGCGGAGCTTGGCCTCGACGACGGGCTCGAGCTCCGTGCCGTCGAGCTGCCGCCGCTCCGACTCGCTCCACACCCACGGGCACCGCGCCGGCGTCAGCATCGCGAGGAACGGCGCCCAGTCGGCAGTGGCCTCGAGAAGCGCGAGGGCGAGGCGCCGCTGACAGTCGCCGTCCGTGCCGTCCGCGTCGGCGCCCGCGGAGGTTGCGCCGAGGCACGCGGCGCGCGGCACGCGGAAGAGCTCCTCGCCTCGCCGCAGAGGCTGGAGCGCGACACAGCCGTAGCCCGCCACCACGCCCTCCCTCGTTGTCGCGACGCGCGCGCTAGACCAGACGACGCCGCGGCTCTTGAGCCAGCGGGCAAGCGTGGCGGCCAGCGGGTCGCCGCCCGCAGCCTCGGTGGAAGGAGGCGGCCGCTGCTTGCGCTTCCTGCTCATAGCACGTGGAAAGACGAGAAACTCGCTCGCGAAAGAGGAACAAAACAAACCGCGCCGCGAGGAGAAAGAAAAAGATGCTGGTAAGGAATTCCGTAGAAAAAGAATTTCGCCCGCCAACTCCCACTCCCGCTCCTCCGCTCCTCCAAGGGATGGCCGCCACCGTGCACGCGCAGAACGCCTCGCACAAGATCGTGCAGGAGGCCGGCACTTTCAAGTCAAACACCAAAGTCTGCATCGACAGGCGTGCGCCGCCGCGGCGAGCGCGGCCTACCCGCCGCCTCCGAGAGCCGCGCTCTCCCCGCGCTAGGCTCATCGAGAAGGCGAACGACCTGGTGGACAGCCGGGCCGACCTGGGCGATGAGCGCACCCTCGCGATGCTCGACAAGTGCGAGGCGGTGCTGCGCGACCTGATCAGCTCGGAGGCCGCCGCGAATGCACGTGCGCGCGCTCCTGACGGTCCACGCCCGCCCCAATCGCTGCGCTGAGAGCGCCCGTCGCCGTCCCGCCCTCCAGTCGGAAGCGTCAACGACTACCTCTCCTCCGCCGCGCCGAGCGCGCCCGACGAGCTCGAGGCCGGCTTCAAGGAGCACCTCGAGAGCGCCGCCTCGCGGCAGCGGGCGGGAGGCAGCGGCGACAGGGGCGACGCCGCCTTCCGGGCGCACCCCGATGCGCGCCAGCTGGCGAGCCTGCGGGAGCGGATTGCCGGCGGTTCCGGCTCTGGCGACGACGACGATCCCGTCATGACGCAGCAGACGCTCAACTTCACTTGCCCCATCCTGCAGACGCGGATGAGCGACAAGGGCGAGCTGCGGCCGATGAGCGCGGCGCATCTGCCCGGCCACACCCCCCGCTGCGTCTTCTCGCACAAGGGCATCCACAGCTGGCTGGTTGGCAGCCGGCGCAGCCAGTGCCCCGTCTGCAAGACCCCCACCACCTTCAGCACCCTCAAGGAGTGCAAGTCGACGGCGCGCCAGATCCGGAGCAGCGCACACGCCGCCGACGATGACATGCCCGACGCCACGCCCGTCGACTGATGCGTCGGCTGGAGGCGTCGATCATCTCGGGCCTCCCAGCCCCGTAAAGGACGCCTCTGGAGGGCTCTCGGGCCTCGGATGGCGCGGCGGGGGGGTGACGCGGCTGGATGGCGGCGACGCCACGCCGTGGCGGGCTCTGGTGTATCGTTATCGAGCCGGCGCGCCGGCGGGGACGCGCAGGGGGTGGGTGTCGACTGGCGTATTGAGACGGCGCGTGTGCTGCTCTCTACCGGCTCGGTCAGAGCCGGGCCCCGAGCGCGCCTTGGAGCTCTTGCGGCGCGGCGCGCAACCCGCACGCCGCAGAGGCGTGTGATGGTGGGGGCTCAAAGCAACCACACACACACTACACACACGGTATGGCATACGGGAGTAATTTTTTCATGTGAACGTTCTTCTGGACGCCACAACACGTAGTCTCCCGGGACATGCGCAGCGAGGGGGTCGACACACCACAGATTATAGATTATAGATACAATGAATCTTCTCCGAAGACCGCGCCATCACGCCGTCGGAGGGGTCGAGGCACGCGGCTCCCGCGTCCCGGAACCGCCCGGTGGCGTGCGAACGGCGGGCGCGGCTGCCGTTGGCGGGACGCGGCCCCGTCCCCCTCCGCGGCCGGTCCGGCGGCGGTGGCTCCCCGGTGGCTCCCCGCGCGGAGCGGCTAGTCCGAGTCGTCGTTGTCGTAGTCGTGCTCCATGAAATCGACCTTGTACCGGAGGATGCCTCCCACCCCGCCAAACCCCTTGACAAACTGCGAGCCTGTCGCGGGGCGGGAGAGGGCTGCGTCAGGCCGCGCCCCCCGCGCTGGAGAGGGGCGGCGCAGGGCGGCGGCGGGCGGCGCGCCCTCTTGCGAGCGGTTTGTCACAAACTCGAGCGTCGCGCCAAAGTTTTTGTAGTTGGACGCGAACCACTCGACCAGCTGCACCTTGTCGACCACCTCGAGGTCGGCGCCCTCCTGCGCGGCGAATGCTAGGCGGCCCGTCAGAGCGAGGTGTGGCGGGCGGGAGGGCACCGAGCGGGCGGTGCCTTGGAGACGAAGTTGGACTTGTCGGCCTCCTGCTCGGGCGACATGTGCCTCACCTCCTCCTCCCCTGCACGCGAGCGGCGGCGGCGGGGTGACGGGCGCGCGGCTTGCGGGGGGAGGGGCGCGAGGCCGCCGCGCGCCACTGTTTGCGTCCTTGAGCGTGTACCGCAAGGTCGCCAGGTTCTCCCACACGATGAGGATCTGCACGGCGCCTAGAAGGTTCCTAGAAGGTTCCTGGCCTTCCTGAAGGTTCTCCCACACGATGAGGATCTGCACGGCGCCCATCTCGAGCCCCTTGAGCGTGTCGTCGATCCCAAAGCAAAACTTGCCCGTGTCCTGCGAGATCTGCTCAAAGTACTGCGAGATGAGCTTCTTCTCCTGCACGAACTTGACGTTGCCCAGCGTCTCGGCCGACAGCTCAATCGCCTGCCCGCACAAACGAAGGAACGCCTCACCGCGGCAGCATGCCGCGACCGCGCCGCCCCCCGTCTGCACGGCTATCTGCGCACGGCTGGGAACTCAACCCGCCTGTGCCCTCTCTGTAGGGAGTGCCTCCTCACCCCTCGACTACCTCGCGACTGCCCAGCTCGCGCCTGGTTGAAGCCGTTCTCTCCGCCGTACGACACGTCCACCGTCTTGAGCACCTTCGCGGCAGAGGGAGGCGGCAGAGGGAGGCGGCAGAGGTAGGCGGCAGAGGGAGGCGGCAGAGGGAGGCGGCAGAGGGAGGCGGCAGAGGGAGGCGGCAGAGGTAGGCGGCAGAGGGAGGCGGCAGAGGGAGGCGGCAGAGGGAGGCGGTAGAGGGAGGCGGCAGAGGGAGGCGGGCCGACAGGTGGCGCGGGCCGGGGGAGGCG